>NC_068962.1:10007500-10314533 GCF_026419915.1 Harpia harpyja | reverse complement strand
ATGTTCCTTACTGCAATATAGTCATCAGCCTGAAACAAAATGCTATGGAGAAGAAAAATAAAGTCACAGAAAGATGAAAAACATACATGTTTTGTGAAGGGAGAATATTAAAAAAAAAAAAATCAACAAGGATATCTGCATATAGAAGATAGCAGTATATGTCATGCTGTCCTTTTTCTTTTTTTTTTTTTTTTAATTACCTCATCTGAATTAGGATTAAACCAAAGGCTAAAAAGCAAATAGACAAACAGGCTTCCAGAAATTTATGTGTGCTTAAAATGATCTTAGAAACTGTATGAACTGCTGTGATTGTTAATTTCTTGAAGTCCATTTTCCTGAAATCTTTGCAAAAAATGCAAAGTCAGGTCCTCACATATGTAGTCTGACATATTTCCATTGACTTTTTGTCTTTGTTCTGTGAACAAACTGAGCAATGACCTGCGATGAATCCTCAGGAGATGAGTCGTTGAGTGTGCTTCCATAGTAAATTGCATGATTATTTCATTTCTTCCCACCAAACCCATACATACTTATGTGTATTGTAGTGTTATGAAAGTGCACATGGCTGTTGCAGCTACTTGGAAGGAATTCACATATCTAAGCAAAGTGCACCTTCCCTTTGTGTGAATTTTCTCTTTTTGCTTGTAGCAGACAAAAGCATATCTTCAATAAATGTGAATGTGAGTGAATAATTGAATTTTCTTCCTTTATTCTGCTCATTCTTCCAGAAATTTTTTCTTTGAGATAAAAAGCTACATTCAAACTCATATTTTGCTAAAATAAAAGACAACTTGGGCAATAGTGGCAAATGTGCATGAGTGGGCACATTGTAAGGCACAGATAATAAGTATCAAAAAGCAGATACGGTGGGTATTGTTGTTTCTTTTTTCTTTTCCAAAGATAGCATATATTAAACTTACATCTTCATCTTAAATGTTCTGTTCTTCTGGGGAATGGCTTTTTAAAAAAATTTGTTTATATGACTACATGGTTATTTTTTACCGTAATTAACCAATCCATCAATTAGATTTCAAGCTTCTCTCATAAACTTTTTACCAATATTTAATTATTTGAACAATGCAAATTTTCTTTCAAAAGAAAACATACGAGCAGATGGGGGGAAGTGGTTAAGAATTATTATTGATAAGAGTCCAGGCTTTTGACTTTTCTGCATTATTTACCTGTGATGTTTCATCTCTAATAACAAAGATGCAACATTACTATGGAGACCAAATATCTTTGCAATTAATCTGCTTTCCTCACAAATTTAGACTTCATCCATTTTACCCACTGAAGAGTGAAACTGAGAAGTGAAGATAGTGCAGTCTGGATCAAAGAAATAATGGGGGAAAAAATTATTCTGTCTTTCCTGAGGTATCCCTTGAAGTGTGCATGCTCATTGTAAAGCAAGATATATCAGGAGAAAAAGGGAAAGTAAAAAACTAGCCTCAGGCAGCCTTATGATTTATATAGGTTTTATATATGGCGATATTTTGTTCTGCTCAAGGAAAGATAAAAAGAGTACAAAGCACTTGGCATTCAGTTGGTTGTTCTTTCTGTGATTGTTCCCCACCACCATTCCCCACTCAAGGGAAAGGAGCAAAGGTTGGACTTTTGGAGAGATAACTTAGGATAAGAGACACTGAAAGGTAATCTGAAGAGAAATTTGAACAGAATTATTCTAAAGAGTGCTCAATATTTCTTTTTCTATAAGCAATTCTGGCATAAAGACGAGGAAGAAATCTTTCTCATTGTACCCAGATATGTCACAGCCTCTTTGATCATTGTTATGCCAGTGCTCAAAAATAGTAAGAAAAATTTAAAACCGACAGCTACATAGTTTAACATACAGTCTTTACATGACTGGTGGGATTTAAATGTATGAAACTGGACCTTTTTCATTGAGGATGAATGATTTGATGAGAAAAGCAGGAGTACTTCTAAAACATAGAAACCAGGTTGCTGTCATAGTCTCCCAATCCTTGTATTTAAGATGTTAAGAAAAATACCAGCTTAGTAAAGCTTATTATAAAATACAGGCAGCAGGGAGGGACAACACAAGTGATGGGGTCTCATGCTCTATACTTCAGTGGGTTCACAGTTTTGCCTGTAGCTGCCCTTGTTTCATTAGTACAGCAGATAAAAGAGCTGGAAAGAGATCGCTTTCCTTATCTAAAGACAAGGATATCTAAAGATCTTAGCTTGCTTGAGCGTACCTCTAAGGTTTTTTCAAGCTAAAATTATCAAGTTGAAAATATCAAACTCAAATTTAACTTCTTTTCCTGCTATTTATTTTACAACTATCTAATGAGACATTTTGGCCCAGCAGCTTTCACCTAGCTCCTTCAAAAGGGGCTGTCTTGGCAAACCTGTGTAAAAGAACAGCGCGAGATGGTACGCACCCTTTTTAGGGAGAAGCTGTAATGGTATAATAACTGGCGTAACTGCTTCTGTTTGGGTGCCAATGGAAACTACTATTAATTCTATTTCTGACTAGATAAAAAGCCACAGGAAGTCTTTTCCCTTATGTTTTCTTTTTGACTTCTGCATCTTCCACTCTTGAAAGCTAGCAGTCCTGCATGGTTGGATCCAATAAGAACCTTTGCCTACAAGCCTGTTTTCCAGCAACTGAGAACTGTTTAGAGGGAAAAAAGACATAATCCAAGCCAGTAGCACCCTAAACAGGAGTTGAGTTTATCAAATGATTTCCAAGCAAAGTAAGCTTCAAGCAGGAACACTAAGCTCCCTATATCCTGGTGGTTACTATTATTCAAAACAGAAAGATACACAGGTACCACTGAAATTCAGAGTAACAGCATGAAGGAAAAAACCATCTCTCTGTATCACCACTTAACTTACAACACAACCGGTAGGGTCACCTTAGAAACTCAGACAGATAGAAGGTGAGCAATAAACTTCTTTGGGATAAAACTGAGACACAAAATTATGGACAGAAAGAAGACAACCAGTCTGTAATGCTACATACAGTCCACTTGCCCCCACACTAATACCAGTCATTTACTGCCAGGTAAGTTGTTAGGACCTGTACAAGGGTTCATCCACCCCCAAAGCTGATTCAGCTCCACTTGTTGTTGAGTATGTGTGTCCTAGATGGATCTGATCAGCAGGGTTAAGTGGCACAGAATAAGAGGGGAAGAGACAGAAGGAAGGATTGCTGACAGGTTGGGATTTTTTTCTGAGGAGGAATTGATATGAGGTGAGATGTTCTTGAAGAAAAGCAATAGGTTCTTTCTAAAGAAAATCAAAAGAAGAATTTATCCATGCACTTTCTTAAAAGAGAACTGGAGACCTGTCTATCATGAGGAACAGGGCAGAACAGAGCAGAGTGGAATAGAACAGAAATGGTTGGCCAGTGCTTCTCCTGCACTAAAAACCTGAAAAAGGGCAACATCAGCAGATTAGCTTGCTGCTTCTCTGACGTTTGAAGGTTGCAATCTGTAAGAGAAATGGAAAGGCTCATACGCTGTCTTCTTTGAGCTGTAACTAGGAAGAATGAGAGTCAAGAAATATTGAAGGAAGATTTGGTTGCTGACTAGCTTAGAAAAGGAAAGTGTAAAGCTTGATAGTGGTTTGGGCTGATGAAGACAAAATAAAGGTAGAATATATACCCTCAGATGACATTTATGCATCTGTCTATATATCCATCCATTCATCCATATATATACACCTGCATATATATATAAAAATATATATATACACACACACATATATACCTGCTATGTGTCCTCAGTTGAAAGAACAAGCTGTTGAGAGGCTCTGTTTGTTGAGGAGGGCCTGTTCAAACATTAATTTTATCTTAAATTCCTGTGACATCCCAACTTTGAAGTGAAAATCCCTTCACCTAGTACTACAGAAACATGAGAGGTTTGCAGTATTATGAAAACTAATTTACACAGCTCAGATTTCTAAAAAAAAAAATCATTCTTTATTGTCTGCATCTATATGGAAGGGAAGCTGAAACAAGGACTGAAAGGTGAGCATGTCCAGGCTTTTTTCCCTGTGAGATGATCTGTAATGACATCTTAAGCTATACCAAGAGATTTTTATTGGGTGGATGTCCCAGACCTTTGCACTATCAGGTCACAATGACTTTCACCTACCTGTAATGAGTCTGCTTGATATATTCAAGCATCTCCCAGTTTTCAGACCCATGCCTGTGAAGGTTTTTTTGGTTTGCTTTAAATAAAATATTGCTATCTCTACACTGGAATATCAGCTAGATATATTTGTAGAACTGCCAGTTTTATGGAGGATGAAATTGAGGCAATTAACATCTTTATATGACCATGTGCTAACAAACTAATAAATGTTTAAATTGACCTTGATTAAAAGATCAGAGTGGCATCAGCATCTGATTATGATGTTAATACTCAGATAAGTATAAAAAAACCCAAGGTAGGGATGCTGCTGAAATAGTGGATGAACCTAGCTTTAAAAAGCCCAGAAGGCACAGAAGATCAACCAGGAGCAGACACAGATATCCTGGTCTGATCTGCTTGTGATTTCGGTGATTGGTGCTGAGAGGCTTGATGCACTGAAAACGCTAACGAAGCCCCACAGTAAGTACATTCAGAGGCCAAAGATCACTGGTCGTGTGTACTTGATACCTGTGCACCTTGGTGGTTAGCAGCCACACGGTCTGTGCAGCAATGAACTGCTTTTGTGTGGGTGACAATGTGACACCTTCCAGTTTCTGTCATTATATAGCAGCTCTCAATCCCCTCCTACTGCCTTTTCTGCTTCAGCAGGCTACACTTCAAATAATTTCTACCTTTTGGATTACTACTACCCACTCCTCTGCCTCATCCATTTGTTTTGAAAAAACTGAGGGGGCAGACCTCCACATTAAGCTCTTTTCTTTCCATGTAACTCCTGTCTAATCACAGGACAGTGGGGCTAAATGCTGCCACCTGAATGCTGGCCCCTCTGGAAAAATCACTGCACCTGTACTGGAACCACAGTCACTGAGCCTACTTCTTTGAAGCACCACATTAAAGGTGCTTATTTACTGTCATGCTGTCTTGCTCCTGTTTTGCTCTTGGGTCCAAGATGCCCCATTATTAATACCGACTGTAACTGGTTTGCATCCAGTTCTGATCTGAAATGAACCATTTTGCCAAAAAAAATCTACTGTAGAACAAAGGGCAATATCTGCCAGGGTCTGTATTCTGCAGCAGGTGTTGATGTAAACCAGTCCATGTATTGATATAAACCCAGTTCACCTATGCTGATGGCCCTAGAAACAGGTCTCATTCCCTGGGCTGCTTGAATAAGATGGTAGGATGGTATACATCCTCTGTCTTGAATGAGCCTCTAACATAAAAAATATCAAGGTACAGATAAGAAGTTAATTAAAGGCCAGACAGTTGTACTGGGATCCATTAACAGCAAAGCTTTTATAATCATTACAGGTGCAGTAGGATGTGACAGGTCATCCAAGCCATGCATGCCAAACTGGAGAATCATGCTTTACTACGATATGAGCCGCTGTCACAAGCTAGACAGACCAAGTGACAACCAGTAGTAGAACCAGACACTGGGGTTTATTTAAGAACCAAAAAGATTAGAGATTTTACTCTTCTTTCTTATTTTACACACTCACTTGCTTCCTCCGCAGTGTCAGGTTCGCTATTTCCTGACTTCCCATCAGGGAGATCGCTGCTGGTCTAGGAAGGCTGGGCAGAAAGTAATTTTGGTTTCTGCTGTGCCGCTACTCACAGTTCCCAGTCTTGGGTGTTACTGGGCCAAGGTCCCTGGGTATCACCCAGCATTTATCTCCACACACCTCTCTGATCTCCAGCCTTCTGGAGTCATAGACATCTCCTGACTTCCAGGATATTCCCTCCAGACAGGATTTTCTTTCCAGACTCCCTTCTTATTTCTGTAACCCCTTCTTTCCACAAACATTTCTTTTTGACCTTTTCTTTTCAGCACTCTGATTTCCCTGTTTTCCAAATCTAAATAGTCTGCACACAGAAGCACAATGGGCAAACAGTGTCCTAACTGATATTTCTGGCTTATGTCTCTTTATACATTGGAGCATTCAGGACATTCAGTTTTAGTCGCAGCGTTATCAAAATTTACAGCCAACCTGCTCAAAAGTTCAATTTCGGACATTCACCACCCTCCCTCAATTATCTGCCACCTGTTAACACTGACAGTTTAAGCTGTTTTTTCACCTATGACACCAGATGTAGATGTCATGAGGTCTTTCTTCCTAGTGAGAGCTCCAACAGCAGTCTCAGCAGGTTCTTCTAGAGAACTACATCCAGTCCAGTCTTCCTGCTATTCACCGATGGAGCCCAGCTGGCTTGTTCATCTTTTCAGATGTGTTGCCTTCATGAATGGGATTCAGTCTCAGATTAAGACTAAACTTAGATGTCTAGCATAAGCTAGATGTGGTGTTACAGGTGAAGGAGATCAATATGGTCATTTGATACAGTAAACAGAGTATAAAAAAACATTCAGCTGGCCAACTTTCAGACACCTATTTTACAGCAAGATGAATTGCTCTCTACAAATCCACTCATTGCATTAATTTTTGTAACTGTCTCACTCAGAGCTGCTGGTAAGTGTGACTTAAAGCTTTTTTTATCCATAGCACCGTTGTCATGCTTCCTTATTCATACTATCTAGACTCTCTTTAGGAGGTAATGATCACATACATTCATCATCAGTTCCACTAATGGAAACTGAACTCTAATTCCTGCTCTACTCTCAGCATTTCTATGTAGCCCAACACCTTATTCTCTCCACTCCTGCTTTGCTTCTTAAATGTATTCCTTTCCCTTCTTCAGTTCTTTGCAGCACTTTTTCTAATTAACAATAGTCATTTCTCCTAAACTGAACTCAAACACAAAATGTTTGGTAAATTGGTATAAGATATGGGCTCTTCACAGTCCAATCAAAGGAAAGGAGAATGTAGAAGACAAATGTACTATCCATCTTGGCACACGCGGAAGCTCTGTAACACAGAACTTCCAAATAGCTCCATCTATGGTGGCTAAATTAGGTGGGCATAGGATATAATCCATGGTGTGCATAAGAAAGCCCTGAGAAAGTCATCTTGCAGTCCCAAAGGCAATGTACTTGTACTGTATTCTTGGACAATTACAATTACAAAAATTCCCCCAAATAGGTACGACTAGAGGGTATAGATCACGAAAGGCCAGTTGTGGTTCCACCAGTGGTGTGGCCCTGGTGTCACAGAATCTGTACCACTATGTGCAAAATGGCTCAGGTTTTACTCAAGAAACCCATTCTACCTGTGTTGCTTCTATGCTCTGGGTCTCACTCTGAATTAATAAGAGCAGCTGCACTACCCATATCATGAGTGTTCAATATCCTACTCATCAGTCTGCAAGTACAAAACCCTACTTCCTTTCTATCTCCAAAAGATGACCATCTAAATCTCTGCTCTAAGACTTCTCCTCTCAATCAAGGTTATCTCCATTTCTTGACTATTTCTGACTTTTCCTTTACATCCCTACCAGAAATTTGACCTGTCCTTCAAAATTTGGTGTCTTTTCTCATCCATATCCAGGTCTGTTCTCATTTCTCAATCTGCTCTTTCTATGCTTGCCCTGTATTTTCTTGTAGCACAAACATCATTTATTTGCATCAACTATACAGCATATGTTTTTCAAGAGCCTACCTTATGGACATCATTGCAGTAGGTAAGAGAAGTCAATGCAAGGTGTATTCTGGTAGTGTCTAATGAATCCTTTCCTTCTAGCAAAATCAACTGAAAAATGCTCCTACTAAGAGTCAGTTTTGGACCTGGATGCTTGGCAGCATTATAGTTAGGATGTTCAATGACATATCTAGATGCAGAACTTTAACATCACAAACTTAGTCATCTCCAGAATTAGGTAGCAGTGTATTTATGAAATTGCTCTGTATTCTAGAAATAATTTGCCTGGGTTTGACTGTGGTGGGAATAATCACTGCTACAATGTGACAATTTAAATAGGGATAATAGAATCACACTCTTGACAAATATAATTAAACACTATTTTTCAGTGGGTACATCTTTTTGTATTTACATAAAGATTATTTACTTACCAAATCTTATTTAAAGAGTATGTTGTTATCCTTTTCACATGCTCCTGAGAATCACTATTGGATGGATTCTGAAACCTTGATTCAGGCTGACATCCTTAAACTTCACTGAGACATCTTTTAAACTAAGGCTTTATCCATACTAAAAGACAAAAGCAGACCTTGTTTGTACATATAACAAATGTCTATGCTAGACTGTTCTCTAGTTCTATTATTGTCAATACATACTAGTGGGCATATGCAAAATATGTTTGAATATGAAGTTGTCTTACAAGTGTCTAATTCTGTAACTATATTTAAAACCATCAGTATTTCTTCATGCATATATTTAATATTCACTTACTTTATGCATAAATCTCAATTCTACATTCCTTAAGGCTCTTTTTTGTCGAGTAAGCTCCCATCTGACATGCAAAAGCTGCATTGTAATTTGCATATGAGTGATTTCATATTACAATGGGTTAAGCAGTATTACTTGCTTCATGTACCAGATGTACATTTAATTTGGCTGGTAAACACAGAAGAGGTAAAATCAAATGCAGCTAGTATCCAACAGTTCTGTGTACAATGTACAGTGAAGATCTGTCCCTCCAGAGGTTAGTCCCTTGTTGTGGTTTAACCTCAGCTGGCAGCTAAGCACCACGCAGCCATTCGCTCACCCCCACCCAGCAGGATGGGGAGGAGAATCGGAAAAAAAAGTAAAACTCGTGGATTGAGATAAGAACAGTTTAATAACACAGAAAGGAAGAAGATTATAATTATAATAATAACAATAATAAAATGACAATAATAATAAAAGGACTGGAATATACAAAACAAGTGATGCACAATGCAATTGCTTACCACTCACCGACCGATGCCCAGTTAGTTCCTGAGCAGCGGTCCTTCCAGGCCAACTCCCCCCAGTTTATATACTGGGCATGACGTCACCTGGTGTGGAATACCCCGTTGGCCAGTTTGGGTCAGCTGCCCTGGCTGTGTCCCCTCCCAACTCCTTGTGCCCCTCCAGCCTTCTTGCTGGCTGGGCATGAGAAGCTGAAAAATCCTTGACTGAGTCTAAACATTACTTAGCAACAACTGAAAACATCAGTGTGTTATCAACATTCTTCTCTTACTGAACCCAAAACATAACACTATACCAACTACTAGAAAGAAAATTAACTCTGTTGCAGCTGAAACCAGGACAGTCCCTCTAAACATTGGTCCCTCCAAAGACCTACCTTGGAACGTCAGCGCACGTTGCCAAAATATTTAGTGCTGCTTGTTTGTGCTAATAAGCAACTGCACAGGCAAATTCACAGTAGTTAGGGTATGGACAATGTTTCTCATAACGCGAAGTCCTTCTGCATCTAGTAGCATGTGCTTTGGGAAAGACAGTTCTTAAGATCTACTAATTAACGCAGAGGACCCTCTATCATTACCTCTCGTTCCTATTCCTGTCTCTGTGAATGACAATGTATTATTGGCTTTGTGTGGCAAGGTTTTGGTAGTGGGGGGGGTTACAGGGGTGGCTTCTGTAAGAAGCTGCTGGAAGCTTCCCCTGTGTTCGAGAGAGCCCATACCGGCCGGCTCTAAGACGGACCCACCGCCGGCCAAGGCCGAGCCAATCAGCGATAGTGGTAACGCCTCTGTGATAACATTTTTAGAAAGGGAAAAAAGTTGGGACGGACGAAAACGGCAGCCGGAGAGAGGAGTGAGAACATGTAAGAGAAACAACCCTGCGGACACCAAGGTCAGTGAAGAAGGAGGGGGAGGAGATGCTCCAGGCACCGGAGCAGAGATTCCCCTGCAGCCCGTGGGGAAGACCACGGTGAGGCAGGCTGTTCCCCTGCAGCCCAGGGAGGTCCACAGTGGAGCAGATCTCCACCTGCAGCCCGTGGAGGACCCCACGCCAGAGCAGGTGGGTTCCCGAAGGAGGCTGTGACCCCGTGGGAACCCCGCGCTGGAGCAGGCTCCTCCTGGCAGGACCTGCGGATCTGTGGAGAGGAGCCCACGGAGCAGGTTTTCTGGCAGGACTTGTGACCCCGTGGGGGACCCACGCTGGAGCAGTGTGCTCCTGAAGGACTGCATGCCGTGGAAAGGACCCATGCTGGAGCAGTTCGTGAAGAACTGCAGCCCGTGGGAAGGACCCACGTTGGAGAAGTTTGTGGAGGACTGTCTCCCGTGGGAGGGACCCCACGCTGGAGCAGGGGAAGAGTGTGATGAGTCCTCCCCCTGAGGAGGATGAAGCGGCAGAAAATAACGTGTGATGAACTGACCGTAAACCCCATCCCCGTCCCCCTGTGCCGCTGGGGGGTTGGTAGAGAATCCGGGAGTGAAGTTGTGCCCGGGAAGAAGGGAGGGGTGGAGGGAAGGTGTTCTGAGATTTGGTTTTATTTCTCATTACCCTACTCTGGTTGATTTGTAATAAATTGAGTTAATTTTCCCCAAGCTGAGTCTGTTTTGCCCGTGACGCTAATTGGTGAGTGATCTCTCCTATCCTTATCTTGACCCACAAGCTCTTTGTTATATTTTCTCTCCCCGGTCCAGCTGAGAAGGAGGGGGAGTGATAGAACGGCTTTGGTGGGCACCTTAGACAATCTGTCTCTGTATCTTCTTTCTGTTTTACCTATCTGTGTATAACTACAGAAATATGTTCAATATCTGACTTTTTAGTGGCACCAGAACATTCATATCTTTCTGAATCCCCATCTCTGATTAAAGTGAGTGCAAAGAACCCTAAAACTTTCTAAATAACATGAAAATAACATAAATTATTGCAGTGAGATGGCAATTGTAATGAATGCTTTTCTAAATGATTGAGTCATCAGACCATGTACTCACCCTGTGATTAATCACCTTCTTGGTGCTCACCTGAAAAAGAAATATTAACTTCCTCACCTTAGTTTAGCAAAATTATGATTATTTTTTCTTTTGCTATTTAAGATGCCCTCTGCTTCTATTGATTCATAGGGGATATCTTCAGATACACAGCTATAGATATAAAAAGAAATATAGCATTAATGCTGAGACTCATTTGGCCAAAGCATGTGAAATGCCTTTTCCTGCCCATATTCTCGGCTTGTTTTCTGCGCAATATTCTAATAATTACTGAGGATCTGACAGTTGTACCGAAATGGAGGAAATATTCCTGCTAATAGCATATAAATTATGGATGTGTGTGTCATTCCTTGTGTATGTTTTCTTTCTGTTTCTATCGGCAATCGTTCCAGGCTTAGGCACATTTTGGGTTTGCCATCCTGTGTGTCATGCATCAGCTGAGAGTGCACTAGCAGAACTGCTGTAGGATGTTTCAGATTGTCATGAGACATCAGCACAACAGCAAGTATCTTGTATATACCAAAAAATACACCTGCTCTCCCCTTTACTCCCAAACGAGACTGCAATAGATTTCTTAAATGTGCATAAGAATTTGAAAAGTCATCTTAAATACATGGAAGTAACATTTTATAGCAGAGGCAGGAATGGGGAATAGGTGTCCTATTCCTCGGCTATTTTCTTAATTATTGTACTCTCTTGGGCAATTAGCTGAAGGTACAAATTTGATATATCTGTTCTGAATACTCAAACAGCTCATTACAGGTACAGGTGCTTGGTTTTGAACGGGATTGGATCCTAGCTGTAGGTGGAAACTACAGCTATATTTCATTTTTTTCCATTGCAAACTTTGCAGGTGCAAGTATTTACTTCCAAAAGAAATTAGATTACATTCTATTTAAATGTACTTGCAAACTGTGCAAATATTTAAGGCTATATTATCAATCACTTTTTTAATAGACCTATAGATTTCCCCTTTTCCTGATAGTGAAATTACCATAACAATGACCAACTCTTCATTATTCTCTTAATGACCTGGTTTCTTAATTATATTATTTTTAAAAGCCTTATTAACCAAATTTCTCTCCCTTTCCGCACTGAGATATGTAAACTGGATTTTTTTTTTATATTAGAATTGTTCAAGATGTTAATCTATAATTTAAAACAGCATTTTCAAGGCATTTACAGGGAAGTGTGAGGGGAAGAGAGCAAGTTTTTGTATTTAAATGCATGATAAACATCTTCCTGGTTTTACTGACATGTTCTGAAGACTGGCATCCAGAAAGATGGAAAAGATAGAAAGAGAAGTGAAAAAATGTAGTTTAAGGTCACCTTAACAGAATTAGCCTTCAGATAGCTCAATTATATGTACGCAAGTGATGTGTACATGTAATGATGTTTCAACATAAAATTAAAGGTTAAAACATTTAGGCATGATAAAGACATTCTTCTGTTTAAAACAGTATAAATAACCTTTCAGAAGCATCAAGCAAAATATTTATATAGGATGATTTTAAGAGAAAAGGAGAATGCCAATGTATTATTCAGGTTGATTAGCAGAGATACAATCAATCTGGCAAATCAGAAGGAGACCTAAGAAAAATTCTGTTCTATTTATAGCAAGGGCTCCAGAGCAAGCTCTGCTCTTTTATATGAAGCAGCAAAATTACAACTGCAGAACAAGCACTTTGTGGATCTATGGCACTTGGCGGGAGATGGAAAGTGGTTCAAGGCCAAAGAAATAACACCAGAGATGCTGCTGGTGGGAGAAAAGAGAAAAAGCAAAACATAGTGATATACAAAAAGTGTAAAAGCATGGGTAGCCTCTGAAACCTAAGTTTAGCCAAATCATAAAGGAGGTTGTGTTGAAAATGAAGTTAAAATGGGCAAGCACGGGAAAGGTTTTTTGGGCAAAGCAACAGACAACCAAACAGGCATGCAGCGTATTTCGAGCAGCAAGCAAACAAAATTCTCCTGGGCAAGGAGTCACAATATTTTCCACCAGCAGTGAATGGCTGATATTCTGCGTACAGATGAGGGATGCTGGTCTATAAAATTCTGGTTTCCAGGTGCTGTTTTGCCTGAAATAACATGCTAATGAGATGGGTGGCTGTTGGCTGAGCTGAAAACGAGTCTGAAACTGCAGAGGTCACAGCCTGTATGCATACAGAAAAGGTTATTCCTGATTTCTCTAGATCTCAGAGGTTAAAGGCGGGACAGAAATAGCACAAAACAACTAGATGAACAGGGTGCCAGACCAGCTTCTGATGTTCTGATACTAATTATTTTCAGTGCAGAAGACAACACATAAATCTGTCCTCCATCCTTCCCAAATGGGGTTAACAGATTTGTTAGTAAGAGTGTAATCATTTGGGGGAATCCAGAAATGCAGCTCAGGTAGGTATGAATGCACAGTTGCCACTGCCCTCTTTGAGGTGGGTCCCAAACATGGAGTACATAAATTGAAATTGCAAGGGGAAAGATGTTCTGTTAGGATATCCAATCCAGCATTGTGGAATATTAATGCATTAGGTGGTATTAGTCTGAGTATTTAAGAGAGCAACTGTCAGACAACTGTTACTGTGGTGAGGGTTCCTCTGACAGACCAAAACTGTTGCTGATGAGACTCTTAAAAAACTTTTTAAAAGCTTTCACTTTTGACCAGAAAAACTTTCTTTTACAACTAGGCACAGCCCCTTTTTTCATTCTCATTTCCTGAAAAACAAGTAGAATTCTTAGGAACACGGTTTCATATTTGGGTTCCCTAAGAAGAAAAATAGAATTCCTAAATTCCAGTGAACTAAAACCAGAAACAGTTAATTTTTGTCTGTCAGCCCAGAAAAACATATGGACGCTCATATGATGTCTACTCTCATCAGCCAGCTGAAATATGCACAGAATTTTGCAAACCTAGCTCCCTCAAGCTGTTTCAACCTATCTGGTTTTACTTTATTCTATCCTTAGATGGGAAGTTTGCGTGGCTCTGGTGCTAGAAACCATCAGTACTATGGCTCCGCTGCGAAATTCTAATCCTGACAAATCAGTTTCCATTACTCATACATTTGTGAAAGTTTAATCAAACAAAAAAAATGTGGAGACAAATTTACATTGTACTAACATCAAAAAGGTAAATGACTTTCAAGTTTTATCATCAATATTAAAGGAGAAAGTAGATCCCTGATTTGCTCCCCCAAGAGTAGCCTTGGCTCCCCAGGTCACAAGTTAAAACTCTGGATCAGATGATGAATTTTACTGGTTTTAGCTAAGTCTCAAAAGGGAGCTAATGTGTTTTACTCCTCAGGCTTCAAGGAGGAATTGAATGTCTCAGGCATGTATATCCCCTTTAAAACTACAGAGTGCTTTGCCTTCGTAGCAGAAAATTGCTCTTTTTTTCCTTCTCTTTTTTTCAAATTAACGAGTGTTTTTATTTCTTGTGTACTTACAGTATTGTACCAGAAGGGAAGTAAGTTTCCTGACCTGAGAAACTTACTGCTCTCCCAATGCAAGCGAGCATTAGTAGTGTATAAATGACATGGGTGCAATTTAGGCGATCCTGAGTGTCAGTGGAGCACACGCTATGCAGCTTAGACATGTATTAGTCTGGTACAATCTTGAAACACAATGGAACAAAGCCTGCATGCAAGAAATGAATTTCTGACAGGATTTGTAGCTCTGGCTCAAAAATACCCCTTAGGGTATGAGCTTCATTTAAAGATCACTTTGAAGTATTGACTTAATAGAACTAAATACTTGTCTAAATATATGAATTTGCTTTAAAGGCTTGCTGAATTTATGCCTTTAATGAATAAAAGACTCAAACATCTGGGAAGACGTTATAAATTGCAAGTGTGTAGTGTGCAAGGAATGATAAAAGATACTGTAAAGAAGACATGAAGTTGTTTGCGCACTAGTGCAATAAAAAAGTTTACATGATCAATGAGAGGCATAATTTTGCAAGTTATTGACATTAAATTCTGAATTTGATATGGCACTGCATGAAGAACCATGTCACAGATTAAAAGTGAGTGATGTAGTCAGCTAACCTGATGATCATGCGATTGTTTTATGTTGACTGTGATTCTTTTCTGTCTCATCTAATGACAGAGAACATAAAGCAGGCTCCACCGTCGTTGTCTGTCCTAGGATGGTCTTTGTCACCAAATTGTGTAGGTCGTCTTTTGTGTGTTCCTCCACGTACAGTGCATGTCTGTCTTAGAGATTGTCTTGGTTTATTTTTAAGATATGCCTAGTTATTTCTAGCTTCCAGAAAAATTTAGAGGAAAAAATATTCAGTATTTTGATGAAAACGGATGCATTTTTAAATACCCTGCATTAACTACATAGTGCTTTCAGCTCTATCCATATTTTTGTGTATCTTTTCTGTGTAGCTTTTATTGTGTTAAAGTAATCGCACTGGAGTTAAGTTCATAGGCTCTTTTTTTTTAAGTTGTACTTTTCTGATGATCAACTACAACTGCTGCTTCTGCTGCTTTGGCAATTCAGACATTATTTCTCTTTGGTTATTATCAGAATTCACATTAACAGTGAAGAAAATGAATGGTCTGGTGCCATGTATCCTTTTGCCTTCTACGATAAGTCAAAGCTGAGAACTGCTTTTTTTTTGTAATGAATTGTTAGCTCTGTTTGTGCAATTCTGGATGAAAATATTCTCTGCTGGCATGTTTTCCTGTCACTTTTTAAAAGAACAACTTCATGTAACTTCCTTTTAAAGATTTCTTTTTAAATTTCACTTCTTCAAAGAACAGTTTCATTTAGAAAATCTGAATCTAGAAAACGTTTTTTTAAATCAGGTATTGTCTGTGTTGTATGAGTCTCTGCTTTTTATCATACTGAAATCACAGGCAATGCAGGCAGATGTAAGAGAATAAATTCTCACTGACATGATTTTCTGTTACTATAGACTTGTGCAGTTTGACCTTAATCTTAATGTGAAACCTTTTCAAAGCTAATTATTTCTGTTGGTAGACCTTAAACTTCAGGATGTTCCTGAGTGAATTGTGGTATGGAATGCCAAATACTTCATTAAAATCTAAAAGTTACATATTAAAGGATTTTTGGTGGCTTTTTTCATCTGTTGGCCTTTTCGATATCTATGTGTATATTGAAAATCTGGTCAATGTGTGACCTTTCAGGTCGAAATTCCAGCTTCTTATCTTTAACCAGTTGTCTTCTTTTTGCTGGTTAATCTGGTGCTATGGTAAACAGGTTATTACCAAAAGAAATAAAATATCTCACTAACTATTGGAGTAACTTGAATCACTCTGATACTTAGTCTATAATGGCATCTTTTTGAGAGCTTTTATTAGTCCTATATTTCATTAAAAAGATTAAATATTTTAGTGATGAGTTCATGACCACAAATTTCCCACTGGTTTAGATTTACCAACAGATTTCCTTGACTTCAGTGTCTTTCTGCATGTATCATTTCTTTGTGGTGTAAGAAACTGTTGTATGTAATTGTGAATGTTTAATTTCCATTACAACTTAATCTCTTTGATGCTAATCTACAAATAGCTTTTGGAAACCTTTTATTATACTCTTTCTTCTTTTTATTATCACTGTAGTGAGGGTTTTTTCTTTGTTTATTTTTCATAGACACTCTTATTGCTGTGAACCCACTACTTAGAAATGGGAATTGATGCCATATTTCACTATCATTCCTTTCAGCATTTTCTTCAGAATCTTTGCCACTGTTATCCATGTATTTCATTTTGTTTCCTTCCTAATTCCTCTTTGCAGTTTTTCTGTTTCGGTCTTTTTCTTTTCATATAATTCTATGTTTCTTCACCCACACAGTGCAGTTTGTCTGATAATCAGCTACTCTTATTGCAGCATCTGTGATACTATTGTGCCGGAAAGATTGTGTCAGTTTAATATTGATCTTTTATGTTGAAACCAAGTTTTATGTATTCTTCAGTTAGACTGTAAGTTCATATATACTAGCTTTTTGCTATCAATTTTCTTGATTTTTCTGGTGGATTTTTTTATATTTGATCTTCAGTTTAACCACGTACAATTTATGCTAATTCAGATTTCAGGTCTTCTGTACCCTAAGGAACAAATGTGTATGTCCTTCATAGCTGGACATAAATGATCTTTTCTTCTTTTTCCAGGGTATTTTGAGGATTTCCAAATTATTTGAGAAATCTTTGTGTAGAAATACTGGACTAGTTGTGTCCTGATAAGAAACAGAAGCTAGTGTTTCTTTCATTACTATGCTGGGAGAGAAAAGGCGACTGAAATCATGCATTCCTAAGCATATGTCAAACAGCAAAATTTGACCCTACTGTTATCTAGGGTTCATAAGTAATTATGAGTTTGATTGTAGTAGTCTTTCATTTTGTACATGTAGATTACTGGAAATCTGGTTTGGATTTTTCAACTGTTGTTTGATTCATAGTCTATGGTTATGTCTACACTGCTGAGAGCAACATGGGGTTGAGAGACTCCTGTTGGTTTTGAATGAGGAAAATGGTGGAAATTGTCTAGCAATAGTAGCGCAGGGATCAGCACTGGCTCTGCCAACTCGCTTAAAAACAGAGCAGAACTGCCCGTGCAGAAGTATGACTTTTTAGTAGCTGAAATAGCATGATATTTCTCTGTCAGACTACAGTACACAATAAGCAACAGCTTTTACCCTGTTTTAGAAGTTTTCTTCTCTCTGAGTTCTAATACTGTTTTTTTCAATAATTATTGTATTATTTATTCATTTTAATTTTTAATTGTTTTTAGGGAGTCTTCAAATGCTGATGTTCCTTTATTCCAAGGACTTCAGAGTTGCACACATTCAGTATTTTTCTTTCATGCTTGTTACTATCACAGAAATGCATCTGCACAGACACTTCTTCTCCTCCTCTGCCCCCTTCCTTTCTACCTACCAGCAATTCAAGCTCTAGTAGGGTCCCCAAGACTTTC
Source organism: Harpia harpyja (assembly GCF_026419915.1). Classification (NCBI taxonomy): domain Eukaryota; kingdom Metazoa; phylum Chordata; class Aves; order Accipitriformes; family Accipitridae; genus Harpia; species Harpia harpyja. The sequence continues at coordinate 10,296,698 of NC_068962.1, read as the reverse complement.
TTTCCTGAAGTAGTGAGGGACTGCAGAAATAGAAAGGCTAAAGAGAACAAGAATTTTTTTATTGTTGTTTAACCTTTCCCTTTTCTTCTCAAAAAGCTCTTTGTAGCTTACAAACAGTGTTTGCAATATAAATGACCAAACAGTTGCCAAGGTAACAGCTAAAGTAGCCAGAAAGTCCTGCACAGAAGAAAAGGACCAAGCAAAAATTCTTTAAATTAGGAAATAACTGAGAGTGGTTTCTGGTAATGCTATAGCCATTCAAGATGCTCACATTTTCCTCTTGAAAGGGACTGAATCATACCAGTGCTCCACAAAAATGTCTGATTATGATCAGGTAATTGACTGAGTGAAGCGCAGTAGAAGCAATGTACTTTCCCAGTGAAATTTATGAGTGTAAAGAATGAAAGAGTGTACATATTTTTTAATTTCAAAAATTATGAATCTGTCATCAGTTTGTTTTGCCTAACTTAAATAATCTCTGAATAGTTAGGCAATTAAAAGTAAATAATTTCAGAGGGTATTCCTCAGATGGAATGTTGTACATTCAGTGTCTTCAAAATGTCATTATCCTGGGAGATTTGAACCCAATCATTTTGAAAAAGCTGTTAGTGCAGTAGGAAAGATTAGGATCATTTATTCAAGATACAATGACTTGTTATTTCTTATATTAGTGTTTCATTTAGGAGCTGTTGTCGTAGATCAGAACTTTGCTGTATTGGAAGGAGCATCACCATGGGAGCGAGAGGATCCCAAGCTCCTACTCTCTCTCTGCCTGTTTGTTTCAGCAGTGTGTATTTATACAGCACCTAGTTAAATCATAGGTAACAATATGAAGATCTATTTTGCAGCAGAAACTGAAGTTGAAGGTGGTTTATTGTTAAAGTGTGCTTGAAGAGTAAGTGTTTCTTTTGGATGCTCTGTTCTGTACAGCCCATAAGAGGCTGCTTCCATTCATTCCTCTCAAAATCATAGGTTATCAGAACTCTTAAAAATCCAGATCATACTGGTTCAAAATTCACATTATTTAGATTACATGGGGTGTCAACAGCACCACCACCACCACCACCACACCTTTAGTTATTTACTAGTAGGTTAGTTCTGCAAACCTGGAAGACAATTTGTTGCTACATACCATACATCCTTGTCCTGGGTGCACATCTGAATTCAAACTGATTCAAAGCCTAAAAGTTTGAGATTTCAATTCCAATGTAGATTACTGACCAGCAGTGAAGTTCTGTGATTGTTTCAAAGCCAAATCCTAAATAAACCAATACATGGAGAAAAATAATGATGCCTCCTTCAGCTGGTGTGTGATAAGCAGTTCAATATCAAAACTAATGCGAGAGTACATCTACATGAGTTCTTCCCAAACTATGGTGACACACAGGCTCTAGTGGCTTTTAAGGTTTTTTTTCCTGAACAATATGATTAAATGAACTACATTTACATGATGCCTGATAATACTGTTAAATATGGAGGGGTCATTTGTGTCCTCCTCAGGAAGGAGGAAAGAGGTAACTGCCGACTTCCTCACTGAACACTCAGCAAGTTAGTGACACTAATTTTTGATGCTGATCTGTAGACAAAAGATTGTCAGCTGGACAACCAAAGTTCCACTGGTTCAAAGTTTTTTCAAGCAGAAGTGCCTCAAAGTTAGCCAAAGGAAAATATTTTATATACAGATGGGAAAACTGTTTGAGGCTAGTTTATAGTTGTACTTTATCATTTAAATCTAGTAATTACAAATACTTACTTTTGGAGTGAAATGTTATTTTGACTGACAGGGCTAATCTACCCAACCTTACAACTGAGAATTTCTCCAAGGCAACTTTATCATACCTTGAATAAATAATATTTTAAGGAAATCTAGTTACTTTAAATTACCTCACTCAAGCAAAGCTAGTAAAATAAAAATACAAGCACCTATTTGTAGCATTCAAAACATGCTGTATTATCACAGATATATAGAAAAGGCAGAGGTGAAGACAGACAGACAAATGCATTCAAGTCATCATCATTATTCATTGTGTTTAATTGACTTATGGTAGACATTAAAAAGACCTTTTTTCCCCTCATTCATCTAACTTTCCGTTTGCTTCGTAACAAGAATAGCCAGGGTTTAATTTCTTTTCAGTGCCTCCTTCCCCTCTTGGCTGACAACTGTAGCCGTTATAACCAATCATCTCCTCTTTCTGCCTTTAAAGTCCAAACCTCTCACCTTCACCTCTGGCGCTGACTGGAAACAGGCAGGAATGTTGCATTGGCCTCTATCTACTGGGATGATAAATCAGACATGATGTGAGCATACAAATAGATAATTGTCTTCTATGTATCATCTCTTGATAAGCCTGACAACAGTGAAACACTTTGGGATAGTGGACCTCTAACTTCTTCACCGTTAGCAAACTCCAGCACCAATTCAGTCACTTGAGAAGTTATACCAAAACATGAACAAAACAGTCAAACGTAAATAAATCCCAGTTATTCTTAACTTTTAGCCTGATAATACCTATATGAAAGACGGCATAATAATTGTGCATGAACTTTTGATACGATACCAGAATTGTTCCCATTTTGTGACTCCTGGGGTTCCTTAATACAGCTTGTTTTACCTGGGGGAGGAAAGAGGCTTTTGAAGCCAAAGGAATGACTAAAATCAAACATGCACATGTATGCTTAAAACAATGCCAGAACGGGCAGCAGTAAAAACTGCTGGATGAGAATGGCTTTTAATGGTGTGTTTTCTCCCTTTGCGTAAATGTACCAACTGTTTCGCCTAACCTGACTACTCTCCATTTAATGAAGTGACAAAAACTGTTAAGTCTTACCTTATAGCAGCAAGCATAGTAATTTTTGACCATGAAGGTTTGGGGGGCTCTAACACATCTTTGGTATTGTTGGAGAATACCAAACACCTCAGACTAAATCTTTGCTAGAAACCAAAGCAAACAGTGCTGTCCTGCTCCAGTTCCAATCTTTCACGGTACTTTCTTTGCTTACCAAAAACATACATTTTCCTTCCAACTGCTGCTTCCTGCTGTAAATTATTTGAGTTCCTGTTCAATCATTTGCATTCAGTAGAGCTGACTGTGATTTAAGTACTTATTCAGTTAAAACTTGTAATAATTAGTATAACAGAGACCAAAAAAACTGGGCTAAAAGAGACTAAAAGAAATCAGTGAAATGAGAACCTGCAGTGTTCAGTGATATATGGATGACAACCCATCATCGCAATTTCTTAAAAAGGACCTGAAAAGGTGCAAGTTACATCATTTCAAACTTGTTTAGCCCCTCTGAATCTGAGCATATTTCATACATCTCACATGGCCCAGGAAGTAATTGGTGACAGCTGGCAGTTACGATTAATTTAAACTTGTAAAGGAACATTACAGTTAAGATAGTTTATTATTGTCCATAAAAGCTATGTTCTGCCTGAAACATATTTCCATAACATAAGCCCTCCCTTTTTATGCTGGATGTCTCGGATATGGTTCCCGCCTGGTGGGGATGGTTTGCAAACACGGGACTGAAAGCAAGAAGTCACGAACTTCACAGAGAAGTCCTCGAAAGCGGTGCTGTGTGTGACAGTAACGATAGGAAACCTTTAACATACAAGCCACATTCCCACTTTTTTAAAATCTAGTAAGTGGAAAGCATAAAGGGATGTGTCAAAATCAACGATCCGACTTCAGGGCAGACATTAAAAGCTGAATATGTGAAAACATGCTGTCAATTGAAATAAGTGATGGAAAGATTGGCACAAGTTTGTTGTGTATTAAATCGCATAGCCCCTTTTTGCACCACAGCAAGCGGTATTAGGCAACTGTAGAACAGATGTGAAAGCTTTGGGGTTCAATCTATCATTCAACATTTTTGTTTGAAAAGGAATTGTTCTTTTTTTTTCGTAGCTGTGAAAAGCATTAGAAAAGGATCTCTGTGCAGGTTCCCTTTCATCAGTTCCAGACATGAAATGAATGAAACTCTGCCATTCCTGGTCTTTCATTTGAAAAACTATCTGGGTGGCTAGCTGCTCTATAAGTTTTACCATAAGACTCAGGTGAAAAACCCAAACATTTTCAATTCTCTTTCACTGAAAGAAAAATGAACTAGTGTGCCATGTGTCAAGTATTAATGGCTTAATTAACATTTACTTAGTTACCTTTCCTTGTAAACATTTCCCAGGCACACTAATAAATTTAAGCTCAATTTGTTTTTAAAAGAAGTTTTCTAAGAAGTGCAATGTTGAATAATAATTACTGAGGAAGTTTTGGGAGATACATTGAGCAGAAAATGAGCAAAGTTCACCTAAATTTAGATTATCATCATAGCTGTCAGAAGCTGAGGCTAATATGATTTAGGAAGTGTACAGAATAGTGACCAGCAACAGAAACTACTCAGCAGTAATAAAAGCTTGGCTCAGAGCTGCCTTTAAGCATTAGCTCCAAAGCCCAGCTTAACCCTCCCCACTGACAACCTGCCCATCACCCTGAAGTCTCCTCAGGTGCAGAAAGGACTCTCCATCACATCTCCAGTAATGTCAGACTTGCTGTACATGCAGTGTAGAGTCCTCTGCATCTTGGCAAAATTTTGCGTGATGGTCCTAGGAGTTCCCAAGAAGCTAAGCTGATCCTGACCTGTATTTCTACTTGTACTTCCCCTTGATTTCTCATCCTTGGGGTCACCTGTTCCACTGTGGATTATTATTTTGAAGCAAGTCATTGATCAGCATGAATTAATCAGAAAAGATTATTGGTCCAAACAAAGAAGATGTGCCAATATCCTCATGTTGTATAAACCGAAATTCATTATTCCCTAGAACCATCAGAACTTCCAAAAAACTCTCGTGTCAAGGTTCCTGTGAAATTAAATTGCAATAGAAATGTGGACACAATCTCAGCAGTATATATATTTGTTTATTTTTAATAATGGACTGCATTTGCTACCTAGGAAAAGAGATCCTGATTTAATATTTTGAGGGGGTGTGAGCTTTGCTTGTACAATTGTTGCCTCCCTACTGTGAAATTTTTATAGCAATTTATTCTGTTTTAGAAGAAAAACAAGGTCATAAACTGCAGTTTCACTGCAACGAATTTGTTAAATGAAACTAATAGAAAAGAAGTACAATTAGCTAAAAGCTTTAAATCAAATTTCAGAACTTGGCAGACTTCCCATTACCCAAAACCAAGTGCTGAACCGAGAAGAATTCATTACAAAATTTGACAAGGACCTCAGGATGATTGCTAGCACATGGCCAATAAATGATTTGGTGTCAATCCCACAGTCACACAAAGGAAAAAAGTATACTTACTTCAAATCACTGAAATTAAAATATAAGACATCACTTTTCTGTAGCTGTGGTGCTTTACACTCTAATGCTGTAATAGCTCACTGCTTGAGCAACCTCATGGGAATGGAGTGGCAACTGCTTCTGGTATTAATCCCTCCTTTATTTTGCAGGCTTTCCATATATAAAGAGTGGTTACACACAGCTTTTATTTTATATATATATGTGTGTGTGTGTACATCTGTGTATACAGTTATATGTGTGTATATATAAGGAGTGTTTTGAATTAAAAGTTCTTATTTAGAAGTTGATTAAAGTGTCCTAGTCTAATTAAAACAAAAGAAACTGCCATTTCCAAAGATAAAAGAGCTAAGGGTGGAGAGATTTTTCCAAGTCTCCAGCAAAATAAGTTAATCTGGCAGCTGGCATGGGCTGGGCTTGGTTGACGGTAGCGTTAGCATGTGAGCTTTGGTTAATCCTGTCGGGTATCAGAGCAGTCAAGTTATAAGAGCAGAGGAGCAGCGTGAGGGCAAACCACCGGCTGATGGCTGAGAGCGCTGCGGGCGCGTGGAGAAACTGGTGCTCGGGGCAGGCTGCGAGCGCCCGCGGTGGGGACAGCCCATGGTTGGGCATTGAGCGAAGCTCTGTGGTTTGACGCAGAACTGGGTATTTACTACCCCAGCCCATCACGGACGGTGTGTGGTGTCACTCATGGCAGCCTAAAAAAATGGAGGAGCCCAGGAGAGGTGCAATGAAAACCACAGAAGGGAAGGAAGTCAGCTGCAAGAGGAGGTGAAGAGGAAAATTAAAAAAAAAATTGAAAGTTGATTTGGAGGCAAAGGTGATTGTGTAGTAATATAGAAATGAAGGATGAAAGCCTTGAATTTATTACATGAGATAGATAGGGAGTCAAAGAGGGAACTTGGGATAAATGGGGGGGGGGGGGTGGGCAGGTCACCCCAGAGGAGGATCCAACAGACACGTCCCTTGTTCAAAGAGTAATCAGCATGTGGTCCCTAGGCTAGTGGTGATGGCAGTGAGAAAAAATTATGTTTTGAGGGAGAGAGACAGGAGATTAGAAATGGAACAGAAAGGGAAAAGAACTGAGGAGCAGGCTGATTTTCCATAATAAGACAAATGTACTTGAGCTATTGGTAAATATGTAGCAAACAGGAGATGGATGTCCTTCCTCCCAGCCGTATCAATAAACAAAATACACAGGTGAGGTGTTGGAGTGATAAAAGACAAATCAAGGAAAGATGTTGGAAAGGCAGCTGGAGGTGTAATGCTTCATGAATTTAAATTGAACATGTCTGAGAATGCAAGATCACCAGAAACGACTGTGAAGGAAGAAGGAAATGAAAATAAAACTTAAACAGTAATGGATGTCAGGGTCCTGACTGCACTAATGGGCTCTGCAACCTCTCCTGCCCCCCATCCCTTGAAGGTTTGGCTGCCTGTGCTCATGGTCAGCTTTGCCACAGTGCCATCACAGACCAGGCTGCAGGAAAAAGAGGTTTTTGGAAGCTGTGCCGCCTGGTGCCGGGTCCCTGCCTGTCAGGGGCAGCCGGAGGGGAATGCTCCGCAGGGGACGGCAGGGCGGGAGCCGAGGGTGACGGCAGGGCAGTGCCCTCAACGGGACTTGTGCCAGCTCTGCCCAGCGGTCCGCTCTGCTCCTGCACGGCTGTGTGACCTCCCAGCTGCCCACCAACACAGGCAGCCATGCAACCCATCACAGAGATGTTAGTGTCATCTTCAGTGGCCCAGGCGAAGAGTGAAAAGGATGCAAAACTGCAACATTTTCACGTGCAAAAGTGAAGCATATTTCATATGCAAAGACACTTAAATGAGATGCTTTAAATGAAATTAAATCTTTTTTTCAGCTTCAATTTCACCTTGGTCGAAGAAATACCAAATTTTCAATCTTGAAAACATGGCTGTTTAGTGTATTGTCACACAGGTAATCAAACACATACAGTGCCATTCAGACTGGAACTCACAAAAGGGAACTGGAGCAGCAGCATTTGCTTCTGCTCCAATGCCAGCAAACTAAGAAGTTGACAGAAGTAGAACGAAATCTACCCTTAAATTAAGACTTTGTTTTACTCGCTTTTTCAAAAGTTTGGTGGGCCATTGCAATGCTAAAAAACCAAAATATGTAGGAAAGGTAGAATAAATTCCACTAGTCATAGAGAAGGCTCTCATACTGAGACCTTAAATCACGTTAATGCTCCAAACACCTCCGTGAGTTACAGGGGGCCTATATAAATAGCTCTCAGCCCTAGGGCTCAGCTGTATGCGATCCAGGGCCTGGTCTGGTACAACACGGCTCTGGTTTGGCTCTGTCCTACTCAGGAAACTCTTGTGAAGGTAAAAGAAAGTATGTGAGCTGAACCATGCAAGATAAAAAAGTGAAAACACAAGGGATATTGGAAAATAGAGACTCCAAAGACAGCAACAAGACGGCGTGGAGGTGCAGCCCAAGGACCAAGGAGCAACCGAGGATAACCCTTTCCTTCTGACTGACAATAGTCTGGCCGAGAAAGGCTCTACTGCTACTTCAGTGAAGGGGGGGGTGAGCATATTAATGCTCAGCCTAGCAGCTCATTAGTCTTCATTTCCCTATTGTGTGCAATAGCTAATAAACAATTGTTTACTCTTAATTTGCGTATATTCTGCCACCGTCTATGCTAGATAAAAGTGCAATGAAAGTGACCCAGAGAGAAGGTTAGATATGAATTGGTGTTTCAGTCTTAACAATAAGAATGTAGTATGGAATCTATATTATCAGTGACTCAACTAGGAGAGCAACATTTACTGGGATATGCTGAAAGAGATACAGAAGCAGGAAATACAAGTGTAACTAGAGACTTTAATTACTCTCAGACAGACTAGACAAATGTCATATCCGGATGTGAAGTAGAGAATTTTTAGATACCATCAGTGGCACCGGCAAGAAATAGAGAAACAGCTGATTAGGGAGCCCGCAGTAGGAAATGCAACCCTGGGCTGGCTTGTGAGTAATGCACAGGTTCTCTTTCAAAGTGCTCCAGGCAAAGAGCGGCTCTCTAGCACTGGCCTTTGGGAACTGGGAATCTGAAATACCTACAAGAATAATAAAGGCGGGCAGTCCACTAAATTGGAGTGTTGAGCTTCAAAAAAAAGGAAACTGGTAAAAATGAGGGAAATTGTTAAAAAGAAAGTTGCTTGCCAAAAGGAGCAGTTCAAACAGTTAAATCCTTACAAACAGTAAGAAGAAAATGCCTTACTGTAAGCACAGGAGCAGTACATATCCCTATTAAGGTCTTGAATAAGGTGAGAGGAAGCTGATGGTATATGAGAATGAGGGAAATAAAACAAAAAAAACCCACCTTGTAAATTCTGGCAAAGTAGATATAAAAATACAATAAGAACAGGTGAGGAATGAATAGTAGAAGAATCAAATTTAATATTAAATCCTTCTTCAAACCCAGCAGGAGAATAAAACCTTCCAGAGATTCTGTAGGGCAAGCTGGTGATCAGGATGTATAAAAGGAAGGCACAGGAGGACTAAGCCATTAGAGGGAATCGAAATGGAAAAGTACTGAGCAGTGTTCACTGCTGAAGAAAGTGGGAAGGTTCCTGTGACCCAATCCTTTCCTTTGTGAGGAAGGGCTCAATAAACATCTGTGTGCAATTTGAGTGGCTCTTGATGAGGCTGTGAAACCTATTAGCACAAGGAACACTAAGAAATCTTCAGATCAGACAATATTCACCCAAAAGTTTTAAGAGTGCTCAAGGAGGAAAGCTAAATTACTAAATTACTAATAGTGTATTTGGTAAATCAGAGGTAGTGTGTGACTCCTAACTGAAACATTCCTTCATATATGAGGAATGAAGGATGGCAAATCAGATGCCATTTTTAAACACCTTTGGGGAAAAGTCACGCCATAGTCCTTCAGTTCTCCTTCTGTTTTCCCCAGTCTTGACAAATAAATTTTTTTTTTTCAGCTACGTCCTCTCCCAACTGTGTCATAATAACAGTATACAGAAGTACAAAAGTAGTATCAAACGGTATTTTTGTAGGATATTAATACAAACAACGGTTTTCAATCAACTGTGTCCATTATAATCTTTAATGCCGCTACAGTTATTGACAAAAGAATTTCCAAGCTCAAAATCAGAAGGTTAAAATGCTGTACAACATTCACAGAATTTAGATATAGAGAGAATAAAAGTCAAATGTCAGCCATTGAATTTAGGAACTTCATTTCTTCTTTAATTAGTTCACAATTATGTAGACATCTCAATATTCAAGTAATTTTCGGAGAAATATTTTGTATCCCATATGTACTGTTCCAATGTACTGGAACAGTAACTACAATTTTCTAGAGTAAAGCACTAAATGCTCATCATCAGCCTAATCCACTTTATGGAATGGCAGCAATAAGAAAGTTCTTTTACCTTTATTTTCCTAATTAATAACTCTGCAGGGCATTCATCTTCCCCTGTTCCCCCTGAGCTTTAATATCAGATCTAATCAAAAATGTCTTTGTTTTAAGTGGTTGTACAGTTTCCCACTACTCCTAAACATTTGCTTCAGTTCCCTTTCTCTCTTTTTGTAAATGAATGCTACCCTATTCAGCTGTATTAGATATTACTTGTAAAATACCTGATCATGCTTCAAAAGTTGCAGACTACAGAAGATATAAAGCTTGTGTTGTATGCCTTAATGCTACTACAGCAGCCTTCTGCCCACTTACTGTCATGATATAAAACCACTGTGAAGCAGCCAGCAAAGCCAATGACTACTGACAGCAGTGGGAATTGGATTTACCCCATAGGGACCGGTTTGACTCTCACTGGCTTCTCCACTGGGAAGTCCTCTGGTTGAAGCTGGACTTGTGAGCACACACAGAGGCTTAGCCAGTCTCCAGGTCAGCAAGGGTTTTACCATGGACTTTGCTGAAGGAGGCTCAGGTCCGTGATTAGGGTTCCCTGCGCCTCAGGGAGCGTACGGACTGTGGGTCTCCTTGATTTTGGAAAATATTGGCTCTAATAGCGTGCAGGAGAAAGTACTTAACCCAATAAGAAATTTGGCAGATAAGAGCAAGGGGAAAACCTGCTCATCCTTTACATTCAATGAAGGCTTGTTGTCTAAAAAACCACCCCCAAAACAGAGAGAGTAACCTCTAAAAGCAAAATTTTTAAAGGTCAGATGTGATTGTTCTCAGGCAGGTTTTCATCACACCCTTCTGTGTTACAAAAGAGAGCTAATGGTTCATTTCGGCTCTAAGGCAGTATCACTAGTTTCCTCTCTTTCATTCCTTTCCAGCCCTTGCATTCCCTGCTGAAGTCAGCTGGCTTCGCTGCTGCCGCCGAGCTGTGTGCTGCAGTGATTCCACACCAGTTCTACCACCGCCTTCCCCAGACTGATGCTGCTACTTCTCCACATAGACCTGGTTTCCCCTTACGGTGTTACAGGGACAGCAGAAGGCAGAAGAAAAGAAGAAAGGAGAAAATATTGAAAGGTGGCTGAAGAGGTATTAAAAAAAGACCTCAATGTCAGATTGCTGTCCAAATATCCGTGAAAGCGGTTCTAATATAGTGGGGGCTTAGGTATTTGTTGTCTGTTTTGCTGGATGAGTCTTACTGAATACAGTTTAATTTTATGTAACATCTTTCAGATCTTTAAACGGTTTCTAGAAATAAATAACAGGGAAAAAGCCAAAAAAATATAAGCATAGAGAAGGAAGTTTGGGTGGGTGAGTAGGCAGGCAAAGGGGAGATCCATTTTTCAGATGAAATTTGAAAATTGAGTTGATGAGGCAGAGATACAGAGAAATGCTTTCTGCAGTATATTTGTATTATACAGAAGACATATTTATGCATAAAAAGAGTTTTTGCAATGTGACAGTTATCACGCTTCCCAGGCAGTCAGTTGCTTGACTGCATCCACTTGTGAATCTAGACCCCTTGGAAGCTGAAAAAAAGCTTCGTGAACTTGCAAAAAGTTTTGCAAGGTGTTCTGTTCTGCATCATCTGTGTTTGCTTTACTTGTACTACTGCGTTTTGGAACAACATATAGCATCAGACACCATGGATATTTGGTTATACTTAGATTTTAATTTTGTTTTGATTACATAATTCCATTTTTGTTGGTTGACCACAAGTTGTTGTATCACAAAGCCAGGTAGAAATGCTGTAGAGAAAATCTTGTCTGAAATTATACTAAGGAGCTCTACTAATAACCATATATTCAGTGCCATACATTGGCAAAGATTATATGCTAATATTATCCATTTCCAATCACTTCATACACAGCCACTCATTTATTCAGGAACTACTTGACAATTTTAAGCTCCTTTATACTGTGTGTTTTACATCTGGGTAGCTGCGGCTGAATCCTGTATTGAGTTGCTTGAAAACGAGGCCAAGCCTTTCCCTAGATTTATGCTCACTCCTAAATATTTGAAGGCCTATCAAGTACTGTTAAGCCCCCCCGTCTTTAAGCCTTCAGTTCTGAGCATACTCTATTGAACAGGTCTCTGGTTTTTTACTGTGTAAGAAACCTGATATGTCAGGACTCTGATAAAGTCGTAAAATGGAGGCAAAGCACAGCGCCAGGCTGGAGCTGCCGTGGGTGCTCTCTCCTTGAACGCAAAACTGGTAGAGAGCCCATCATCGCTTCGTGGCAGGGCAGTGGTGCCACGGCTTTTTGGCTCCATTACACCGTGCCAACCTGGCCGCCGCGTGGATGACGGGTGAGGGCAAAGAGCAATATCTCATGTGGAAGGAGGGAGCGGGACATGGGCGCTGTGCTTTGAATTGAGAAGCTCTTGATGCAGAACATGCATATGAGCATGGCAAAGGAGCCGGTGTGGGTATCTCACACGCGGGAAGTGGGAGCAGGCAGACTTGCATTTAAATTTGTTCTGAATATTTCAGGATTTATCTGATTTTCAGGATTTCACTTTTAAGAGTCTTGCAATATTTTACACTGTCAGCTCTTCATTAATACCTTTCTGTTAAGTCCTGCGTATTTCACTTACTGATGGAGATAATCTACAGTCAGAAGTGGGGCTGCAGCTCACCCAGACGTGCAGGAACACCTTCCAACCTTCTTCTGGGTATTCATGCGCTGACTTCAAATTCTGTGCAGGTTAGCCAACAGAATATTTACTCAGGTCCTGGGTGGGTTTTGCAATTCATGCTGAACTCTGTACTGTAGCAGCATTACTGTTTCCGTACCTGGGCTAGCTAGTTTTCATCTAGCATAGAAATAATTACCTCCGTAAGTATATTTTTCTGCTGATTTACAATGGAACGTCTTTCATGATACTTCCATTAGTGTTTCTTTCCTAGCTTTCAGGGGAGTTTGTGAAGGAAATCTAGTGTTGTCACTTCTACTTTATCCGTAAGGAAACTGAGGCCAAGAGCAAATGCCTGTAGTCATATGGCAAGTCACTGACTGAACCAGAAATAACACCCAGAAATCCTGCTTGCGGTGCAGAACCTGATCTTCTGAACCATGCTGCCACCCACACATAGATTAAGAACTGTACTTTTCCACAAAAATTAATGGCTAAATAGTCGACAGTAGCTCTAAAGTTGCATCCCAATTGTTCACCTACCAGTAAAAGAAATGAACGGCATGCTCGGGCTGCGTAGAATATGTGCAACTCACAAATTAATTCTCTATTTCAGTATACCAAAAAGGAAGGCAACAAATAAAACTAAGCAAATCTTTACCTTTATTGCAGAGAGGCTTAATAAAATCTGAAGCATGAACACTATGTTTCATATGTAACCGATCATAAAATTCTGTAAATAGAATTTATATTACAGAAGAAAATACAGCATTTTATCACAGAAAAAAACCCACATATTCTGAAAAATGTGTATGCCTCTGGTCCAACTTAGCCTCTAGAATGACATGCCTGAGGTACTATTGCTATCAGTGTTTGCTTGTAGTTCAAGAAAATAAAAATATGTATTTGAAAAAAGAAGCAGATCTGTCTTACAGGATCTTAGTTCAAGGTTCAGTGTTTTTCCTACAGAATGTCACACACTTCAAGGCACTGCAGGGAGTTGCTTTTTTTCAATAATACTTTTAGTACTTTTGATTTAAAAAAAACCCCATAGAGCTTTGAATACTATTTCTATTTCACAGAAATTGTTTAAAACCATTTAATTTTCATCTAAACACTGCACTTGCATTGAAAGGAATCCACATTTTAAAGCAGTATTATTCACTTGTTTTTTCAAAAGCATTTCTGTTGACTTTTAGTGATTTTAAATGGAAAATAAATATACTGAAATGTCTAATGCTTTTTTTTTAATTCAGTATATGAAACCAGGCAGGTTAGCTAGCACGTTTTCCAGCTTTGGAGTAACAACTTTGGAGGAAGCAACTGTCAACACACTGGATTATTTCCCCAAACAGAGCTTGTTTACACCTGCTCATGTGGGGGCAAAAGATGACAACAAAAGTATTTCTTTCCCTTGAGGGGATATATGCATCTTGCCAAACAACCTTCACTGAACAGTATCCACGTAAGTGTACAGAGAAGCAGTTCCCATGATGAGCTATTATGATGAATCAAAAGAAACCGCAGAGGCAGTACAATGGCAATTGAAGGTTTTTCAGTGGTGTCTCATATATTTGCACTTCAGAACAGAAACTGAAAACATGAAGTGACGCACAGAAGTGCAGTGAAGTGTCTAAAATATGCACTGACGTTTTAAGAATATACCCACAGAATATTAAAGGCCCGAGTTCATATTGCTGCTGCCTAGAACCAACTTCTGTTCTGCTTTAAAAGCGATGAATGTCTTGAAGGTTTTCGGGCACTGAAGCACACACACTAGTAAAAAGATGATTCCTGCAGAGAGCTATGGAAACTTTTAAAACATGCCCGAAGTTCAGCTTTGGGAAATGGTGTCTAATTTTTAATAGCATGGTCTAATTTTTAATAGCAGCCTTTCTTATCACCTAATAAACTCTATGCAGCAGAGCGGACAGGAATGTTGCTGGTAGATGAGTATCTGAAACTTCAAATCCCGCTGTGCTGAAGCCGAGATCTTGATATTTAATCCCACCTTTCCTTCCTGCTTTGATTGCTCCTTCTCAGTTTCACTGTCATTAATCTCTACAATTGTAGCAGGAGGCCTGTATTTGTGTTTGATTACCCCTGTCCCTTCCATCTCTCCATCAAACAGTCATCCCGTACGGTACCTTCAGAGCGCTGCCCTTTCTCAGGGGCCAGATTTACTCCTGTGGTTGAAGTGCAGCTCCGTTTCTCATGCTATTTAGATATTATCCTGGACTCACAGTCTGCATCTGTGCTAGTAAATTCAAGTAAGCCTGGAAATATTGGTTCCCCCTGGACCAGGACTATTTATAATAGTAACTAGAGAGTTCTTTGGCATGAATTTGGCCAAAACCAGCTCGTGCTCTCCAGAGCCATCCCTTGCCACAGCTCAGCAGCTGGAATGGGCCAGGAATCACTCACAGTAGGCAGTTTGCAAACCATTCACTAGCACGGACCCTGTGCTAATACGTAGCCACTGACTCTGGTCTCTGTGCTGATAACAGAATGGTCCCTTAAGCAATTATTTCCAGTTACACTACCTGTGTTTTTAGACTAATTTCATTTCTTTTTTTGTCATATTGCACATCTTAATGTATACTTCTTTCTATAATTCCTCTGTCATCTACAATTAACTACCAGTGCAAACAGAGAAATCGGCAACTTCAGAAGTAAATAGCTTTTCATACCTTCCTCCTCATTCCTCACCATCTTTGCCTGCATCCTTTGTCTTCTTCCATTTCTCATGTTCATCTTTGTTTCATTTCATTCTTTCTCTTTCTCTGCTTTTCATGATTTTGTTTACTACTTCCTGTTTTATATCTCTTGCATCACTCTTTTTTGTCTCTCTAGTCTACATTGCCTCCCCCGCCGTGACCTTTCATCCCACGCTGTGGTTTATTGGCCACAAAACAATTTTCTCCTTCTGAGGTGAAAGCAACCTGTTCTAAGTAAGAGGAGCCCTGGCTAAGAGTACATCTCATGGTAGAGACCCACCCTTCACCCCGCTCTCTGATAATTAAGGTCTTGTTTGCCTTCCTCCACTTCCCATAACTGCCTACTATCTACTCAGTTACTGAGTTTCCATTTCCTTTGGACATTTTCCCTTTGCCCTTTTATTAATTTCCTTTACTTTAGCTGAAGTACTGCAGTAATATAATCTCCTGCTTTACACAGGTTACTTCTCGTAACTATTCTTTCTTCCCTTTCTTCCCCTGTTATTCCAGAGTTGCCAAGAACAGGGTCTGGAGACACCTGGACCTGGTCATTACAAGGAGGGTCCTGGAGCAGCTGGAATGGTGACATCCACTTTGGCTGATGATTCTCCTATTGCAGCCACTGCCAGCCTTGGCTGGTACCTCATTTTACCACTGAAAAGCTGGCTGGTAACTGAGCTACCATGAGTGGCACTGAATGCATATCTACGGTTTCAAATCTGTAAGGATTTTCATACGGTTAAAAAATTTAGAGAGGCCAGAAGAGACTATCAGATGATTTATGCAAATCTGGTCTGTGCCTAAGACTTGTAGACCTTCCAGAAATGCCACTAAAGAGTGAAAATAACATATTCTTGTCTCCATAGTACAGACCAATACACTACTCTCACTTACCCTATATTGAGCTTAATGCTTATGTTTGGCTACACTATAGAGAGACATCTGACACGGTTTTTGAAGACATGAAGAGATAAGGAGCTGTCACTCCCCCAGTAGTTTGCTTCTGTGGTTAATGATTGCTAATAGGAGCTCCAATGACTGAAGCTTGATACAGCTTTCATACCCTGGCTCTTGTGATACTTTCACCTGCTAGATGAAAGAGACTGCTATTATTTATTTATTTTATTTATTTAGATATTTTTCACTATATACATGTATACAGATGACAGAAGGTCTTTCTGATCTGAAAAAAACCCCCAAAGTCTCATTAATTGCTTTTGCCGTGATATCACAATGAAAGCTCATTTTCAGTTGCCTGTCCAGCATAGATAACTCATGAATTATTTCCAGTCGCTAACTTCCAGAATGCATATAATCTGGGATATTCTTTTATTGGACAGGGAAAAAAGTTAATTGTAACAGTGGATGTACAAAACCTTTTCAGTTTCTAAAGATCAGTAGAATTTTGTAGTAATGATAAAAAAGATAAGTAATGAAAAAAATACACTTTGAAAACAAGTATGTAGTGTATTTGCAATGATCACAAGTCAAAGGGAAAAAGAGTATCATCTAAAGCGCAGACTAAAGCTATTATTATTCTGCTGTTTTCCAAAAGGTCAGCTGATGCTCCAAACAATTTTTTAAAAGTATTGCTTATACATTTCAGTGTATACAGAAATACATATCTAAAAATGAAAAAAACCTACATTTGAAAAAGGAGTATGTCAGACCTGAGAGGCTAAAATGACTGATTTGCAACCACTCGATGCATTACATGTGATTTTAGGCTAACCCTACAGGTAGTTCAGAATGTATTATTTTTAATTCTTAGGTATGGAGAGTGTTATGAAGCTACTTTGAGAAAAAATGGTAAAGCCAGTTTAAAGTGTATCTTTTAACTGAGACCTATAGGTTTCTAGGCACTCCAAAAATTCACAATTAACGCTGAGATCATTGAAAATATGGAGTTTTATCTGACTAAAATTATTTGGGAATAATTCAAGAAAAAAGGCCTTGGAAGTCTCAAACTAGGTAGTCAAAATTAGGGGGTACATCCCCATCTGGAAATGGAAAATGTAACTTCCACCAGCTAATTCACTAGTGCATTATGTAGATTAACTGTTATTGTCATTTACTGTTGTGATTAAAATAGTGTTCGGTAAATAGAAAAGGACTACATGTTTAACAGTATTAGTAAAACAAGACATCAATTAATTCGTCATTCAGATACCACCACCCAGCTAGTTCTCCAAAAGCAAAGAACTTAGCATGAGTTCATGGGCTTTATTTTTAACAAATTCCACAGGGAGCCAGTACCGTACTTATGAAAGCTTAATTTCACAACCATGATCTTGTAATATAGATTTTAAATAGTAATTGGGTTAGTTTTATTTAAAGGCAACTGCTATTTTGATAAGGCTATATGGACTGTTTTTTGCATCAATTAATACATTTCTTTTTTGTGTTTATGGATATTAGCCAGAGCCTACTGTTTTCATGTGTGTAGCTGTATTTTTATCAGTTTAGTCAAATAAGTTCAATAACATCATCAATAGATGCTAATAAAAGCTGCAGTCAGCTTGCCAAGCAGTACTCACCTGAAACTGTATACAGCATAAGCAAAACCTTTTTGAAGAAAGCAACTAAGTTAAAGCAAAGACATAACTATATTTTTTCAGTTCAATCCTACTGCCAAGAGCAACTGTTAAATTAATTGTAAATTTATAAATATATGCCTTTTACAAAGGGTTTTTAAATTATTAATATTGAAAAGATTTTTAGATTGTAATAGTGTTTATTTCTAAGTAGCTTAGAACACTATAGATTAAAATAGCCTTAGTACAGATCAATTATAGATCTTTGAAGATCAGCCTGTAAAGAACTTTAACTCATTCTACTGATATGCTTCGAGTAATCCAATGCAAATGTTTTGTCAAAAATCAAAGATCTGCCTGAGCTTTGTTGGTCCATTCAGAGAATGCTTTCTTGTAGCTACAGCTCATACGGCCAGTATCACACCTCTAACAGCTCCTGAGCACCTGAACGAAATGACCATGAACCAAATTTCAGTTTAAGTAAGTAATTAGGTTTGGGCCGTAACAGAATTCGAGAGTGTGGCTCAAGATGTAGCCT
Source organism: Harpia harpyja (assembly GCF_026419915.1). Taxonomy (NCBI): domain Eukaryota; kingdom Metazoa; phylum Chordata; class Aves; order Accipitriformes; family Accipitridae; genus Harpia; species Harpia harpyja. Next base: position 10,278,555 of record NC_068962.1, on the reverse strand, counting down.
CTGAAACCAGAGCAAGATTCCTTAACAGCTCAGCCCATGTTATGCACTTACAGCTAGTATTAATAACTTAATAGCTATTTATAAACTATGTATGTGTCCTCTTACTACAGAGCATAATCTTTATGGATATCATGCATTTCACATATATTTTTGAACTCCAGATTGGACATTGAGCAAAAAGACAAAGTATACCATAATAAACCGTCTATTGCCTGCCAGCACGCTCGGCGAGTACAGGCTGCGCGTTCCTGACAAGATCATCAGGGAACGTATTTCATTGCAAGCCCACGACAGGGTAACTGCTGAAACAGACTGACTGCACGCATTACATGCTCCGACGCTGGCAGTGCGGGGATGTCCCTGATCCCGACGCGTTCTGCAAACTGATGCTCCCAAGAAGAACCGGGAGCCAAAGGTGTTTCCCTGTGTCCCGGTGCCACCGCCCGATGCTGCACATCATGTCTGTGATGTAGGCAGCTGTGATTTCACACGTGGATTTTTCTTTGAATATTTAACGATGATTGCTTAAAAGACATAAACATTACATATATTTCTTAGAAGATTTTAATTTCAAAATGGTTGTAAACTGAGCCAGCCGTGTACCCTGGCAGCAAAGATCTTCCCCTTGGGTGGCATTGGCAGGACTGCAGCCGGGAGGTCAAGGGCAACCATCCTTCTTTTTTCTTCGGCACTTGTGACACCCATCTGGAGTGCTGCATACAGTCTGGGGCTCCCCTGTACAAAAAGGACACTGGCAGACTGGAGCATGTCCAGTGAAGGGCTACCAGGAAGGTGAGGGGCTGGAGCACATGAAGTACAATGAGAGGCTGAGAGAGTTGGGGCTCTTCAGCCTTAACAAGAGAAGGGTAAAGGGAGACCTTACTGCTGTCTTCTGCTGCTTAAAGGTAGGGCATAGAGAAGACACAGTCAAAGTCTTCTCAAAAGTAACACAGTGGTAGGATAACAGGCAAAACACACAAGTTGCAACATGTGAAATTCTTTTAAATATAAGGAAAAACTATTTTACTATGAGAGTGGTCAGACATTGGAACAGGTTGCTCAGGGTGGTTGTGGAGATTTGATCCTTGGACGTATTCAGCTTTGGCTGGACAAAGTGCTGAGCAACCTGATCTGAGTGGAGCTACTTTGAGAAGGTTGAACTAGACGATCTACACTGATTCCTTCCAGAATAAATTATTCTATGATTTCAAAAGAATACAAATACATTCATAGGCTTCATCAAAAGAAGAGTGGCCAACAGGTCGAGGGAGGTGATTCTCCCCCTCTACTTGGCTCTCATGAAACCCCACCTGCAGGACTGCAGCCAGCTCTGGGGCCCCTGACACAAGGAGGACATGGACCTGTTGGAGCGAGTCCAGAGAAGGGCCACAAAGATGATTGGGGGCTGGAGCACCTCTCCTGTGAAGACAGGCTGAGAGAGTTGAGGTTGTTCAGCCTGGAGAAGAGAAGGCTCTGGGGAGATGTTACAGCAGCCTGCCAGTACTTAAAGGGGGCCTACAGGAAAGATGGAGAGGGACTTTTTACAAGGACCTGTAGTGATAGGGCAAGGGGGAATGGTTTTAAACTGAAAGAGGGTAGATTTAGATTAGGTGTGAGGAAGAAGTTCTTCGCTGTGAGGGTGGTGAGACACTGGAAGAGGTTGCCCAGAGAGGTTGTGGCTGCCCCATCCCTGGCAGTGTTCAAGGCCAGGCTGGATGGGGCTTTGAGCAACCTGGTCTAGTGGAAGGTGTCCCTGCCCATGGTGGAGGGGTCGGAACTAGATGATCTTTAAAGGTCCCTTCCAACCCAAACCATCCTATGATTCAAAATAATTGTTTCAAATACAGAGAAACAATCTCAAAACTACACACGATATCTATGTATATGCGCAAAAGGAATAAAATAGAAATAAAAATTATGCCGACCCCATGCCATAGGTAAAATATCTACTTCACTGCTTCATTCCCACTGAAAATAAGAAATCACAGTTTGTCTAATATTTTATATAATATTAGCTCAATAAATACAAAAAAGTAGCATCAACATATAAATTAATAATATTTAGAAAATATGCGGATTTTTGCTTTGAATCTCTGCTACAAAACTGAAAATTAGGGCAGTCTGTAAATTCCATGGCTAATTTAAAGTATTAGAATCTAAACCAAATTCAGCTTAATCGTCTTAAAATGTCGAACAAATATGCGTATTCTGAACAGCTGTCATATCATATCTGAGCCAGATGTATTATAAACTTGCAGCCACTGAGGAATCCTGTGGAGTTTTTCCCCCACTAGTTATAAGATACAACGCTAGACAGACTGAAATTCTCAAATATGTATCTATACATGGGTATATGTATATATGTATATACAAACATTTACACGATAGAGACAAAACTCTTCCAGAAAAGTTCTGAGCTGGAAAACAAATTGCTTGCAAGCTGTCAGTAGTTCATATAGAGCTTGGAGCCATACCCAGGGGGCAAGTTTCTTGCAAGTGACATAACTTGCCCACACTTTATCGCAAGTTCTGAAATCACATATGTTCACTAAAGACATCACTCGATAGCCATCAATCAAGAAAACTCAGAGATTTGTCAGTCAGTCAAAGTTGTGTCAATTGCTTTTCAGTGACAGTCATGGGAAGGTGGAGAAGCAGCCATACAGACTGCCCACACCCCAGCAGCAAGGCCAAGGTAGACCCCCATGTTGTCCTGTGTAGCAACATATCACAGATCTCCCTGTCGAGGCTGTCAGCGCTGAAGCAGATTTATGCCAGTTTTCAGTTATGCTCTTGGCCCCTGACTGGTTTGGATGTTGGCATGACCCCTTCCTAAATCAAGAGCCCAGGAGTTATTATAGGACAGCACTGAGAGGCTATCCGGCGATGAACAGGTCTCTCATGTGAAGTGTTGCAGCCCCTTTTGTAACATCTTCCTAAATTATGGCATGTTCCTTGATATGGGTTTTGCAGAAGGGATGTTGGGAAGGAAAATTACACTTCATCTCCAACCTAATAGGCTGTCTAGCAGAATGAGTCCCAGTTATCACATTCAGAGGATGGAAGTGGAGAGTGGGAGTAAAAAAAGTTTCTTTTCAGTTTTGGTATTTAATCTTAAAGCTATTTTTCCTGTTATATGTTTTCTGTTAAACATATAAACTGGACAAAGCTATAGCTAAGAGTTGAATGTAGAGATAAATGTATCGCTAGCTCAATCTGTCCTAAAAGGAAATTGCAGATTTTCCTAGTTTTCCACAGAATTGGAAGCCTGTCTATAAGTAGCTATGCAAATCTTTAAAGAACATATCAGTATTTGAAGCTCAAGAAATACTCAGATGCTTAAATGTCTACAAAAAATTACAGAAACCAAGGTCTGTAAAACAGAAACCAAGTGCCGTAAACGAAGAGTGGCATTTTCTAGACCTTTCACTAGATTTACCATGTCTATGATTTGCACTGAAAAAGAGAGGTCTTTTCTCTTCACCTTCAGTTTGGTGAGGGAGTAGCATAAACTGTCATAATGATTTCCAAAACCAGCTTCTTCAGCTCCGTAATGGCGTAAACATGCCGCATCCCTAGGGAAACAATGGTAGGATTAAGCTGGTCCTCTACAAAATTACTCAGCTGCCTGGCTTTATTATAGACATCTGCAAAAGACTACAGCTGGGCTTGCTGAAGGGACTTCAGACTGCTCCTAGTCTCCTTTAATAGAATAAACATTGCTTAAATGAAGATGTGCACACAAATAAGTAAAAAATGAGCTCTGTCTCTTCCCTACTGTAATCCCATGGTAGGGTGAGTGCATCACTGATTATTATGACCTGATGCAGACGAAAGAGAGAGTCGTGATCCATAAAACAGTAAAATGAAGATAGACATCAGTAGCAGGCTCAGGACCAATGTTCAGCACCCCAGGCAGGAACTCCATCTCGTTAATGGGTGGGCAAGGCTTTACCATAGCCGATATGCTATCTGGGAAATGTGCTGCATTGTCCAGGGTTTTTTTTGTTTAAAACTAAAGGCAGTGGGAACCAGTGGATGGATGTCTGTATAGTTGAAAATGTAAAACTAACATATATGAAACTGGAAAATTGCATTTCTCATTAGTAAAAGACAGACCTGTAGTGGCACAGCAGAGTGCGGAAAAAAACCAAAATGGTTGTATGAGGTATAGACTGTCTCAGGAAGCTAATTTAATCTTAATATGAGCCATAGACATCTGTCAAGCCAGTAAAATTGGAAACAGACGCAAGCTCTAAAAAATCCACTGTACGATGAGCAGCTGGCTTACATGACATTGCTCCAAACACACAAAATGAAAAGCAAAAGGTAACCAGATAAACTAAAGGGATGGATAAGAAACAACGAAAATTCTTACTTCCTGACAGCTGAGAAAAGCATAGGCTTGAGGCGAACAAGATAAAATGGAAAATAAAATTCTGTAGGATGTAAGGCATTTCATTAACACCAAGAGTATTTCTCCTCCAGTGGAAAGATTAAGGCAAGCCTCAGATAAAAGTGTGTTTTTTAAAATGGCTACTATGGTGAGATTCAGAATGGGTCTGTAAAACATCCACTAAACAAAACACATACAAAATCCTGAAGCTTTTTTCATATAGTCAAGTGAAAAAGCAGAGAAAATATTGAATAGAATAGGGAGGCTCAGGAACCAGATCCAAGGACTGTATTAAAAAATCACTGATTTGGCGCTCCACGTGTCTAATTTACTAAATTTCCATTCCATGCTGATTATGTTTACTTCCATGCATTCATATGAGCTGAGATTTTCCTGTTTTACAGTCTTCTACAGAAAATGCAATATTTGGCTCCATGCTTTAAATGGACTGTGAAATTTCTTTCATTTCTTTTATGTTTTACATCTAAATAAGTTATGGAGCAGCTGTACAAACAAGTCTAGATACCAGCACATACTATACATTAAAAAACAATGTTCAATTTCTACTAATTTGCTTCAGAAGGTAAGGCTGGAAACAAAAGCTTGTAGAACACTGCTCAGTGCTTAAAATGGTGAATTCAGGGACATGTAAGTTGAGTGGTACATCCTCATTTGTTTTCATCCTGACATTATGCTAACCCTTCATTCTTGCACAGGTTCTTCATTTGTTTACCTTGAAGTTGCCTGCTACTCTTTCAGTCACAGGTCTGTGTGCATAAAACCTTGCCTGTTTATTCTAGTCCCTTCAGTTAAGCTAATAATAGGTATTGCTTTGCCCCACTGCGAACTATATCTGGCATTTCTTAGCTTTTGAGTGTTTTACTCTCTGCTCTTAATAGCATTCTTTTAAGATAGGGTTCCACATGCAATAGTTGTGTTCATCAGCAGAAATTCATGTTAGCAGTTTAGGTAGCCATTATAGTACTGCTGTAAAGCAATAATTCTGTGGGTTGCAGAGGAACGTAATACAAAATCAAGAAGTCCTCGCTTCTATCACTGACTGCTCTTTAAAGATTTTATGACAGCTTATTTACTTGGACATCTGTGCCTGGATGTCACCCTATAGCATTGCTACCCTGAGCTCCTATATAAACAAAGGAGCTTTGGCAGACAAACTGAAGTCAGTAGTTTTCCACATTGCAGTTTATAAAATGATAGCTAAAACAAAAGCAAATCTTTTCTCAGCAGACCTAAAGTCTTTATACTGGATTCTGCATCTCCTCTAAAGAACATTTTTTTGGGTCTGTAGCTCAAGATTTTTTGAAGACAAAGCAAAAAATTATACAATATACCACAGGGGAATACTCTTTCTTAAAACTAAATTAAGATTGAAAGTATATCTTTATAATTAATAGGTTAAAGAATACGACAGATACGTTGTAATTATATGAAAGGTAGCATTAGAAAACCCCAAATCTCAAAAGTAAAATTACTCTTAAGTGCACAGTTGTTACTAACTCTGATATGGATTAACATCATGATGGGGAAAATGTTTCTAAACTCCATTTTTTTTTAAATTAATTTAATTTACTTCATAACTACCTACAACAGACGTAAATAATTCATTAAAGATATTATATGTTGTCATTACATGGAAGATTTATGTTTTATCAAGCATTGATATAATCATTTTCTTCCTTGCATAAATTCTGTCTTTAGATTTACATTTTTGCCTAGAAATATGTTCATTAATAAGTTGTAACAGAATACAGGCAATGAAGGGTGGTACCCAGAGGTAATGGGCACAAACCAAAACACAGGAGGTTCCCTCTGAACATGAGGAAATACTTTTTTACTGTGAGGGCGGCCGAGCACTGGCACAGGCTGCCCAGAGCGGTTGTGGAGTCTCCAACCCTGGAGATACTCAAAAGCCGTCTGGACATGGTCATGGGCAACAGGCTTTAGGTGGCCCTGCTTGAGCAGGAGGATTGGTCCAGATCCCCTCCAGAGGTCCCTGCCAACCTCAACGAGGCAGCTATCTGGGATTCTGTGAAATCACACACAAAGTAGCAATTCCTTGGATGCATTAAAAAAAAAAAAAAAATTATTATTTTTTGTAATTCAGTGTTCAATTCTGGTCATTGTAACTCAGAAATAATTATCACTGCAATTAAAAATAGAGGAAAAATAATAACAGTAACAGAGAAATTCTGGATGGAAGGGTCAAAAAGATTCTACTATTTAATCCAGAGATAAAAGATATAAGAAGAAAGTGATGAAGGGGCTGTTACTTATATTTTCATAGACTACAGGACCAGAGTTCTCAGGCACCTATTTACATGCTGTGGAGGACATTATTCCCTCAAATCTAAATTCAGGTTTAAGACATCTAGTACAACTGTTGTAGCCTTAAGTGAACTAAACAACTTTAGACAAACAACTTGGGTAACTACAAAAAACATGACTGATATTGCCATAGTCAGGTGGATGTTAAGTTAAGAAAAAGCAGTCAGATAGTATACATACATATGTATAGTATGTAGGTATGTATTTTTATATATGTAATATGTGTGTATAATACATACACACAAGCATATATAATCCTTTACTATGGCTATGTAAATTGACTTTCCAGGCATCCTAGGAAATCTGAGAACCTTCAAGTAAAAAAGTATACAGGACAAAGAATATAATTAGGTGTCATGGTTTCAGCCCAGCCAGTAACAAAGGACCACGCAGCCACTTGCTCACTCCTCCCAGCCCCTCCTCCGGTGGGATGGGGAGGACAATCAGAAAGGAGAAAAGAAAAAAAAAGAAGAACCTCAAGGGTTGAGATAAGGACAATTTGCTGGGACAACACAAAAAGAGAAGTTACAACAACAACAATGGTACTAATAAAAGAATATACAAAACGAGTGATGCACAGTGCAACTGCTCACCACCTGGAACCTGATGCTCTGCCACTTCCCCCACTGAAAGCCCAGAGACCCGCCCCAGCCCGCTCCCCAGTTATATGCTGAGCATGAGGGCACACGGTATGGAATAGCTCCTTGGCTACTTCAGGTCAGCTGTCCTGGCTGTGCCCCCTCCCAGGTTCCTGTGAAAATTAACTCTACCCCAGCTGAACCCAGGACATTAGGTTATCTTGAACCAGACAAAAAGATAGGTGAAATACAATGTCCTCAAAGAATATTAGTACGCATCTCAAAAAAAGTGCTCTGATGCATGGTCCACGGATGACTAGATTATCTCAGCAAACAGAATGTATAAGGTGAACAACTCATATAAGAAAATATACATTCATAGATAGTTTTCAGAATGTGTTATCAAATTAAAGAAACCAGAAAATTTCTATGGGAATAACTAATTAATGTTGTATCAGAATCACATAACTTAACCACCTGGGCAATTATCAGCGTTGACCACACATCAACAGGTGAAGCTGTTTCTAGACTGGATACAAGACAGCAACAAACCCAGATGAGCTGTGCAGATGTTCCATTCTTTCAGATCGCTCTTTACCATATCCTTTACCATACTGCTCTTTATGTAAATATTGTCTTATAAGCATTAAAACAAATTGGACCTTAGTGTTAGATCTAAAGTGGTGTTGGCTACTTTGGATTCTTCTGGTTAGCTACCTTGCACTCTTCAATCAGGATACAACACAGCGAGCAAGAAGGATAGCCCTATGAACTGTAAGGTGACATCTTTCCAAAGCCTCTATGCTTTGCCCAAAACTACCTGAGTGCTGATTAATTTCAATCTTTATTACAGTTATATAAAGATATATGCAGGGTACCCAAATACTCTGCTGAGAGTCAAATGACATCTTAACATTCAGTCACATAATTACATTTCTTTAACAAAATATGCAAAAACATGTTTTTCATATGGGATAATCTATGGAAGAATAAACACAATAGCATTTCATCTTCAGAGTGAAGATGGACCTGGGCTTGACTAAGACTTGGATGAAAGGGTATGTGGGAATTCTCCATGAAATCACTGTAAGAATACTTAGCAGATACTAAACTGTGAAAATCAAATGAGTAGAATAGGTGTGGTACACAATGTAACATGCAGCAGCTGAAGTGAACTGAGATGAAAACTCCAGCGGAGAAGGTACTCTACCACTATCCACTAGAAAATTTCTTGTCATTCAAATAAGTAGAAGTAGATAACATGAGATTAATTTTCTCAAAATCATTCCACTGGCCTTTACAAATAAGGCAGGCCTATTAAGAGGACTACCTTTAAGCAGACATCCTAAAAAAAAAAAAAATTAAAGATGTATCAAATAAGTAAGAATCTAATTAAATCATCTAGATGATGTGAATTTATTTTTAAATCAGAATAAATAAAATTTCATTTACAAATTCACTGTATGGTTCATTGTATATTCTCTCTGTACATCTTACTGATAATTTCACTTGCAAGTTAACAAAACAAAAGAAAATTTCTTGAGCATCTACAGTATAGATAGCTCTCTTGAGATACAAACATTTGAAACTGTTGGATAAATGTATTTCTTCATTTAAAGTGTATCTGTATGTTTTGACCTTTAACTGGTTGATGCTAAAATCTTGAATTAAAAACATAAAGGGAAAAATTCTTTCAGGTCAATACAGTGGACACTGACAAGAGCAATTTTTTTTTTATTTCCACGTACCAGAATACGACTCAGCATCACTGTTAAGATTCACTTTGGTTCTCAAAGAGAAGAATGGTGCCTTCAACTAAAAAATGGTATGTAGAATAATAACATAAATATTGGTAACTCTGCCTCCTCATTTCCCTTCAAAGTTTATTTTAATACAAGTTTTATAACTTGCTTTATGCAATCAGCTTTAAGCCAGCAAGATCGAGTTTATCTACCCTTCACCGTCGTCACCCCTCCCAGTGCTCTGTGGGGACTGGTGTCCAGCAGCTCATGAATGTCATATGGGCAGGCAGCCCTGGGAGCCAAACCCACATTCCTCTTCCATTTGGGTGGAAGGAGTCACGGTCTTTCTCTTCTCCTTCTGGCTTAACAAAGATTTCTGTCCTCTGATGTAAGACTTTCCACATGGAGGCTGAAATATCCTTACTCTGCCTCTTCACCTGGTGGTTATGGTACTTCATCAGAAGCGGAAAAATATGGATTCAAATTCCTGAAGCTTAGAGGTTATAAAATCCAAACTTACTACCAGTGCACGTTGCCGCAGCCTCTAGAGCACAGTAATTATAGACGAGGAGTAAAAAGAATTACATGAGCCCATTTGCCTGTCTCTCCCACAAGAGACTCGTATGCTACTCATATTTGCAGTACTGCAGTTTTGCTCTGACTCCCAGGCCGTATTTACCAAATTAACGGAGCCGGAGAAAAGCTGCAGAAGCGCTCTGGAGATGTAAACGAGGATGTAATGTGGCAGGGAGGGGGGGTGGAAAGGGGACAGAAGACCCCCACCAGAAGTGCCCCCCTCCCACTCACCAAAAAGGCAGCCTCCTGCTGTGTGCCCAGTGGGGACTGGGGAGGGAAGGAAAGGGAGGAAAGCAAGCTCAGCACCATCTTCCTTCCCACTCCATTAATATCAGGATATTTTTGTGCCCACAGCTGTGTTACTATACTTGCCCTTTCTTCTGTTGAGTCTAGGGAGAGGCACATCTCCTGGGACATGGGAAATCTGCCATGTACAGTTAGCAGGGGCGTCAAAACCTGAAATGTCCTGATTTGGAAAACCACAAAGATTAAGCTTCTCAGTTCTGGAAAACAAATGTGAATAAAATCTCACATATCTAATTTTTGGTAAAAATCCTCAGACTAGACCTCAGTTCTGAACATTACATCTTTATATAAATTTATCTTTGCAGTTAAGAGGAAGGACATCTTCCAATGGCCACCTTTATGCCTTCCTTATTATTTTCTTCAGCACAGATTTCACTTAATCAGAAAGTCCATACTATGTTTTAAGAACTACGTCAGTAAAGATTTGTATAACAGTATTTGCAGCATTAAGTATAAAAAACCGCCTGTGAAACAGCGTATCAGTATATCCTATTTTACAATACCAGGAAGCATATACCATTATAAGTTCTGGGTTCTCAGTGTGTTGTCCTAAATATGAATAGCCATCATATTAGATACAAATCACATCCCAGTGATTCAATAATACAGTTTATTGGGGTAAGTAAATTAATAATTATTGTATGTATAATTTGATATTTAAAACCTCATCCACATATGCAGGTATAAGCACAGGCTATATGCCTGTTAATGTAAGGAGCACCCACAGCTGTCCTTAGTACAGACTGATGCTATTACTTTGCTAAATTAAGGAACTACATGATTGTTTTCTTTCAACAAGTACCTGTCTACACTTGTCAGCAGGCTTCCTTCATAAATCTTTCTTGGACTATTTATAACTTTCCAGCTCTTACATTATGCCATACATCTAATAGTACTTTTCATATAGTTGTCAAGAGTGTAGGTACACAGCAAAATGAGCGATCTTCAAGAGAAGTCCCCACAAAGCTTAACAATTCAAACCACTGATTAGAAGACTTGATATGTGCAGAAAAAAGCAGAAAATAGAGTGGATTGAGACTTACACCACACAGAAATGAACATGCGTACTAGTATCCAAGTTATGCTCATGCATATCTATTCATAGGTGTATGTATACAGATTATGTACATGCATACATTGTCGCTTTCTGTGAGTTATAAAGTTGCTGTACTACTCATGAGAAAATATAACTGTGATTCTAGAGCCTAGATTAATGCATTTAGTGATTAATGAACTGTTATTATTGAACATTCTTACATTTAACTATACAGAACCCTTTTAACAGCAAAAAAAAAAAAAAAAAATTTGTGGAATAGGGTGAAAACCATTACTACATTGAAACAGCCACAATGTGAAAGGAAGCTCTCATTTTCTGTATGATAACATCCTTTGTCTTCCATTGAACCAACCTTCAGTTCATGCTTGACCCATTTTTGACAGAATTTCACATCACAGGGTATTTAAAACAGCTACAGCCCTGAAAGGCATTTTAACTGCAAAATCTGTAGCACGAGACATTTCTACAGTACTACAAAAATAAGGGAGATTGTTATGTAAACAACATGAGGACTAATGTTTGTCATTTATCTACAAGACTTTTACCCTATAGAATTCGGCATCTTTCTTGTATTTTGACAAACATTTAGGTTCTGTCAGAGTGAGGAATAGATTTGCCGCAACAGCTAGGACCACTTTCATCTTGTACTTGTAAACATCCTTGGAAAAACATAGTGAAGATCAATTCATTGCACTGAAGTGCTGATGAGAGCTTAAAAAGATCTCATTATGCTTTTGTCAGGGTCAATCTTTTGTTATCTCGTAGAGAATGCTATATTCAACATAAGTTTTATGTCAAAGCTGTGTACTTCTGAATGTATTCCAGCATCTGCTTTACACAAATGCTTTGCCAAGTGTAAGCAACCTGTCAAACAAAGAACATCACACAGGAATAAGCGGGCCTTTCATTTTCTGCCTAGCTGTACTGCATCTGCCTCTGCTTACCTGTCTTCAGTTCAGCCAGCTTCCCTTTCAACTTCCCTTCTAAAGCAAATTGGTTCAATTCCACGTTTTCTGCTGAGAACATTTTAAGGTGAGATGTTATTACTTTAAGCTGAAAATTTTTTTTCCTTAAAACAAGAGCAGGCACTGGAGCATTTAGTTGTCTGTCCTCTATTTACAAATCTTTCAACTTGCATTATCACTTTCTCAAAGAGAAATAGAAAACATGGACTGTTGATAGTAATAAATGTTTCACTTCACTATTAGCTTGATGCTAACAAAGCTTTTCCCTACTCCATTTCTCTTTTTAACTGGATTAGTCCTGGCTGGGTAACTAAAGTAAAAAATGCCTTTGAAGTGTGAATATAATATTTCCTCACATTAGCTAAATATTTTTAAATATCATAAAGTGACTCAAAAAATTAATCCTGTAATATGTTCACTTCTGTGATCTTTTAATGTGAAAAGCTGATGTGTTTAATCCTGTGAACCATATTGAGCCATTATCCAAAGCTTTACTTGTACTTTTTGCAAATCATAAAAATAGAACTCATGTAAACATGGGCCAGCTTCTGATTTTGCTTAGTAGTTGTTCATTGTTCATTACATTAATAAGAAACACTTAAGAAGTAGCCCAGCTCCTCCACCCCCAATCTATACTTGAACACAAATAAAGAAATTGCCATGTTATAAATTATTTGAACCATGCTTGTGGTTTTTGCTTCCCAAACTGAGGTGTGAATTGACAAGGTTTTAACTCGAATGACGGATCAATCAATCAGCCTTCCTTCCTTAGAGCTGCCAGTAATATGAAGTATGTTGTAACATTCAAGTAAACAAGGGTTAAGTAAACACATTGAGGTAAAGCCTGAGACCAGAATAATTATGATTGAATAAGCTATTACTCTCTAAGTTTTCAGTCTGGAGGGAAAAATAGGGAGACCCTTTTTTGCAAACATACTTTGCTATAAGTGGCACAAAGCGTATTTCATTTTCATGAACTTGTTTTGAGGATCTTATTTGAAAATATCAGTTCTACCTCTGGTAAGAGCCACTGTTTTTTCTTCATGAAGAGTTTAGTCTAGGACTGTAAACTATGACTGTCTTTAACAAATTGCTCATGAACAGCTTTCCTAAGTCATGTCAGTAGGATTTTGGTACACATGGTGATGACAGCTGAGCAAAGACTTTTGGTGAGACACAATCTAGACCTGAAGAAGCGTGCCTGCTACATAAGTCTCATAGCCTGTCCTGAGTTGTTGCTCATTTAGCAGCCTGTCTGCAACTCTGCCTAAGTGAAATCCTGCAAGTCCTGAGAGAAAAAAGCCCTGCATCCCTGAGCTTCCTGGTGTGAAGTCTAAGATCTCTTAATTTTTGTCTGATGATTAAAAGAAAATTATACTTAAAAGGGTGAAACTAATTGTATCGTCCTTTTTTTAGTATTTTAAAAATACATACCATAGAGAAACCAAGGAAGAGCTATTCAGTCACTTAAAACAAATGCTGGCAGATGCAGAACAAATTGCAAAATAAATACTGACTATACCTTAATTTCATAACTTTCTGAGTAAGCATTGAACTTTGGATGAATCCCAGCTAACTTTAATTGACTCCTAAATGCCTTTATAATACGCTAAAATAAGATTAATCTTCCCTAATAATAACCATCTGAAAGCTTAATTATAATTAAAAAGCCAAGCTACAACTAAGTTTTCTAGTCTCCTACATAGCAAATGCAGAGGAATAGGCACTTCTGAAAGACAATTCATCCTGTTGTAAAAAATGTAAGACATATTGCCCTATGGAGGTGTTTTTCTGCTTCAGTGCAACATTTTTTTCTATCTTTCAAACTACTGGAAACCTAACTGGAATCCGTTTGGGCTTGATGAAGCGTGAACAATCTACGAAATGTTTTGAAATTCTGTTTTAATAGTCATATACGTATTATTTGTATTAAATGCAATTAAATTTCAAATCATCTTGTGAGATCTGTTGGTGGTGGCTTTGAGGCTATGTCACAGAACCGTGTTCTTGAAATGTTTGCATTTTGCTGTATGGCACATTGTACTACAACATGAAAGCTTCATCACAGTAATGAAGAAGGTCCAATGGAGAATGCCTTTAGCTAATCATAATTCAGGAATTTAATTGCCTATGGGCACATGGGGTTAAAGTCGAAGAGTCAGTAATGCAAATAGTTTTCTGGTGACAGGATGACTTAGCTAATGTTAAATGACAGAAAATTTACCCTCTTACACATCAACAGCAAGTTCTAAAAATATAGAAATGTGGCATTAGTAACTTTAAAACAGTATTTCTAACATAAGTCCTGTCCCCATAGTACTTAATACAGCAGAAACTTTGTCAGTAGTGTGGATAGATATGTGTGTACCTATCAATTTGTGAATTTACCTCATATTCATCTTTCAAGACCAGCCATCATTTTTTTTGTGAACCTTAGACTGCAATTTATGGATCCCATGAATTCTTCTTGGGCTATATTTGTCTACACACAAAATAACTCACGAGAAGATAATAAAAAAAATGAAATCTTCCTCCTGACAAACTTTTCTGACGTTACAAAAAAACTGACAGCAGTGATGGGCATTTATTTTAATGCTCTATGATCAAACAGTCCCAGAAACTGTGACAAAAATGAAAACCGTAACTAGCAACTTCCGAAATAGCTGTTATTTCATTTCAATGCAGTTTGAGTCCTATCCATGATGAAATTGCCTTACCAGGCCTGCAGGAACAGCTGAAGGGACCATTCCAACACAGCTGAAATGAATACTGATGAAAATTATAAAAGTTCTCTCTTTAAAGATCTGAAGTAATTTACATGTAAGTTCAATAGTCATTGAAAATTTCAGGTAAAGGTTTAACTTTAATTAACACTGTTGAAGTAGTCAGGACCTTATTAATATGTCAGGGGAATATTATCTGGAAGGGTAATGCAGCTATCTAGAAGTCATGAGGAGGTAAAACCTTATCATAATTAAGCAGTTCCACCCATTCTTTCTTTGTTTTAAACCAACAACACTTCAATAAGTGATTGCTGGCACAATCTCATGAATACTTTTTTATTTAACTTCTAAAATGACATAGCTATTTGTTTTTATCAAGACAGATACATACCATTTGTATATTATACATGACGTATGCATGTATATAAGGGCTACACAATTTGACATGTGATTTTAGTTTAATTATTTATTTCATATTAAACATGTTCAGTAAAATGAAAGACATATTATTCTGAAAAAGGAATCCTGCATGGAAAAGAAATCACTAAATACTTGAGGAGTAACGAAACAATTTTTTGTGTTAGTGCCAAAATTGGCAGAGGTGTAGTAAGGTTTTCTACTATTCTCAGAATTTCCAGGTAGACCCTGGGTAGTTTCACAGCAGAGGTGGTAGGAAATTGAGGAAGTGTGAAGTTTCACAGTGCCACTGAGAAGTAGAAAATCTAAGGACCTGATAGATAAAAATTACATTTTAAGTACCTCAGCCTTGTCCTATGTAAAAGACTTAAAGATTGAGGGGAATCCTACTGGTTTGTTGAGGATAATTGGTCCCCAGAGAAATATATGACAATCCTCTTTCAAAATGGTCCAATTTTCTGATCTTACTGTACTTAAATGAAAAATACCTATTAGATTAATTTAACAAACTTACAGACTGCTGCATAAAATCCACCTGTCTATCTTCAGTCATGTATATTAAGTTCATTTCAGAAATGTTTTAAGTGCCTATTTTGATTTAGATTATTTTATTTATGGTTTAGAAGATGTTCAGGTAAAGTGAAATGTGTTTAAGATCATTCATTTAAGGTCTTTTTCCATGCCTGGAATAATCTTTTTGGTCACAGAGGATTATGTTGCTTTTTGTTTTATTATATATCAACACATAAACCAGCTAATTTGCTATTATAAGGTGTTTCCAAACTACACATTTTTAAATTCATATATTTGTTATTTCTATTTTTAGATATTGTGTAAAGCAAACCAGTAAGTCTATTAAGTGGATGATTGTAAGTATATGTAGGCACTGAGAAGGCCTTAATTTATTGACGAAGACACATATGCCAAGTACACTGGAAGATATATTGCACATATATTTCTAAAGTATATACCAATGTATATACTATTGACATGAAAAGAAACCTTGTATTAATAAAAGGTTTAAAATAATCTTTTAGCTTAATATGTTTGGAGGCTAAATTCACCGTCATTACTACAAGGATTACAAATGTACAACTCTGTATATGCTCCTGACCTTGCACCCTGCCTATGATTTACATCATCACTCCTTCCTAAGTTTGAAGGCACGGCAGGCTTATACGCATGTACACCTTACACATGCATAGGGCACCTAGGCATGCGTGTGTACATGATACACATGTAAATGAAGTTGTAGGCCATAGGTTTTTAATATCTACACATAGCAAATAAGTGTAGTATCTCTTAAAGGAAAACTCTTAAATGAATCACTGCAGTATCTAAATGTCCACCATTTTCCAGACTTAGAGATCCCACTAATAGGCTGACGTTCCGCAGTGGACTGCACATCACTGCCCGCGAAGCTGCTAGGAGAATACCCTGAACTGTGTCTTGGGTCAGCCAAGGCACCCACAGATGTCTGCCGTGGGAAGGGCAAGGTGTCTCTGACAACAGTTAACCCTTCCAATGAGGACCAGAAAATTAAAAGCTCTGTGTCACACTGTTCTTGCCATCAGCTGCTCTCCATGCTGTCCCTTACAGCCTCCCAATGGATTTTATGTCCTGTGAAGAGCCTGAGTTCACAGGGTTTTTCCCAGAAAATCTATTTGTTCCTCACATGAATAATTCCTAGAATTCTGATACATGAGATGAATAGGAAAACATATGTAATATTATAACAGAAAACTGTTTTCAGGTTAAATAAAATATGGATAGTTTAAGTATTTTATGACTACAGTTTTGTTTTCCAAGAAAATATCCATATAGATTCAAAGCCCTTTTTTTTTGAAAATCTCTTCCTAAATTTTCTGCGCCTTAAGCTTCACAACCTTTATGCAGCAAGATGTATATTCAGCTAAAAATATGCCAAAGATAAGCCTTCAGGTATATCTGAATTCAGTGAAATTGCATGTGAATTTTATTGACAAGATAGTAATACTGGTTGTGCCATAAAGCTACTAAGGAAGCAGAACATTTATTGGCAGTTTATTCTGTGAGCTTCTGACGGAATGTGAAGGATGAGTATTTCCAGTCTGATGGCAAAACCACTCTGTCTGGTGCTGAAAAGTAAATAGAATAAAACTATATAGGAGTTTCCGTTACAAATATGCATTCGGGTAAACCAAGATTTATGGTCCAAGGTGTGGGGAGGAGGTAGCATCACCTATTTGACAACAATTGTGTTTATATCATTCTGTATTTCTTCCAACGCTTACCACTCTGCCTCCTCATCATTTTTCAGTGTAATATACACAGTGCATCTTGCATTGCTTTAACTGTAATGATATACGCAAAGAAATAGAGTCCTCCGTTTTCATCACAGCTACAATTTCACTTATATTAAAATAACTATCTTGGCATACTTTATTGCCTTGTCTGAACCACTATGCTAATACATGAAGGCTCTGTTAATGTAACTACATTATTAAATATAAAAAAGTAAATATAAAGTTGCAATAGTCAAATAGTACAACATCACTATATTCAGACAAAGACAAACCTCAGGAATTGTTCTGGATTACTGCCTGATTTTGAAAGGAGGAGGAAAATTGGGAGGAGACTGGAATCCCTCTTGGTACTGCACTAGTAAAACAAAAAGAGGCCGTAACTCTCTGGCACGGTGGACAAGTTGTGTGGCACTGCGTGTACCAATACAGCCAGATTTGGGGTTTTGCCCCAAAATGGGTTAGCTTCCTCCATACTACCCGCCAGTCTGAGCTATCAGCCAAACCCTGCCCGGGCATTGCAGCAAGGTGGGCAGCAGCCGGGGCAGAGCCAGGCTCAGCACCGCTAAACCACGGGGGTGAAAACAGGACAGCATCCGTGCCTGTGCCGCAGCCTAGTTCACTAGTATAAGTGTCATTTACTACTATAGAGGGGCCGATATTTACAAAAACTTACACACGAAATTGCTTTTTGTATAATTAATGTCACTTTAAAAATCATGTAGTTTACCCTTGTGTGAGGGTTTTTTTAAATCAGTACAACCTAAATCAATAGGCTTTAGGGGAGATTCACATTGCTTTGACTATCCAGCTCAGGGGCCAAAATTATGTGCTTAGAATTATGCAGTGTAACTTGTATAAAGTGTCTGAGCAGGGGATTGTGTTGATTTAAACTAACTCTGTTTGAAAACAAACCAGCTCAATGACCCTGTGCATGGGTCACCTTAGAGTCTTAAATTCCTATATAAAGGATCAACCTATTTCTTTATTCTGAGCACACACCAGTTTCCTTGCACACCAACAGAGGTAAGAGTGATTGGAATCTGACATGTTGCTATTGCTATACATACTTTCAGAAATGTGGTATCAGCTGCAGCTGAAAGAAATGTTAACCTCTCTTTTTGATTGTACACACCTAACGACAAACCAAATTAATCACATGCCCTCAAATATTTATTTTAATTTTCTTTTAAGAGTGTAGTTCATCTGAAATCATGTCTTTGGCAGTCCCTCAGGCTGCAGCTTATTTTTCATTCTCTCAGGTCTGATGTTTTAGCTCTGATGCACCACACCTAGTTATGTCCTTGCACAAACTGACCGATGTGACCTGGCGGAATTATCAGGGCAGTGACTAGTGAGCCTGGGAAGCGTAAATACAAAACCAATGCAGACATCACCCTGATTTCCTGAGGATGTAAACAGAAGAGATTGCAAGAAGGAAGAAGAGTTTCATAAGCTAAAATTGGTTTCTTTCTTATATTGCTTTAATCATTGCTTTAATAACTTAATGTATTGCTTTAATCAAAATTTCTCCTCTTAAATAGCAAGAAAACAACTTTTGTTGAATTACCTACTTAGCAGCAGCGATAATAGGTTAAACAAGCATTGATTCTCTTTCCTTAATGATAAATTATTGCATACATGCCAAGTTTTGCAATGCTTTTTCTCAAGCCTCATTCAGTCCTAGTGTTATAAAAGTCTACATCTTTCCAAGCTTAAATGAAAAGTGTACTAAATATACTGAATTACTGATAGCATGACACAACGTTTTACTGAAAAAATGCCTTGTGTTATGTGGTTGACGTGCATCCCTCCTTGTACACTGATTATCCATACTTCTATGGATATTAGAAAACGTAGATAGCTGTGCTGCAATTGAGCACTGCACTGAAAAAGAAGTCACAGTATGTAGTTTACAAAAAAATACTACCTCTGCTCCAGATGAAATACATCTGAAAGTGTCCTTAGTGCCTCCTGAATCTTTCTCTTCCAGATACACATAGAAACACTCTCATGTCCCAAGATGAATAGAGACCTTTTCTGTAACAACCAGCAGCTATTTCAGACACATTTTTGAAAGCACCAAAGTAAATACAGCCTAAAGACAAATGTTCATATTCTGCAACACTTTTAAGATATTGTTGGCCGTTCCCACCTGCTGTGGCTGCTTCATGATGCTGCTCCCTCAGAGATCCCCAGCACAACTGTTTGTGGGGCTGGGCTCTCAACCAAGTCAGGCTCAACTTTAAATCCAAACCAGCTGAATTATAAACTTTATAGCTTAATAAAAGAACAATTCTAATTTTCCTTGGTTATATTTTGGCTGTGGAAATGAGTTCTTGGAAAACAGGAAGAAGAATGAAACCTATTGAAAACAGCACTGTCACTGAAAAGTTGTGTGTGGAACTACATTAAAGTCCTGACTTGAAATCTAAAGTGGGCAACTAAGGACCAAGTCTTACAGACATTTGGGCAGCTACAGGCAAAACTTTTTTAAGTGCCCCTAGGTATCTACTGATATTTTCAGGTTATTAAGTACCTTTACAAAATCTGTCTAGGTGTGCTAATGGAAGTGAATGACATTTAAGCTCACCATTCAAGAATTTTTGAAAATTTTAGTTGTGGTATAACTTATGACTAGTCAGATATCTCATGTCCGTTTCAGATGGGTTTAGATCAGTGGTGCATTTCTTGGCAAAGCTTGATTTTGATGGCTAGTTTGAAGTTCTGCCCTCATATTATGGAGTCGGTCTTTGTCCCAACAAGGTGGCAGATGTTAGACTTGTACCATAAATTTGGCATTGTTAAAACTATGGCATAAGCACTGAACACTCCCTAGTGTCCAGTTGCCCTCATGAAAAAAATTGCTAATATAAAAATACGTCAGCATTTCTGCAATAAAGCTCTTCTTTCAAAGTGTTATTTTTAATAAGCTTGAGATACACGGCTTGCGCAGTAATACTTCAAGTGTGGATCTATTTACTGATGCACAAAATTAATAAAATATCGGCACTGGACATATTAAATGTCATATATCTAGAATTTAAGGAAAACACATATGGGGTAGTCTGATGGTATCTTAATCAGTTTGAAACATACTCAGGAAGTCTAGTATTTCAGCATGATCAGCAATGAGAAGGAACCCACAAGTTCTGCTGGGCTTTTTATGTTAGACAAGATTATGAAGCTGTACTTGAGCCTGGTAAGGAGAGAGTGTAGTTAGTATCCCCACCTTGCAGGATACAGCGGAGAGCAGCCAGAGCCTCCTGTATCTACAGTGCTCATTTAGGCCATTCCCTAAGTGTTTTGAATGTTTCTGGCAGGGCAGCTTGTCAGGAATACCTGCTCCACAGGTCGTCATTACTTGTCCCCCATGGCCCCACTGCCGTTCACACGGTGTCCACCTTGTCAAGACACTGCGGGGCTGGTGATTCCAGCCAGCGTCCTCCATCAGCTGCTCTGTCATTATGGAGGATGTCAGCCCCTTGGTCAGCAGTTGCAGACATGCACGACATCCTCACATCTCCGTGATGAGTACGGACTGTCTCCAGCTTCCCTGCCACCTCTCCGAGTCTGTGGTGCAGCCCAGTGTGGGTTGTTTGATGCCAGCCCCTGGGATGGGACGGAAGCAGGAGTGATCCATAGTGTCAAGAGTGACAGGACCAAGTGAAGTGTCCATCTTCTGGTCTGCTCCTCGAGGGTAGGCATGGCTCCTAGAGCACTGGAGAGCCCAGCAGACTTCCAGAAGGCCAGACACAGACAAACGTGCTTGGGCCACGATGGCTCAGCTCAGCACAGGATTGAGAAGAAAGAGCCTGCCATCATTAGAGCCATAAGATATAGCCTATATTCTGTGGAGGAATATAAATCTATATGAAGTAAAGCATGCTATCAGGTGGGTGACATACGTAATTGAACTACATCAAAAAGGAATTGTACTCTTAGTCAGAAAAATCATTTTGGCTCCTATGTTTACACAAGAGTATTTAATAAAGAAATGTATTTCTGTGTCATCATCCATTACTGATGTCAAAAATGAATGCCTGAAGAAGTTAAACAATTCCTCCTTCTTTTTGACAACTTTGAATTAGTTTCTCTGCTTAAGAAAACAGAACAAATTCATCAGCATCTATATATACACATTCTGTATTAGTTATCCATTGGTACTACTTTGGAAGCTACTTCAGTTCATAGTGATACACTAAACAGAGTGAATTATGTGTTTTACTTTATGCAGTTCCATTCTAAAATCATCTTCATAATCTTCTATAAGTCTGTGCTTCAAATGATTCCTGAATTTATGAATTTTATGAATTTGGAGCACTTTCAGAACTCTTAATCCACATATTTACCTACATATTAATTTCAAATGTTTTGAGGATCCAGATAGTTGTTGAAACTTTGACTTCTGGGCTCTGAGATATTAAAGAAAAACCTCTGTTGACTCCACTGACTAGAGAAATTGTGACTTAGCAGAATTTGCAGAATATACCAGAGCACAGGCAATAAAAAGATTATTTTTATAAACAATTATTTTTGAAGCTTAGAATGTACCTTGTGCTGGTGTTTGAATGAATATGCTTTCCTCCAGCTTCACTATTTGGTTTAGCATATGACCAGCAATAAACTAATTATACATGCCAGTATATAATATGTGTACAAACTCCTTTACATGTCTAGCTTAGAACATTCAGTCACATGCAGATATAAAAAATTTCCATGATTGCTCCCAAAAGCCATTATGTCTTGTTTGGGCAAAAAGACAGAAAAGCTTTTCAATTGCATTTTTCTGGTTTTCTATTTTTCTATTAAAATTACTAGTACAATATTTGTTTATATTTATCCTTGTTTCTATCTGATACAATTTCCAAACAAATTCCTTTGTGGTTAGAAAGAGCATTGCAGTCATAATTTAAGAGCCAACAATGTAGGTTTCTACGTCACAACATTCTTTCTTAATGGGTTGCAGAAGCAATACAATATAATAAATTAATTATGAGAAGCTACTTTTGGGAGTAGAACCCAAAGTTTTCTCAATAACTCCATTAGCCGGTGCCAGCAATGGGTCTTTGTAGTATTTAATCAATGCAGACTTCCTTTCATTCTCTTTCCTCTTCTCACTCAGTGTAACTGATAACTACTACACTTTGTAGTTTGATACGCTCCTTCTTTAGCTGCTGTGTATTTTGCAACACCCTTGAAGTTCTTTTAAAGCCTAGAAGCAATTACAAGCAGAAATAACTAAAAGTATGGGTAGTTCTGTGAATATCCACATAAGTTTTGTTAGCCTTTCAGAGAAAGTAGTCTGAAAATCTGTCTTATCTGTGCTGCTTTCTTCTTCCCTGTTCTTAGTGGAGGACACGATTTGCATCTTTACAGTCTCACCTGCACCTGCTCACCCAAGAGGGTAAACTGCTTGACGGTGTTTTCCATTGTGTTTCTGTAGCTTTCATCTGTAGAAAGTGCCTTGCTCCACAGTGATGGATTTTTTTTTCCATGTTTCTTTTTACCTATCAAGATCTGAAGTTTAGTTTATCAATCACCAAATATTACCTTACTCTTCTATCCTTACAGGTAAATACATTGCAGCTACTTTTTCCTTCTTCTACACAAGAGGATTCTGCCTTTGCCTGTCTAGCAGTAGTGATGTGTCTCGCATTGGTGGACTTTACTGTGGTTGTATAGAACATCTCTACAAGCAAGAGCATTTACTGCATTAAAAAAACCAAAAAACAATTTAGGCAAAATATTCTTAAGTTTCACCAGATGCTAAGACATGTTCCTTAAAATTGTCAGCTGTTTACCAGGTCACAGTGCATTGCTGTCTTTCTTGGAATAGAAAGAACACAGATGAAGATAGGTGATTTGGGCTGGAAACCTAACTTTTAGGTGGCTGAAATTACATGCAGTCCTCTCTCCTGTCTCTTCAAAGATATAAATTCAAACTGTACCGAAGCTAATGCGCTTGCAGCTGTGAAAAGCACCTATGCAGCAGAGGATTAGAAGAAAAAAACCCAGGCATTCACTCCACAAGATTCATCACAGGCTCAGGAGTCAATCTAAATAGAAAGTCTTACAATGGTACAGACTTAAATGACATTGGATCAAGTAATATTTTATATTTATGGCTTCAGTGGACTTAATGAAGACTTTTGATCTGTCGAAATAGATGCAAGCAGAGAACAAGGGTATGGATGTCTGTTTCTCAGAGTTCAATGCTGTTTTATTACTACTGCAAATTGCATTTCACACCATCCTAGTTTTGAAAAGGTTTTCATTGTATGTAAACTCTTTTTTTTATTCAGAGGTTGACCCTTAGTAATTAACAGTAATTTTCTGCTAACTAGCACATCAGCTTCATTAACTCAGCTGGAATTAATGCAATCTCTCAGTTACTTAACCTGGACCTTCTTGTGCTAGCACAAAAGTAAAAGAAGTTTCATTAATTGGATTTATTATATACCAAAAATGGAAGGCAAAGTTTCCTTCATTTTACAATGGTGCAAGTATAAGAGAAGTTATTTTAAATACATTAATATTGAATATCTATAACATGAAACTGCAATTCCATAAGTAATGGACAACTGTGGAAAAGGTGAGTTGATTTTCAGGACACAGCAAGGCCTGCGAGGGAAAATGCATGAGGAGTGAAGAAGAAAAAAATTACACCCACTGCAAGTAATGTATTGCTTAAGTTTAGAAATAAGAATTAGAAATGTTTCAAGTGAGAGTTACTAGTTTAATTTTCTTGGAAACCAATACATAAAAAGTAATAGGGCACATTGTTAAGACAAGTATCAGAGCAAATTATCCAGTGACTAGGTGGAAGGAATGAGATACTCATGTCTTAGCCACTACTGTGACTGTCAGAGTCTTCATGGTTCAGATCTATTCACTGCTTGTACCATTCGCTGTTTGGTAGCTATTACATTAATGCAGAATTTACTTCTGTGTTTACATTCTATTTTGGTTCAACTACTGTTTTGCTCACTGTCTTTCTTGATACTTTTTGAAGGATTCTGATTATATCCACACCTCTCTAGGTATTATATTTTTTTTCTGAAGTTGTTTCATCTCATGCCAAAGTAGTGTTTACATTGCACTCTATTTTGGTGGCTATTTTATGCACGCAGTTCTGATTCTTTCAAATTGTTCTGAAGCTGAATCTTCTGATCCTGCTGTCACCTGGTGTATATGACCATATTTCCAGTGACTTTGATGGGTTATAGCAATTTTTGGCAGCTGACAGCAGCAGCTTTTCTATACTGAAAAATACTGTTGATTTATAAGAGACTCACAAATCCCCAGTGCTTACAAAATTGAGTTATTCTTCTGAAAATAGTACACTGCTCACTAAAATAGTGTTATCATTGCATATCTTTTTACCTCTTCATAAAGAAGTAGAGGACAAATAAAATGGCTAACTATGAGGTGTAGTTTTCCTCTGTTTTTAATGGTACAAAGACTACTTTCAAAGTAAACATAAATAACTTTTTAAAGTGAATTGTTCTGTTTAGCTTTTAACAATGGAATGTGATTAGAATTATTGTCTAGCATAGCTATATCCTGAGTTTTGCCTAGTCTCCTGCAATGTATGATGATCAGCTGCACTGATGATACCAGTCTGGTGTATGTAAGATTAGACTCCGGCCTGAAAATATCAGTCTGTTCTGACATCTTCTGTAACCCAGGATATTAAACATCACAAGTCAGTTTGTGCATCAAATTGGATTGGTTTACTTAACTGTAGCTGATCCTTTTATTTTTTAAGGAAAATTTTGGTAGCCATATCACATAAAAAAAAGAAACATTTAGAAAAACATGGCTGGAAAATAGTATCTAGTTTCAAAACAAAATGCAGAATTTCAGTAATATACTATGTCATATATTTGAGAAGATTTTGGATTTGCGTGGCAAGCTTTTGGTAGCGGGGGGAAGGGGGCTGCTAGAAGCTTCTCCTACGTCCAACAGAGCCCATGCCAGCAGGCTCAAAGTCGGACCCGCCGCTGGCCCAGGCCGCAACCATCAGCGATGGTGGTAGCACCTCTGGGAGAACAGATTTAAGAAGGGGAAAAACTGCTGGGCAACAGAGCTGGAAGTGAGAATACATGAGAGAAACAACCCTGCAGACCCCCAGGTCAGTGCAGAAGGAGGGGGAAGAGGTGCTCGAGGCACTGGAGCAGAGATTCCCCTGCAGCCCGTGGTGATGAAGACCATGGTGAGGCAGGCTGTCCCCCCGCAGCCTGTGGAGGTCCACGGTGGAGCAGATATCCACCTGCAGCCTGGGGAGGACCCCACGCCAGAGCACATGGGTGCCCAAAGGAGGCTGTGACCTCGTGGGAAGCCCGTGCTGGAGCAAGCTCCTGGCAGGACTTGTGCCCCCCACGGTGGAGCAGTCTGTGCCTGAAGGACTGCAGCTCATGGAAGGGACCCAAGCTGGAGCAGTTTGTGAAGAACTGCAGCCCGTGGGAAGGACCCAGGCTGGAGAAGTTCGTGGAAGACTGTCTCCTGTGGGAGGGAACCCATGCTGGCGCAGGGGACGAGTGAGGAGTCCTGCCCCTGAGGAGGAAGGAGCGGCAGAGACAACATGTGATGAACTGACCCCAACCCCCATTCCCCATTCCCCTGCGCCACTGGGGCAGGTAGGTAGAGAATTTGGGAGTGAAGCTGTGCCTGGGAAGAAGGGAGGGGTGGGGGGAAGGTGTTTTAAGATTTGGCATTTTTTCTCATTATCCTACTCTGATTTGATTGGTAATAAATTAAACTAATTTCCCCAAGTTGAGTCTGTTTTGACTGGGACGGTAATTGGTTGAGTGGTCTCTCCCTGTTCTTATCTCAACCCACGAGCCTTTCATCACATTTTTCTCCCCCTGTGCAGCTGAGAATGGCAGTGACAGACTGGCTTGTTGTGCACCTGGTGTCTAGCCAAGGTCAACCCACCAAAGAGCATTTCTGTGTTGAAAGTTTGGGGTTTTTTTTTCCAAATGATCTTTTAAAATTAAAATATTTTTACTGAAAATTATTAAATCTCAAAGTCACAAATAAATGTTTATTTTTTTTTTTTTTTATTTTTGTTTCACAGAAAATTCCATAATATGTTTGGGGGGGGAGGGGCTGGACCTCCTGCTTCCTATCCATCTCTATATTCAAATACAGTTTATTCAAATACAGTTTATCCATCTGAACTATGCTTACTTGTATAAATTGTGCTGTGTATCTGCAAATACCTGAAAGACTTGTTCTCTGTGCTACTGCCAATGAAACAAGTTTTCATGAACAGCAAAGCTTCATAAGTCTGGCAAGAGTATCTTGACAATAGCTGGTGTTCTTTCTTCAGCAGACAAGTACTGAGCACTTTTCGTAATCTGTTACTGGTTTGCCCTTTCAGGTCTGTGAGCCAGCCAACAGTAACTGATTCTGAAGCAGGTAAATACCCTGTTTTTTTAATGAACATCTGCTCCCTCTAATAGTACCAGTGATGTCCCAAAGACTCCCTTAGGTGGTCAAGGTCTGTCCTCTGTAAAAGGTCATTAAATACACTGGGCCAAAGCACTTGGTAGCAAACAAGCCAAATTGAGCAGGTAAAATACTGCACCTGAGAAATGTTTAAGGAAACTGCAGGTGTCTGCTTAACGTTTTCCTGAGTATTCTCCCTTCTGTCTTACCCAGAGCCATTTCTGCTCACGTACAACTTGATGGCAAAGCTCCATGGCAGAATAGAGGAGTCCACAGTCATATATGAAAACCAAACATGATCTATATTTAGCAAGTCCCATAAGTAACATAGCGTAAAGTAGTATGAGCATGCATGTAAAGTACCAGGGAACCGTAAAGCCTGAACCATAGTGTGCAGGCAGAACTTCAGTGTGAACACTTAAAACATCACAGTGAAATCCTATTAAAAAAGAATTGCTCTTATTGTGACTGCCTACCATCCATAAAGAGCTTTACTGTGCAGAATAACAGAGGTATTTTCATCTTTATATTGCAGGCAGAACACTCTTAACAACGTAGATAAGCAGAGTTGTAATTTCTGAAAGGTAACTGTAACAATCTGTGCTCCTCTTCCTCTGGGAAAGCAACTACTAGGTCAGCTGGTTTCTGCAGTTACAGTTAAGTATTACAGGGAAGCAAGACCTTGTAGCAATTGAAAGGATAAGGTGGGGGGAACAGCTCTGCCAAGCTCCTTCTTCAGCTGGCTGTCCCTCGCACAGCTAACTCTTCCAGCCCTGGGCCGCATGCTGTGCGGTGCTCTGTCAGCCACCCCTGCAGCGGTGCCTTACCCCCTTCCTGGCTTTCTTGGCCACGCGTTGCCTCACTCCTCTCAATCCCTTTTTTAGCCACTGTTAGGGATGGACTCTCAGGCCACTCTCTGCTCCATGAGTGGGTCTGGGGATGGCATCCTTGCTCTGCTGTCTGCTGGCACAAGCCAGACTTGTCTCTGTTGAGTGATCCTGCCTGGTGTCCGAGGGCTACTGGTCTGCTTGTGCTCTGCTAGCTGTGCATCACACCTTCCTCTGTCCTCCCAACCATTCCTCCCTCCCCTTCCTGCTCCCCTACTTGCTGAAACAGAAATCATTTCAATTTCAAAGGATCTGCAAATACTGGGTTTGACCTTTGAAAAGAACCCTGGTTTGAAAAACAACCTATTAGGTGCAAATTTTCCCAGTAAGAACGGTCATGTGATAGCATGCCATTTTTTTTTACCAATTTAGTTTTTTCTGTGCATGTTCATACCCATTGGATGTAACCCAGACAAAGCAATAACGTTTAGTCAGTTTTCATTAATTTTCCATTGGTTAAGCATCTTAGTTTTTCAACACTAAGGAATACAACTACACTAGGGCCTTCAGGCTGAGGAGCACACTCATTCTTTGCTAAGTTTCCATCTCAAATATGTGATGCCATGCCTTGGTGGTACAAGCATGACTGCCATCAGGTTTGTGGTGCCAGAGAATCAAACTCTTACTGAGCATGATCTAAATCTAGTCAGTTCCTGGAGGTAGCACATCTTGGGTGGTATCTCCACAGTGTATAAGAGCTCTATGTTCAGTCTCCCAGAAAACCATTCTGTTCCCAGGACATGGTTTTGATGCCTTCTCAGATGGCCAACTTGACTCTCAAACACCAATAACGTGACAGTGCCTGAAAGGCAGACAGCAACCAGCTTACTCATAATTCCACTTGCTCTGCTCAGATATGGGTAGATATGTGTTTAGGGCTCTATGTGTCCCAAATCTTCTCCACCTTTCAGTCCTCTTCTTCCCCTCAGCAATTCCAACCTTAAGCAGTGGAACAGAAGCCAAATTTTGGCACATATAGACTGAAAAAATTTAAAGGGCAGTTGATATACTGTTTAGATTAACTAGCAATAGTTAAAATAACACCTATAATATATGTAGCTCATATCCAGTGCAAGGAGTTATTTTAAGCAAAATCCCTGGTTAAATTGGTATTGAGATTTACTATGACAGGTAGTATATTACAGAATTTAACAAACCCATAGTGAAAGTCCATAGTTAAAGCCTGGGCAAGTGGCATTTAATAATAAGTAGGCTATATTCTGTTTAGCTATGACAGATTTAACAAAAAAAGAATAATCTAGATCTTCCTCTTTTTATTCTAATGGCAGCACTGTATAGCAAGCTACTTAAGAATAATTGAGCTTGCGGCATATTAAAAGAAAAATCTTTGTGGCTAATGAACTAAACCACAATAAATAAAAGTATGTAATTGCATTTTTAGTACAAAAATTCTCAGTACATGCATTTGGTTTTGACAGCCTATTTTAACTACATAATTTGGTATTGTTACCAAAGATACAAAGGCTATGTATGGCCAACAGACAAATATTTTCTCTTTCAGCTGTTAAATAAATAGGTCCGTCTATCTTTCATGTCTCTTTTAAGATAATTAAAATGGTAGGAGGCATTTATCTGGCTCTAATGTTCATGGTTATATGCATTATTGCTAATTAATAGCATTAAACGTCTGAGCAGTAGCATTGCTCCTCTAGTGCAAAGTAAACAGAACTCTAACATGACTATATCAGGGAATTGAACACATCCAAGCAGAATGAAAATAACAAGTAGAAGCTGTTGTTCTTCTGTTGTGGAGATGTTTTTCTGGAAAACAGATTTTTGAGTACTGGGGATAGAAATTTGTAGGATGATGTTCCAATGTAATGGTCTCAGTGGTTTACTTAGCATGCTACATTAGTAGGCAGAAAGCAGTATGACCTGTTTTCAGAGAGGTGGAATGGGCTAGAATGATCCTAGCTCGATTAGAGATAAGGAGCTGCCAAAATGAGGTTCCTAGGGCTAAATCAGATGTCAAAACGCAAGGCATCAAGTGAGACTTGTGCTCAGCAATCAAAACCAGGAGGTACACCTATGAACTGTAGGAATGTTCATAGCAATAGACATTTTAGAGCAATAATAAATGGAATAACTTGAAAAGAGTATTAAGTGCTGTGGAAAACCAACCCATTAAATGGAACGTAATTCATTATTGAAGAGCCAGTTTTCATTTTAGTTCTTACTCTAGATTTAAAGAACTGTAAAAAACATGCATCTTCAACTTCAAACTTACCATTTTGAATATTTAGATTTATACAAATGTATCTTTGCAATTTCTTCAGCTTATATATCCATACATGCACAGTTACTTTTGTGTATTATTATAGAAAAATAAAAACCAAGGCTCTTAAGACAACTGAGTCTCTCTTTCCTTCAAGCTACTTCCACAAGAAGTTTTGTGTTAAATATTGGTATTGTCTACAAGAGAGTTCTCAACAAAAGATCCCGGGAATTCGTAGTGTTTTCACTATTAAATTTCAGGAGTATTATCTCAAAGAAATTGATTGTGACTGCTGTGGCAGATTATGGATACCAAAGAACTAGTGATACAAAATCATACTGCAACAAATATTGGAACAAGTTTAATGTACCTGCTTTGTGAAGTTTCATTGATAGCACTGCTTTTAAAATTAATTGGAAGTCCTGAGATATGTTGCAGCTCAAATGCACAGACAAAAAATTGCCTATTTGAAAACCTAGCTAAAATAACCTAAATCCTTTCTTACTCCTTCACCTCTTTCTCTAAAATGTTTTATTATCTCTACCTCAAGATCCCCAGTTACAGTACTTTACCAAATATTATCAGATCTGTGTACTTCAAGTGGCTCATCAGTGTATTGGGTCTGCCTCAGAATTAATTCTCCCCACAGCAGCCGTCGTCGTGCTGTGCTCTGTACTGGTCCCTAGAAAGGCGTTGATAACACACCAGTGTTTTGGCCACTGCTGAGCAGTGCTGCCACAGCATCAAGGCTGTCTCTCCAAGATTCCCCCCCACTGGCAGGCTGGGGCAAGAGCTTGGGAGGGGAAATAGCTGGGACACCTGACCCAAACTGACCTAAGGGATATTCCATACCATATGACATCAGCTCAGCAAGAAAAGCTAAGTAAAGGGAGGAGGAAGTGGGGGCATTTGTTATTTACGTTTGTCTTCTGGAGCAACCACTACGTGTACTGAAGCCCTGCTTCCCGGGAAGTGGCTGGGCATCGCCTACTGATGGGAAGTAGAGAATAAAATATTTTGTTTTCCTTCAGTTTCACATGTGATCTTTGCTTTACCTTTATTGCACTGTCCTAATCTCGACCCACGAGCCTTCCATTATATTTTCTCTCCCCTGTCCATTTGAGAAGGGGGAGTGATATAGCAGCTTTGGTAGGAAGCTGGTATCCAGCCAGGGTCAACACGCCACAGTCAGCTTCTCTCTTTGAAGTCATGAGTATAACTTTTAAGAGCCAGCCTGTGTATTTTAAGAACCAGCTAATTCAAAAAGTATAAAAGGCTTTAAACCAGATGCCAGATGTAATCATTAGAACAGCCAGCTCCCTCCACAGAACGTACGTTTAGCAGCTATGTAACCACGGCTCTGTCTCAAGAACATGTTGATTTTTGATTTCTGGAACAATATATTCTCAAGTTAAGGCATGAATAACACCTTTTATTTCGTGTTAATTATATACTTATCTGTGAGAACCAGTTTGTCACAAACACTATACAGTTTGTATTGTATCTACCGCTCAGCAGGAACATTTCAAAGCACTGTTTAAGCACACAAACAAATTTCTGTGGCTTTCCCTGTGGACCAATGTCTATTACATAGCAACATCTGCTAAAGAATATGCTGCAAAGCTATCTTCATATTTTTCCTCTGTTCTTGGAGATAAATTTGTCCACTTCTGGGAAATGCACCATCATCTTCACAATCACTGTTACACTCATAATAAACATCTGAAAATGTCATGTTACAAACAGGCAGCTGGCAGGTATTTAGTACAACACCCTGACTAATATAACAGAAATGGATACAGTACTGAGAATAAATTCTGTTTTATTTGCAAGTACAGAATTTAGCAGGAACAACCTTAGAGCAGACTTCTTAAAAGTTCTAGTCCTGCTAAATGTGGTATTAGAAGCTCAAGGTATTTATTAACAATTCGGTGGAAAGTCTTTAGTACATCGAAAATGTCATTACCTTGTAAATTGTGGCAAACAAGATATTAAAAAAACCCCAAACAACAAACAAAACAAACAAAAACCACACAACAGTGGAATTAAACTAATCTGGCTCCTTGTTTTGGTTTCTTTGAGTATCAAGCAGCCATCAACACAGTTACAGTAGTGAAAGCCACTCTTTCATCTTCCTTGAAGATATCTGGTATTGCATTCCTTGAATGTTCAGTATAGAATTACTCCTCAGAACTC
Organism: Harpia harpyja; assembly: GCF_026419915.1. NCBI lineage: Eukaryota > Metazoa > Chordata > Aves > Accipitriformes > Accipitridae > Harpia > Harpia harpyja. The sequence continues at coordinate 10,246,392 of NC_068962.1, read as the reverse complement.
AGTCCCTTTCTCCTGGGTACTAGTTGTGTAATTCCAGTGTCCTCAAGGGAGTTTTTTGCAGCATACACACATTTATGGGAGCAAAGATAATTCTGATTTTCAGACTGCTTGCTATTACAAGGTGGATTTGTTTGTAATTGTTTTTGCACTTCAAACAAACACTTCTCTCCACATACTGAGAATTCACTGTAGACAGCAAAATAATCATTAGTTTGGGTTTGGGGTTTATAATAAACATTTCAGAATTTTGAAACTTTCAATCATCTACAGAATTATTAAAGTGATTAAAAGAGCTTGCATGTGTGCTAATTGTTTTACTACAATGTCTACTACCTGAATTAATACACTAATGAATGCATATATGCATTGTTCTCCAGTGCATCCATTTTCTTTGTGGACATTAAAGGAAGACACAAGCCATGAGCTACAATATTCTCAAATAAAACCATAGTTTGCATTGTCATTTAACATCTTAACACCTCATAAAGTGGGGAGTAATGAAAAATAACTGCTAACACTCAAAGTGCTATAACCAAAAATGGTCATTTATTTCCTAAAGATATGTTATATATTTAACCTTATATCTTTAAAACAACATTGAGTTCAGTCTTATCTGACCATAGCCCAGTCATCTCTCAATAGATGTTTGAGGCTAAAATAATAGTACAAGAGGCAGCTATCTAAAGACCAAAATTTAGTCTGTGAACGAGGGAGCCAGTTCTGGTCTCCTATGACACTTCCAATCAAAAAGTCCATATGATGCCTGCTAATAAAATGTTCCTGATTGAGAGGACTGATTCAACCAAAGAAGATCAAAACTGAAAGAGTTCAGTGTTTACTTACATCACATGATTCTGAAAAAATAAGGTTTGTGAGGTCTACTGAGTTTAAGTGACATTTAATTCAAAAGCACAAAATATTAACAAGAGGGAAGAAAACTGACATGACAGTCACTGACAATACCCTGTAGTCTGATTTCAATTTTGTGAAAGATATTAGAACAAATTACGAAAGCAAGAAAAAATAACACCTGGAGAAAAATAAAACAACATGCAGCAGAGGATATGCAGAATTAAATTATGCCAAATTAATCTGCGAGTTATCTGGTTTTTTAAAACAAAAGAAATGCAGTGTATGTCGTCTGAAGTAAACCATAGACAAGATTTCACATCACTTTTTAAATGTAAATGTACATTGTATTGTAAAAGTCATGCACTAGTTAGGGAACTACCTTAAGAGGTGACTGCAAGTAGTGCTAAAAGGAGGATTCTCTAGGTAGATTAAATGTTAAGAGGCTACAACACTTTAAATTTACCAGTCCCATTGAGTATGATGTCCTGACTTTCTAAGATTTAGGTAAAGGGAGAAACTTTCACATGAAAGGTGGTAAGGTCAGAGATAAGAAAGTAAATAAAAAGCACTGTGCTTTGCAAAAAACCTACAAAATCTTCTTTGAGAAAGCTTTTCAAACACAGCAAGACACAGTGTTTGCAACATAAACATCTTGTATATGCTACTCGCTAAATCTGAAAACTAACACTAAAAAGATAACAAATCAGTCAAACCAAATGTAATCCTAATATAACAAGACTACACCGTGAAAGAGACAAGCTTAAATATAAGTATAGAGCAAATACTGATAAAGGTATAGCAAACCAATTTGCAATGGGACATATAGGCAAAATCTGGTAGCATAGAAAAGCAAAATAAATTATAAAAAAATCCATTGCTGTTTATGATTATCAGTTCTAAACAAGAAAGACTAGAAAAATTCATTTCTGAAGGAACAAAACAGTCTCTTTTCTCTCCAGAATGACTGGAACAAGAAATGGATATTTCTTTACATTGTACACCATAGTTATAGTCAAACTGAAATGTAATAAATGCAAGTTACAAAAAAAAGACATCTAAAACCTTGTCATTTTACGTTTTCCACATCTACTAATAGCAGTAACCCATTTCAGGGCTGCATAACAGTTCATAATTTAGGACTATCTACAGCATAGAAACATTCTGCTCATGTGCATCTTTGCTCCAGCCATATTCCCTTTCCCATGCTCTGACAGATGAAGCAGATTTGTGTGTTTTAATATTGCCTTTGAACTATCAAAACAGAACTGATTTGAAAATGAGGTCTTTCCGTCAATGATTCAGTTTTGTCCCTTGTCAGATTCAAAAGGTACTTCACCATACAAGAATAGGACCTTCTCTGCTTGCATACAAAAACACTTAACCCACTATTAAACAGGGCTACATCAGTTCCAGGAATCCCCTGGAAGTAATTTTGCCTTTAGCAGTTATTTCTTCAAGAATTACTATCAACTACCCTTGCCTGTATGGCATGTTCCTCCCAGTGACAGCATGTTATTGTGCTAACATATATATGCATGATAAAATGTGTAGTGAAAGTGTGCAGAGCTGTGCCGAACAACTTTTAAATCAAAGGAAATACAAAAAAAATGAACCATATAAATAATTTTATTTGATAAGTCATTTCTTCCTTATTTTCCTGGCATTTCATTCATTTTTAAATAATATGTTTATGTTAAAACCATAATAATCAATAATTGGTCACTGAAATTCTAAAACGTCATCACTCGAGAATATTAAACACTGAAATACTTTACCACAGTCTTAACCTTAAAATTGTCAAGAACAAAGGTTAAAAATGTAGCTACTAATAACTATAAAAAAAGCAGCAGCAACAGCCAACAAAGAAAAACCAAAGAAAATTATGCGTTGGAGAGCTAAATATTTCCAAGGAACCTCTCAAAACACAAATATGGAGAAACAGTGTCAGTATGCAATATCTGTTTGAAGCCAATGTAAATAGAATAAAAATCACATCAGGGGATCATCCAGAAAGTGATGGGGCTACTCACAATGAGAAGACTGTAATGCGAGCCTTCAGCTGGTGGAGGAATGCTTTGCATACAACTTTACATAGAAGCTATTACATTTCATTGCACCATATGGTAGTAAGGCAGAGTACAACATATGGAAATCCAGACAGGCAAAGAGAAACATTAAGGAAGGAAAAGTAAGTGTACGGTGGCATTGTGAATACCTGTATGTTAGGAATCATCTGGAGGCACTTGCTGTCCGTGCCAACCAGTACCCGGGCAGGTTTGCACTGCTCTTATATTTGCTGGATTTTTTAATACATCTGTCAAGTCCCAGTTTCTCGTGCCAGTCAGCTCAGGCCAGTCATTATCACTGCTCTGAAGATGCTGATGGGAAGTTGCTTGATTGGGATATTTTGTCTTCGCTTTCTCCTCTCCCATCTCCTCTCTCCCTCTTCCTCTCCACTGGGAGCTGCCTTTCCTGCACTAGTCTTTTACCCAGTCCCTACCTGCACACTCACATGCGCACTGAAGATTTGAGGCATTTCAAGCAGACATGTTTTAATGTGATAATGCCATGTTATACTTTAAAGAATTTCAGCTTTCAAAGTGAACTTAGATATTCTTCAGGTCTTCCTTGCTCAGTCACTGTCCAAATAAAATTGGGTTTTATTTTAAAATTACTCTTGCAAAGTGTTCACAATCAAAGGCTGCTGGTTGAATAGCTGTGAGTATGAATTTTATTGAGGAAAATGGCAGCATTTTAGTTGATAGTACCGAGAATGTTTGCTAAGATATTGGATATAATAGGTATTTGGGTCCAGTTATTGCAGCTATCCTTATTGAAATTGAACTTCATGCAGGTGCAAAAACCCAGTTAGCAGACCCCTGTGTAAGGTAAAAGTTTTTTTTCTGTTGAGCAGCATTCTCTGTTGAGGGCAGTGTAATGAACAAATATATTATTCATATTATTATAGCACTGAAAAGCCAAAAGTCCATCCACAGCCAACAAAGCTTCAGTTTCTGCTGAAGCATTTAATCATGCTCAGTCACATGAAAGAGGAAATGTGTCGATATGACATAATATATAAGAAAAGTGTCAGTAGTGTCAAATGGAATATATTTTCTTGATTGTCATATTCCTCCAGTTCTTTTAAATACAGTTTAAACAAGAAAACAAAATAAAATAGGAAGAACTAGGAAGTAAGAAAAAATTATGTTGAAAAAGAACAAGTTTGATAAATTGAAGATAGAAAATTTTAGCATAAAATAATCAGATTATATATCCTAATGAATCAAGAGAATGTGCTAATGGACTTATTTTGGCACTGAAAATTATGCCCCGATTCATTCAAACATGTAAACATTTGAGCAGCAGAATGAGGGATGATTCCCATGACATGTGATAAAACAGAAACCTGAGTAATAGAAAGAGGATAGGAAGGAGGGAAGGGAGTGAGGGAGTGAGGGAGAGGACAGAGGGAGGGAGGGGGAGGAGGAAGGAAGAAAGGATGGGAGGAACTGACAACAGGAGGGAGGGAAACAGATAGCCAATTATGGATCATTGGTCCTGATAAATACTCCTTTTAGATTGGACTTCTTTAAAAGCAAAACGTGGACATAGGGCAAACCTTGACCAGATTTTTTAGTCAAAAAATTATCTGTAGGTAGCAGAATCCATATTTTTCCCATGTAAGATTTACAGGAACAAGATTTCAAAGTGTATTTCAACAGCCCAACCTATTCATTTTTACAGTTTGGAGATTAGCCAGTTTCTAAGATTGAGCACTACATGTAGGGATTACCTCACCCATGGTGACAAGCAGCCAGTTTCATTTATTCTGGTGTACAAATTAGATGAAAAGTAGTCCAGTTATGTCAACTCAGGCTACAATTACAACTCCCATCTCTATAAAAGGGTTTGAGCTTCTGACTGACATTTAAAAAAATTAGTTCATGGAGAATTGGTAACGGGGGAATGGGAAGAAGTGAGACAGCTACAGCCCAAGAGAATGTTTATTTGCTCTCAAGTCTCTGGTGGGTTGCATTAGAGTGTGGAGTTGCCTCCAAAGACTGACTACTCCTGGCTTTCTGGAGCTGGTGTGTCAGCTTTGCCTGGCTGGGTTCTGGCCAACCATCTGTCATCAGAGCTTGCCTTGTTTAGCCTACCAAAACAAAAGCTGAGAGGGAATATAGTCACTCTCTATAAATACTTTGGGGATAAACAAGGGAGAGGAATAAGAGCTATTTAATCTAAGGGACAATGTTGGCATAAAAAGAAATAGAAACAAACTGGCCACGAATAAATTTTGGTTAGAATTCAGAAGGCCTCCCGCAGAAGTACACTTCCAGAATAGCCTTCCTATGGCTGTAATGGGAGTTAAACAACTTCAGGATTTTCAAACTTGGAGTTTACTCCATTTATGAAGAGAATTTTATGATATGGTCTCAAAAACGAAAGTAAAATGCTTCCTTCTACTCTGTTGCTTCAATAATATTGGTTACAGACACAAGCTTATCAGAAAAGTGTAAGTTCTTAAAATAATGATACCTACTCCGTACCAAAATATTCACCAGTGATCATTACTTCCATTCATACTGTGACAAAACGGTTGGCTTTGCAGTGCCATATAAATATTAGTTTCATAAAACCATTAACTGGATGTATTTTTGAACATACAGCTTTGAACTTTACATAATCTACCCGTTTTAGCACAAATTCTGGGGAGCAGCTGAAGCAAACTGACTCTGGATGCAAGTATGAATTGTGTCAGGTAAGTGGCATTGCAGTTCTCCTTGCACAATTGGTGACGGCATCGCAGTTAACTAAATACCATCTTAAATTCAGATCCTGTAGGGCTTTAGAGGAGCTTCTATGTCATATGACCAAGAAATACATGCAACATGAACCAAAATCATGACTACGAGGGACTGGAGGGAACTTTCTAGGTAAATCCCAAGTCAGCTATATGAAATTTCGATGTAACTCAGTAGGTAAATCTATACTTGGTTAAATTTGCAATTAAGGTAGAACTCCAGCGCTCTCTTCACAGAAGTTGGCTTCAGCAAGGCTGCTGGTAGACTCACATTGCAGAACTGAATGCATCTATTAGTTTTGTGCTGTAGCAATAATGTTACTGTGGTAAAGGCTGCTGCTGCTTCTAGATTTAACAAGGATTTGAGATTATTTCAGATAAAAAATTTTGTTTCATCAGTATTAATATTGGATCATAGCATTTGTATTATATCTGTAACCCTGTTACTTGCTGTACTTCTGCAGAGCTTCCTCTTGCTGCTTAGTGCTTAGTGTTGAAGAAAGGAACTCAGTACGCAGGTAACTGCACAAAAAAATCACTGTGCAAAAATCAGAGGATGAGACCAACACATCAGCTTAAGAAATTATGTTATTAATTCAGCAGCCATACCCTTTTTCTGCAGAAATCTTTCATTATAATATTAATCTGAATGACTTAGGATTAGCCTTATGTCCACACTGTACTTTCACCGTGCATGATTTGTTACATTTCTCTAACAGAAATGTAAAAGTACCAGTTGGCTTATTGCTACTGGGATTTTCAACCTCTCAACCCCAAAGCTTAATTTCCTAATGTGTCCCATCCAGTTATGCTTTCCCGTATTTATTACAGAGTAGACTCACTGCTGTTGAATGATATATATTAATAATTTATATTAACAGGGCATGACTAGAATAGATTAGCTATGGTGACACTACCTTAATTTAAAGCTTATGATGAAAGCTTTATTATGAAGCCAATTATTTCCAGACCATGACTGAATCATCATATGTATCACATATACATACACATACATGTATATATAAATCCAAGTACATATGCAGACCATATTTGTATATAAGTTTAGCTAAGGACATAACACCCTTGACACTAAGAAATGCAATCAAAAGCCAAAATGGCCAAGGAATGAAATGTACCAAGGTCTTCTACTTGATAAGCTGTGTCATTTACTCTTACACCTCACCTCCATTTTGGGAGACCCTGAATGAACAATTGTTTGGGTGAACAGAAATGGCTGTTTATAAACATCTTATGATATAGCTGTACTTACTCTACAATATGCCACCTATGTTAGAGGAAAAAAGGAAAACCACAATACTTTTTTTTAGGGAAATATAATGAGAATATTTAAAGAGTCATTTTAACATAATTGTTTTCACACTCGACACCAAAAGAATCCAGTTTCCTTAAAATTTAGGAATTCAAGCAGCATGCATTCAAACAGAACAATCACATTCCTTAAAGTAACATGATACGGCTTTCCACACACAGGACAATCACCATCTTGGGGAAAAACATGGATATTACTGGTTAGTTTGGAATCTCTACTTCTAGTTACCAGCCTCCTCCAGAAGATACTCTGGGTGTGCTTTCTTCCCTTTGGAGAAGACGGTAACAGATGCAGACATAAATCTTGCTTGTTCTAGGCATTGGACTATAACAGGAGGGAAGGAAGTTTTACAATTTGTGATGAATGTCTGAAAGAGTTCAAAGATTTGGGGTGCTATGACACATCCAAAGAAGGTATATTTGTGGCCAGAGAGGGGGTTGAGGAAGTCAGATATACATAATTAATTTGTGAGAAGTTCCTGTGATCGTTCATATAGAAATCATCTTCATGCATGAGCTGCATATGAAAAATTGTTTCGTATCTTTTTTATTTACTCAATATGGCTGTATGGAAGAATAGAAGCCTTGCAACTTTCATGAAATTAAAAAAATAAAGTGTTCTTCATTTGTTTAAACACTGTTTCATACCTAACTTTTGCAATGTCTCGTTCTGATCCTGAAAAGGCATTTTCACAAAAAAACTTAGCAGCTGACTAGATTTATTCTCTTACTTTACTCACTGTGACAGGCATCCTGTAAAGTTACATTTCATGTACACATAACACTATTCTTGAAGGAGACAGCAACCAGCAGTTAGATACTGATGCAGACAGCACTGAATGTAGAGAGAAAATGATGGCCAGCATTTCTAGGGTCAAGCTTTCCTCTTAATAGATAGCTGTAATAGCTCTTCAAAATTTAAGACAATGTTTCTCTTCACTTATCAAATCAGATATACTCTAGAAAAGTCTTCAACTGCTGTACTGCTACTAATAACTTTTTCAGCTGGCAGGCAAAAGTTAGGTTGCTGACAGCAGTAAGACTCCAGTTAGAACTGCTAGAATAGAAAAGTTGAATTAAAGTCTGACCAAACCACTTTCAGGTATCAGTAACTCAATCCAACACGACAGTTTCTCATCACACTTAAGACATTTACTGTTGACCTTCATCGATGACTCATAAAAATGTTCTAATTAAGCACCGTGGACGTCAGAGGAGCTGAAAGAGTTGGAAGCTGGGTTCAGTGATGACTTCATACTTGAACATCAGTGAAGTCGAATTTACCTATAGCTTTCCCACTTGGAAATACAAGTGAAATCACTTTGTGTTGTGTTAATTAACATGCAGCTATTTGAACTCATTATTAAAATTTAAAATATCAGATAGAAAACAGGTGCTTAATGGAGCTAAAGGTGCTGTGTGGAGTCAGTTGAAAACCTCTGACATTTCAAAGTGACTGACGAAAAGGTCAAAATAATCTTTAGCGCTGTCATGTGAATCCCACTTTGTGGGATGTGATGGATCCCACAGACTGTCTTGCTGACAGTCCAAGCTTTGGAGAACATGCTTATTGATAACGAATACTAATTTTTAGCTCGCACAGGCCTTATGGAATGAAAAAAATGCAGGTACCGCATAAAGCATAGTAAAAGGTCTTTGCTTTCTCTCCAGAAATTCGGCGTTATAAAGTACTCCAGACAGAGCAGTGAGAACACGTGACGCTCACTAAAGGTGTTCACCAAAACCAGCGTCAGGGACCTGGGGCACCGCGGCTCCCTCGCCCTGCCCACGGCCCAGGACCCCCCGTCAGCCCCCCGGGGCCGTCAGCCCCCCACCCAGCACACGGCAGCAGGGCCGCTCTCCAGCTCCCCACAGCCCGGCCCGGCCGTGGGCCCCGCGGGGACAGGCCCACCCGTGGGCCCAGGCCCACCCGTGGGCCCATCTCCCGGCCCGGCCTCAGCCCATCGCCACCCCCGTGGCCTTGCCCAGCCATCCCAGGGCCATGTCTGTCCCCGGCCCGTTGTCCTGGCTGCACCTTGGACCCACCCCATCACCATGGTGCTGTCTTATGATCCGGGCCCTGGGTTGGGCCTGGTCACCATCTCTGAGCCCTGGCTTCGAGCTCCTGCCCGGCCGGCACGGGGCCGCCTGGGCTGCCCGCTCCCCGTCCCTGCTCTGGCTGCTCCCCGACTGCCGCGTCCTCTTTCTAGCCCAAGCTGTGTAGGAAAATCCAGAAAACGTACTGCTTGGCAGCTCTTACTCTTTAAGCAGAGGAGGTGTTTTATTTGGTCATTAAATAGTTAAGATGATAGTTTTCTTTCTACATTCAGCTTAATCCATATGTACAAGCTACATACACACAAGAAACTGGAAAGGACAAATGCCGTTGCTCAGCAACAAGAAACTGGCAAAAGCTCAAATACTCCACATTTTCAGCAGACAATGTCTCTCTGAGCTCAGCAATCAATAGCATTTGATGCAAAGGAAATGCCCTGTTTATCACACTTGCCATCTAATAACACCTCAAGTGTATTTGTGGCTGACATACATAAAAACATATCTGAACTCCAGCTGTTTGAATATTGTATTGAAAATTTCACCCTTTTTTTGCTTGAAAGCCAGTTACGACAAACGAGTTTGTTACTTGTAGGTATTCAGTGAATAATTTATGGAAACAAATGTCACTCTATAGGTTATTCAAGAGATTCCGTTTAACTGTTGACAAGCCAGGCTGTTCAAGGACAAGTCATGTCCATCATAAAAATAACCTCTGAACTACGTCTCCTTCTTTGTTCCAACAGCCTCTTCTTCCGTGGTCCTCTATATATCACCTTGGTTTTATACATACACAAGTAAGTCTCACATTTTGTCTCTTCTGCTACAGCTGTCCTTTTCCCTTTTGACCACTTCCCGGCAGGCTTTTTCCTCCAAGTTCTCACTTGGCCCTTCCATAATTTCTCCTCTCCCCTTAAGGACTTCTAATATATGCTTAGAAGCTGAATTTGAGTTATCCCACCCCCATATGCAGCAAGTTGCTCCTCTGACACAGCGAGTTTCTCACCTGGGACCTGGCAGAGGCCAGCGTGGCCCCCCCAGTCACGGCAGAGGAGGAGCTGGGAGCTGCTGGCCGGCGGGCAGGAGAGCAGGTGGCAACGCCAGCAGAGAGGAGCCATGGAGGTAGGAAAGGTGCCGCTGCCAGTGCTGGGACGCAGCACAGAAACAGGCCTTACAGCATCTGAATTTCCTGGTGTTGAAGTACTGTGGTGATGAGAACTTCCTTACGAAAGGAAGCTGATTGCCCTTCATTTTGCTAACAAAAACTTCGGCATCATCTGCTTAACGCTTGTCATCCCGATACCACCACCGTCAATCGTGGGAGAGAGGGAAAGGTATTGCTGGAAAGCACACTGTTTGTCCTGGCTTAGACACCTGTCTTACAGCAGGACGACCCAGTGTCTGGCGCTACCTGTTTTCTTCATGGTATATAACAGGATCCTAAACAACTAACATAGACTAGGTGCCTAAATTCAAGAAAGTGAAAGCTGGATGAGATTAATCTCCTCCAATTTTCAGAATTGCACCAACAGTCCACAGGGTTTAATTATTTTTCCTTAATATCACATAGGAGTACTTGAATGAGAGCATACATTTTAGAAAAAAAATTATCTTGAATTCAAAAATGTTTATTAGTGATGAATCAGAATTGCAGGTATTGAAAAAGATATTAGATAGGGGGCTAAGAATTCTTCCAGAGATCATCCTGGAAAGTTCCAGTGGTAGAGAATGAGCTTTCGTTAAATGTTCCAGTGGATAAACGTAGCTTCCTCATCTGATCTGAGATATGCTGACATTGCTGAGATATTTTAACTGTATTGGTATATGTTTAATTTAATTTCACCCCAGAATAGCGGAAAAAGTTATGTCAATGAAAGAAGAGAGAGGAAGGTTGGCCTTGTGGGGATTATATTTTAATGTTGTGCATAGAATGGTCCTAACAAACATGTTAATATTTAAAAGCTCCCTTGTTCCTTTTATCTCTAAAAAATGTAAAATTTCCAAGCCATTCAACTTTTGGTTATTAAATTATCAATAATCATGATATTACTAACCTGTTAAAAAGAGTTATATGTGGTCATAAATCAAGTACATTTTGGTTTGTGGATAAACAGACTGCCTAACGTAAAAGAATATCTTTTAGAATTTTCTGCCTTCATAAATTGTCTGAAAAGTGCAAATTATATGAAGGATGTAACCTGTTAGCACTTCTAATGTCTTCATTCTTCCTGAGGTTAAACAAAAGTCTTGTTTCCTTGCTTTTATAATGAAAAAAACATTCGTATGAAGACTCAGAGAGCTTTTTGTTTCCTTTCACTGAAACAAAAGCATATCTGTCTTGAAAAACATTATTGTTTCCTACATGTGTCTTGAGATGTTGATCCTGTGTCACTGAAGATATAACCTCAAAGAGGCTAGGTCACAAAAAACAGCTATAAAAAGAACAGTTTGAGGTTATTTTTATTTGTTTTCTGGAATGTGTGCCTTTATGGGCTTTTAAAGTCATATTTTCTAGTTTTTATCTGCTTCTATAAAGACAGGATGCTTAATAAAGAAGACATATGGAAAAAACTTGCAGCTGAAACTCTTAACTACACAAATCTAGGATATGGTTCTGGAAAAACAATGTGATTAAACCAGGAGATTTGGCAAAGGTATGATTTAGGGAAAGCAGTCAAACATGTCCTTCAAGTAATCCTGGCTTTAGGTTTCAATGACAGAGTTAAAGTGGAACATGATTTGAATCAGGATGAACAACTCTGAATAAAGTTAAAGTGAAGTCAAAGAAGAAACTTGCAAAATTCTGACTTCTCTGAAAGCAACACAAAACTCTGATTGATAATAATTGAGTTTTCTTTTGCACTTGGTATTTTTTTATAAATTTCTAAATAACCTGTCCTTTTTATAAAGAATGAACAGAACGGTTTAATTTTTGCACTATTGTTCCTGCAGTTTATCTGCTAATATTACCATTTGTATTTTCATAGGAAATACTACTCTCATCGACTGCATGAGAATAGCTTTTAATGGATTTTTAGTTTATGGAAGTTATTTTTAAGATTCATAAATTGAAATGATATATTTTATTGTATTGTTTTATCTATTCTTATCTACTTCGATTTTATGGCGCTCATTAATTTAGTACCTGAGTGACTCACCAGTTGTATGCTTTTTCTAACAGTATCTTTGTGAACAATAGCAATGAATTATAACATCACTTCACAGTGAAAAAGTAAAGCAGAAAAAAATAAGGATCAGATTCAATAAAGATTTAGGTACATTAAACAGTCATTATGTTAAGTACTATAATAATACTACTTTGATGTCTGAAAATAAAAAAAAAGCTTTGCATTAAGCACTTTGCTTATAGAGTTTCTGGGACGAGTCAGATACCTGAGATGCCAATGCAAACTTGCCAGCATAGCCAGCAGACAGCTCCCCAGACTAACTGGGAGGCAGAAGGCACTGGCCCTAGCACCACAGCCAGAAAACAGAGGTGTGCCTTGTGGCTAGGGTCCTCTTCTCAGAAATGCTTCTGCCATATATTCAAAATCTTTTTAATGAAAAGTGCAATCAGTCATAGGAATAGAGGGTAAAAATCTTTGATTACTCCTTCGCATGGGAACACCCAAACCATCATGGTCCATAATGGTCCTGCTGTCCATTCACTATTAAGAGAAGACTAAGTTAATTGCTGCAGAATGCACAGCTTCAACAGAGAAGCTGGAGGGTATTTTCACCCAGCCTCTAAACAAGTTGTTAAATGACTTGCACGGAATGTATCTTAGTTTAGATTTGAATCACTTTAAGTGGAAGAGGAGAATTAACCCAAGATATTAGCTATATATCCAGAGCTCTAACCATTAATTTACTATACAGAAAGGGGTATCACATGCTGGTACGTTGTAAGAGGTGAGGTTCATCATGACTGATTTTTAAGTTCTACTAACTGTACCAGTTTGTAAGGTAGCGAAAACATGTAACATTAAATTTGTCGAAAGAGGTGGTTGAAAGAACTGTCACTACCAACTTCAAAAAGCCAGTGCTTATGCCTGGACTTCTATTCCTTTTCTTCCTTCCTTTCTTTCTTTTTGTTCGAGCTGTAGATATCTATTTGAGTAGTAGTTTTTAGAATAATTGTAAAGAATGCATGGACAAATCCCAGATGCTTTAAGATTATTAAAATAGCAATCGCATGCTGTGACCAAAAAAAGAGAATAGTTACCTGTCAAATCAACAAGAAAAGATAAACTAGAGGTAGGATTTGGGCTGATGCCCAACAAACATCTGTATATTTCAGGTGCAAACTACCTCTGATTTGGCTGCTTCCCTGATGATACAAGATACCATCTTAATAAAGAAGTTGATCTAGATGATTACCAAAGTAAAATGTCCATATTTATGAACTGTTGGACTACCCTAAAGCACATCATTTTTTTTCAGAAGCCAGCTATAGACATAATTAAGACCACAGCTATAAACTGGCTAGACCAATTGATCCAGAGGATTTTGCTGGGCTGATCCCACAAGACCTGTTTTAAACAAAATACATGCTTGATTTTGTTCAGGTGATTTGTGTTGTAGGAGACAGTGCATTGCTTTTTTTTTTTTTGGAAGAGTTTTGTACACTAACCTTGTGGAAACAACAGTTGAAGAATGTTTTAGTCCTAGAATAACTGTCAGTTAACCTTTAGAAAGAGATAAATTCCCAATGGTGGAAACTCCTAGGGATTTGTGGAACAATCATTCCTCATCACTTGGATCAAATTCTGTTCCTACTGCTTTCACTGGTAAATTTTAACCAACTAACTTCACTGGGATTACTATTTGTAATATTCTTCTGTAGAATATTGATTAACAAGCATTAGTATGCTCCAGTTATGCACGTAAATATTGTTACTCTTCAAAAAAACTCCATATTGTTCCATCCTTTGCTCCAAAATGTTTACAAATAATTATCTGTGTTAAGGAACAATAACAACTCTAAGAGTTACAGGAATACTATGGGAGGCATCATCAGCTTCTTTCATTCAATTTTTCATAACTTTAGTTTCCATGACAACAAAGGAGGCAATTCCACAAATCCAGCAGCTCATTATTTGAGACAGTTTGCTGTTTTCCCTGGAGAAGTGAGACACTTTTTTTTTTTCTCATTTAAGAAATTCATAATTCAGTGGATGAAATCTGAAGCAAAAATAATTAAAGTGAAGCCCCTCTTTGGAAACAGGGTATATTTTGTGAAGAATACTTACTGAGCCTTATATTGGTTCTTTCTCCACTCCCAACTCACTGACATATATTACTAATATTTCTTCTATTGGTTTTCTGTGACAAAATCTGACATAATTTGAACTCTCACTAAGAAGGAAATACTTGTAAGGTCAGGAAGAAATTGTTTTTGGTTGGTTTTTTTTTTGCCTAAAACACAGCATGCAGAAGAACTCTGCAGTTCCCCAGTCAGTGACTGAAAGTACTGTTGATCTCAGTCCTGTGTGAACTGTCATTATGTTAGGAAATCCAACCTTTTAAAAATGTAACTCTTTATTACTAAGCAAGGTTCCAAGTTCTGCTAAGAATTGTTTATTCTGATCTGTTACATTTGCGGAATCCACATAAAGGAAAGCAATCGTCTAAAGAAGGCCCAAATCAGGTTTGTTATAAAAATACAGACAGTAAAACAAGGTTTCTTTGTCAATGACCTGGTTCTATCACTGGAAAAATATCCTTTTAGGAAGGGCATTATTGCAATGAAGAATATGTCATGCCTTCCATATTTTTCAGTAGTTCTCTAAATGTTCCACATGCAGGCAAGGCAAGACAAAATATAAACCAACACAAACATTTGAATCATAAAATGTAAGCAGAAAACCCTTTAAGAAGCATTTCTTGCTATTATCACCATTTAAAATTCCATACCATAACACCCGAATATCTAATTTCATGATTTGGTTCCAAGCAAATTCTTCCATGGGTTTCAAAAGTTCACACTAGCAGTGATCCTGATGGAATCAGACCTTGTAGGAAATTGTTATATTTTCACAGTCTTCATGTATCATTACTAAGCAATCCTTTTTATGGCATGAAGATAGCCGTATTATGAGAACTTCAGAAATGCTGGAAGACTGACACCATTGATGAGCAGTAAACGTCTCACTTGCAATATTGCCTGCATTTCCTAGTTTAGAATAAAACCAGATTAGGTGCAGAGAAGTTCAGGTCTGTTAAATCTGAATTAATCCACAGCTTGTGTTTCCTGATACTGCATGAGGTTCTTGGATCTTGGAAGTTTTAGCTGGGTGCCAGAAAAAAAAGAAATCAAAAGCTTCACCAAAAGAGACGGTCAAGTATCATACAGAGTCACAGCAAGGTCCTTCAACAACAACAACAAAAAGACCCCGCAAACATTTAGCAAAGAGAAATGGCCCATGCAAATGGCACAAGGGTCTTAAGTAAAGCAGTGCAGAGGGATGTATGAGGGAACCAACTCTTCCCCTTCTTCAGCAAAAAAAAAATACATGTTTCCCTGCAAACCATCCCAGACGATTTTCTGATGTGATGAAGGACTCCTAGAGCATATCCAGCTCTTCTTCCTTAGAGTCTGTTCCTTACCATCCTCATGTGAATGCCCATAAATAAATCCTCCTACCTGGAAGTGGCTCTCCCTACTCTAGGTGACCTGAATGGCCACTCCTCAGAAAATCCCATCTACTCTGTTAGGGCAAAATGTTGTTTATGAAACAATACATTAAGAAAAGGCTGGTTTAAAAGAGATCCATCTGGAAAGAATTCTAGTCAAAAGATGTAGCTAAAATTCTGATATACTGCCCTGACATGATTTTCCTTCCTTCGTGAATGTGATTTGTAGTTGCTGGTTTCCAACCCTGAGCTGCTTCTGACTTGACTTTAGCATCCAGACCCCAGTTATGAGGAGGATTGCTCAATAGTAAGGACTGCTTTTTGGCTTGTGATCCACCCATTCCTGAAGTTCTATGAACTACTTCTCGGGAATTAACAAAACGTGAGTTAAAAAACCCAAAGAGCCATACATTGTCATTCAGCAATCTGTGTGTCTGGATTTTTTTTCTGAAGGATTCTACGCCGTCACTGGAAAAATTCATGTACCACACAACCGGACACAAGAACACACACCCCACCTCCCACAATGCAACAGTATGCCATAGCAGGATTGTAATAAATAAAAACTGATGACATTAGAGGATATAAATAACCTAGACATACTATTATTTTTGACTGAACTTAAGCTTCATTTTAGACTAGCATGAAATCCACCACTGAATTTAAACCCATGAAGCAGTAAAATTAGTAACTACATAAGTATTGAACTTCCTCTGTAGAAGTTTGCAGTTTGTTTTTAGAACTGAGTTTTGTAAATGTTTTATTGACCTAGTGGTAGAATGCAGAGACATGTGTTTATTCAGACTATACATTTGTTAACAGTGCTTTGAAATGACATTTTGGCTTTCTTTCAAGATAATGTTGTTTGGGATGTGCAAAGGAAATCTGGAATCATATGACTTCTGCTAAGATTGTACTTCATAGTTTCTGTAAAGGATACTAGAAATTTTCATTCATCTGCCTCTAAAGCGAACTGAGAGCATGAAAACTAGGAGTTGTTGGAACTTACTTTCTTTCCAAAATGCCCTGAAATGCTCTCTGTGTCCTGTGTGAAAGCAGCAGGTTCTACAAAATGCTTTCCTGTACCTTTGTCACACCACCAAACAGATTTGCCTTTGGGTGCACATCTGAGGTGAGGCATTTGTTCCTCGACACCAGAGGGAAGGTGACTTATGCTTCTTACAGGATCTACTACTGCCTGTGCACTGATACATGGCATTTCCAAGCAGAGGAAGAAGTCTCTAGCTGTAGCTATTTGAAAAGAGTGGTAAGGGGACGGGGGTAGTGAGAAATCAGTGGTTTGACATGAATTGACTGTGTTTTTCTTTGAGGTCCTAGAAATCTGGGTGTTCTCTATCACAGAGACAGCAAGGTCTTGAGGCACTCTGCTGGTGTTACCATCCTCATGCACTAGAAAGAAGAAATAAAATATGTTCATCTGGAGCTCTAGCAAGCTTGCTTTTACAGCTTGAAAATTACTGACACATCAAATTAAGGGCTATGGTCCACAAGATCTATCAGGTCTTGTGATGAGATCTTTGAACTCTATCATTTCAAGAAATGAAAGACTGGAATGGGGGCAAAAAAGGTTAACAAAAGAAACAGAGGGGAGAAAACTTGGCATGCTGAAAACGCAAGATGGAAACCTGATTGCCTTCAACAGATCAGAATTTTACTCCAAGAATCAATTAAATAAAATGAAGTTAATACAAGCTGCTTCAATTATGACTAATCATCACACTTAAGCATATGCCTATTTTTTAAATATTAAAGTATCTGGATAATTTTACTAATACTACTACTGCTACTACTACGGCTTTATGACAGAAATTTAATTTTCTTTTAGCAAAACAAACTTTAAAAATATCTAATGTTTTCTCATTAAACTCTAGTGAGTTTAAAAACAATTGAATTATTTTTTGTTACTTTATTTTCTGGGAGATATCATAACTGTTATACTATGTTAACATATATGTGATAAGATGCTAACTCCACAAGGCATTGCTACCTAGTATGACTTTTATGGTGTTTGAAATCTACCCATTATGAGTAATGGCCTGATCTTACATTGAGATCTGCCACTACAGACTCCTTTCTTCATCCTCGTAACTACCGAGAGGAACGCTGGCAGATCCAGCAGTGAAGACTGAAGCCATGGAGGTTACTTCACAGCACTGGTTTTTCAGCCTTTTTTTTTTTTTTTTTGCAAGGCTCAGGCTGCCCATCAGTAAATTGCAAAGCTAAAATTGTAATAAGGATCAACTTCAAATGAGTCTGCTTCATTACTTAGAGATTTCTCTTTATTCCATGTTGAAAAAAGGCAGAAGCCAAGAAAGCAGGCTTTGCTGACTTGAAGAGGAACCAAGAAGAAAGCTGTTCAGTCTGGAAAAGCTGTATTGTTTTAAGGCTCTCTGGGGAAAATATTGTCGTGAAGCTCTGTGGGAAAGGGCTATTAATAAGAAAAGTAGAAATCAAGTTGGTGTTCCTTCTTTTACCTCAGAAGCCAGTAAAACCCCAAATCAAGAAGCATAATCAAGATACTGACCTGGAAAGAACACCCTATTCAGTCAAGAAAATTGGCCAGCTACCAGAAACTTCACATAAGATTATTGGTTTCTTTTTCTGTTCCCCAGGGACTAGCCTTTGTTTGACAGTTACTTTTCCTCTGAGACAGGCTAAGAAAACGTTCAATCCAGTTCTTTATATGATGGTCAGAGTGGAAAGGCAGTATCTTCAGACCTGAACATCAGTTTTCCTGATTTCCAGCAGAACAATTCCAGGCTATAACAAGCCCAGCTGAAGCAATCTTACCTCCGATTTGCAGGTAGTGAAACAATATAACCAGTATAGTATTAGAGGAAAAGGAAAAGTATCTGAACATCATTAGTATCGAGTAGTGCAACAAAAATAACGAGAGCCTTCAAAATAGATGGGCAAAGGAGGAGATCAAGTACTTCAGCGGTATGGCTTCAACTCTGCTGAAGTTTCTTAATACCTGTTTTAAAACGTCATTTTATCCCTTTGTGTAATGAACATGATTACTTCCCTGGAACTGCTCATTCTTAAAACAGATTAATTACTGTATGGATCCAGAGTAAAATCACACAATGGAAAGTATGTAACATCTTCACATTTTAAACGTGTACACACACAGGCACACTCAGTGTCTTTTTACACTCTCTCTCTGAAGGTCAAAACTGCAGAGATGTTGAAGACTGTGGAACATGTAATGCTACAGATAATCCTAAAATACTCATATTCATTTTACAGGTACACCAGGAAAAAAATCATCATTGCTACCTACTACTTATCAATCATTCTGCTATTTAAAATGTTTTGGTAGAACAGTCAGAATAAAAATCTATAATATCAGATTCAATTACACCATGAATGGAAGACGTGCATAACGTGCAGGCTGAATTGTGTTTCCCTAAAGCATTTGGTAAACAGTGATGAATAACTGATATAACAGAAAACAGGAGAGTCACCCAGTATTTTCCCCACTCTCTCCTGCTGCCCGCTGACGGACTGGTTCTGCTGGATGCTCTTCAAAGACACAAGGAGTACCACCACCACGCAGGATGGAGCAGTGCCAAGCCAGCATCATTCCTACTTATTATGTTCACTCCTTAATGATAGCAGGTGGTACTGTCTTTGAGGGAGCAGTTTACAGAAAGGAGCTGAGATGGCAGCTACCTTACCCTGTGCCCTCTTCAGACTGCGATGAAGCCTTTGAGCTTCACATGACAGACACTACGCTGCCAGGTTGGGTGAGCTCTCTTCACTGTGCCTCACTCCAGCTCTGCACGAATTGCTGCTTCCTCAGGTATAGCTCTGGACTATGGATTCCAACCACACATAAGAGTAATTATCCCGAGTGGGTGTCATAGAAATTGCAATCCCTAGAATTCAAATTCAATAGTCTACCAGGGTTGTGTTTTCAAAAGCCATCTGGAACGAAACCTGACATTTAAAAAAGGCTCGGCGTTATATAAAATATTCCCTGTTGTACATACACTGTTGTTGTTAGAATACCGCTAGAGCTCCAGCAAACAAAATAATCCCTTCAATTACGCTTTTCCCCAGGAATTTTTCCACAGTATGTAAGTAATTGTACCAAGGTGTTTGTCAATCAAATTATGTAAACAAGATCTTGGTGATGAGTTTGTTTGGAAAACATCCATTTACCCATAAAACTCATGAGTAAAATCAAATTTGTAAGTTGCCACAATTTATGTGTACTATACATTTTGTCTCAGGAGAAGAACAGTCAGGAAAAAAATCTGCATAAATGCACAAGGGCACTTTTTCTTGTAAATTCCTGGATTGGCTTAGTTCATTGTAAATCTACGAGATAAAAGTATCAGAAATCATAAACAAGCTATCTAGCTATTTTACAACCTTATATTGTAATAACCTTATATTATTTTGCTAGAATTGAGAGATCCCTGAACAGGAAGTGTATGCCAGGGTAGTACTGTATCTTGTGAAGTATTATAAGCTTACTCCTTCCTCAGTATGTATTTTGCACATAACAAATATAATCAAGTCATGATCACTGGAACTAAGCTACAAAAATTTGTAATTCTGTGACCTAACTCATCGTCTGTCAGGATGAAGGATAGGACCTAATATTACTGAGCTGGATGAAATTATTTCCAAAATAATTATATAAGATTTTTAGAATAATCTTGGTACAGCAGATAACATTGGTTTTAAAATCTTCAGTGGAAAGGCCTCTTTCTTCCCCCTAGATACTATGCATTGAGAGCTGTCCAAGGTGACAGTGGATTTTAGAACACAGTAGAAAATACTCTTGAAAATATTCTTCAGCTTCGGGATTGTTGGATGCTTTTACTATTTTTATGTGGAGTATCACTGCCTCTTTTATGATACTCATTATTTTCAGTAATACTAAATGAGCTGAATTTATGCACATAAATTAGTACCTCTACATTTTCATTTTTATTACATATATACATCACAGAGTTGTACAGATTAATAAAAAAATCCTTTTTATGTTCAAGAGAGCAGAAAAAAAGAAGGATAGTGAAATGAATATCAATAAGAAATTGTAGAAAATCAATAGAGGAAATTAAAGGATAAAAAGGAAGCTCTACAGCTGGTAGTAAGGAAAATAAAAATAAATTAAGGTCTATTTAGGACAAAAGGAATCCTATCAATGCTATTTCAGGAACAAACTGATTAAAAAAAAATCATAAAGGGCTCCAATTTTCAATAAATATTTCTACTCACTACCTGGGGGAAAAGCAAAATAAAATACACATTGTGTATTTCCCATTCAAAAAATGATTACTAAACAGGTTACTAGATGGGTAAAAAGCTGCTGGATGACTGCACTCAGATGGCCGTAGGATGCTACCTGGAGCCGGTGAGAAGTGGAGTACCACAGGGGTCTGTCCTGGGACCCGTCACGTCTAACAATGTTATTAGTGACCTGGACACCAAATTGGGGGTACCAATAAACACAAAGACAGGGCTGTGATTCACACCTAGGCAGGACGGAGGAATGGGCAAATAGGAATGCTAGGGGCAAGGACAAATGGGAGTCCTGGACCTGGGCTGGCAGAACCTGATACCACACCGTATCGCCCACTCCCGAACTTGAAAGCAGAGCACCCTGACCTGCACGAAAACTGCTCCTGCGATCCAGAGTGACTTCAAGCAACAAGAAATCCCCAGTCTTTTTGTAATTTACACTGGGTTGTGAAAAGAAGCAACAGAGTAGAACCAGTAATATGATTAATTTAGTTCTCCAGAGGAATGAACTCCTGCCCACCTTTCCTTGGATCAGTGCACAGGCTGAAACCCTCCCTCCTCAACCCCATCTGAAGGCTGCCCCGACTCTCCCCAGTGCGCTGGGCATCCAAGACTCCGCTCTCATGTGACACAGCAGAATACCCTGGGCTCAGACTGCCATGAAGGTGCTGCGACAAGATCTGCAAAGAGAAAGAAAAGACAACGGTCTCACCCGGGGGTAGGATTGTTGAGACAGCATCATTAGTACCTCAAAGACACAAGAGAGAAAACACCAGCACGGAAAGGTTTAAAGTCCTAATGGGAAAAAAGCAGGGAGGTAAGTCAGGCTGGTCTGTTCACTTGGGAACTAGCTATGAAGCATTGGGTCGAATTGTCAGTGTCATCAGCGTTGGTGCAGCTGGTGGCCGACAGCGACTTGAAGCACGAAGGATGTGTGGTGGTGTCCAACCCTTCCCCTTCCCAACTGATGCTGGCCTCTCAGCAAAGTTTCTTTGTACCAGAGGTGGTGGGCACACTGATGCTTAGACTAACAGCTCAGTAACTCCTTGCTCTCTCCTGTATGTTAACCAATAATTTTTTGCTTTTACTTTAAAGGTGTATATATCCTGTCTGCAGACTGCCTTTGTGCCTGGCTGAAGATGTACAAGTGAACCAACACAAAGACGAGCCATAACAACACTGCAGCAGCACAGCACTCACTTGGGTTAGCCTTGGGGCACTGACTTGTCTCACAGATGGGTCAACATTTGCCAAGACTCCACTAACTAATTGGAATTCTTCTGGAGACCTTCTCCAAGCTTTTTCCAGGAAGGAGCACAGAATAGGCATCTAGAGACAAAATTATGAAGTCTGACCTTGTGGTACTTGTGCCTCCATTAACTAGAGCTGACTATGAGGATATTTGTCAAGCCTTGAACTAGGTCTCATTTGACTTTGTTTTTTCTTCCCACACAGTTCCACAGAGAAGACCTCATACCATGTTGCTCGGAGATATAGCAATAGAGGACGAGTCAATGGCAGATGTCGCTATCATTACAGCTGACAGATAGCGGTCCTGGGCTGAAACCGTGTCCAAGGCTCAGGAGAGCAGATTAGGCAGAGATTAGCAAATCCCAGCACCTCACAGCACTCCCTTGAAAGTCCCTATATGGGTATGTAACGGATGTCAATAGACTGCTGCTGGCCCTGCACCCCCGGTTCTGTCTGCGAGGTCACCAGCCCTGGTGAAGCAACTCCTCCGTCCGAACCACTGCAGGGGATGCAGGCAAACCCTCTGTGTCCTTTCAGGTTGGTCCCCAGGAGCAGAGGCTTACTGGGCTACCAGCGTTTGAGCTGCCTGTGACACTGGGGCCACCGGAATGTGCAGCCACAGCTGGCAGCGCCTGCGGGAGAAAGCTTCTGCTGCTGCTCTCAGTTTCTGTTGCAGGAAGGGTTGTCTCTTCATACTATTAGCCGGGCAGCAAGTTCAGATGAGAAATCGAGGGACGTGGCCAAGTCTCTTCTTAAGCACGGGATCAGTGTTTAATGTCGTGGAAAACAAGGTGGTGTGCAACCTACAATGGCTTGTGGAACAGTTAGCCTTGCTCAGCTTTGGTGCCCCTATTAAGAGCAAAGTGTTGACAAACTAGCAATTAGCTCTCAGAAGAGCCCCAAAATTACCAAAGTAGACTCTATACTCCAAGACTTCAGGGTTTCCTTCTGTGTAGATTAGGAAGCATAAATACATATGTAACCATTACAGTATTGTTCGTGTAACCAGCAAAGCTAGAGCAGGATATAGCAAAAATTGTAACTGGACAGCATAAAATTAAAAATAAGGGATACCTCTGAGCAGTTCACAAAATTTTTCCATGTATTGTCTAATGCCAGAAATAATTTCAAATTATAATCAGTAGGTTTTAAGGAAGGTGTGCGCAACTTCAAGTAAAGATCAAGTCTTACAGACTTCATTGAACAAGTCTATCAGGTTTTGATCTTAATGTCCCTTCCTTTTTTTACATTTATTAATCTATGAATTGCTGTCTCCTGATGAAATTCAGCTCCATGCCTCCACCCAGTGGGCTTTTCTTCACCAAGAACAAAAAGAGCCCCGAGAAGTGCTTGCACACATGCAGTACCAGTGGAAGCATGGGTGCTGCAAATTATTTCTTTCCATCTTTTCTGTGCAGTGGCTCAGCTGAAATGTAGACAGGTATTTGATACCACCTTCTGAAGCTAGATAACCACAAATGTGAGATGTTTAAAAATGTTTTAAAATTATCTTCATAATATGTTTGCTGTTGCTATAGAAACAGTCATTGGGAAACATCCAAATCGAGTTGGCACCAGGGAAAACTTGAATTTCAGAGTGTTTGGGGTTTTTTTAATCTAAAAACCTGAAATTAGTTTCAAGTTTTAGACTAAATACAAAATAGATGACAACACTGGCTTTTGCTAATAAATAACCCTTTACTTTGTAGTACTTATTTTCCACACTTAAACTACATTTATTTTTTTCCCCAACTGAGATTATTTAGCTACTTGAAATGGCATCCCTGTTTTAAACTGAAAGAAATATCCTGGTTATATACCCTAAAGAGCTTAGAATAAAATAAGTTCTGTAGGTATGAACTTCTCTGTTAAACTACATGAGTTATTTCATTACTTATATGCACTGGTTTTGTAAAACAGCAGTTCATATGAACCTGTATTCTGAATATTGTTTGTATTAAGAAACACACAGTTGTAACCAGTTCTCCCAACTGTCTGTGCTTTCCATCCCTTTCTTTTCTGTTGGGCTCCCAACTTTACTGTGATGTGTCACTTTCTGTTAAAAATACAAGCTTATGAGGAAGTGCACTCAATATATCAAAGAAGAAAACATAGTTTAGGGAAATGCTCTTGCCCCAAGCCAGGAAGAAGAACAAGATCTCTTCCTCCATGCTGGTTAGAGAAGTAAAAAATAGACTTCTTTGATCCCCCATCACTTTAACGATGGCATCTTCCTTATATCTAATAGCAAACCCACTCCAGAATAAATCTCTTCTTTCACATACAATAGGCCCGCTACTACCTGGAAAGAACTGTTTATGATTTATTAATAATACCACAGAACTGAAACTAAAAGACAATGAAATGGAGGGATAATGAAAAGCTTTTCAGCCTGTAATTTATCTGCAACTGTTAACAGATGCAAAACTCTGCAGTCTTCAGTACGAATTAGGTTTTGGTGGAGTAGGAATAATACGCCAAACATATTAGGTAATAATTCGAACTGCAAACAAGTCATACACTAAACATCTACTCTGGCATTTTTTATAGCACAGGTCAAAGAATCATTTCTGTATCAAGTTCATAATTTTTAGGAGACTACACCTTTTTGAGACACCTAATGCAAACTAACTGACAGAGATGATTCTAGCTGTTCCTGCTTTTCAGGGGTTTTTTTGTTGCTTTATGGTGGTGTGGGTTTTTTTACAGCTACCTAAGGTCTGACGTAGCTTATTTCACACTTGTGAAATGATGTTCTAAGGAAATAAAATGACAGTCTTACCTGCACATTATATATTCAGGTTAAGCTCACTTCTGATTACTTTTTTCCTTTTTTTTTCTTTTCAGTTACAAGTTTTTCCTTAAACAGTAAATATTCAAACCTCACCATACCCATGTTTTTGTTTTGATAACCCAAATCCAAGGAAGGTCATGACGTATTGTAAAAAAGTTTACAGTACAACCCAAGAATGTTCAGAAAGTTAAAAATATTAAAAAATTAAGGGTGCTACTGTGAAAGTCATGCCTGTACATTACTTTTGCAAAATACCTCTACCTTTCAGAACCAAGGAAGTTGGCAAACAATCTTCATTTTCATCATATACAGAGTATTAAATGTAGGTCCACCTTCTAGTCAAAAAACCTTAGGATTTCATCAGTTGTGAAGGTTGAAGGTATGAGCAATATTCAGAATTTACCTGACATTTAAAACTTTCATGAAAAATTCCTTCTGCATGCTATTTACTGCCTGTACTAGCTCAGGATTCCCACAGAAATATGCTTAATTCTGACATCTTCTGACAATGCAGTCAAAAATCTGGTGTTTCAAAAAGCTTCCAATGTGGTACTGCTCCTAATGAGCTCCTGCTGTGCCTGCCTACTGCCACGTAACTGCTCATTTGCTTTTATGGTGCAGTCAGGGGTGATGTAATGAAAAGTACTCTGCCAGAAATAAATACAAATCATAAGACTTAGGTTCCAACTCAAGGAAAAAAACCCCAAACAACGTAAGAGGTCAGAGGATGGATGAGGTAGCCTTTTATTTTCCTTTTTAGTTTCTCTTACTTTGTATGATTAATTTTGAGCATGGGCTTAAGCCCCACTGATTTAAGATGAAGCCCATTCCTAAGCGTGCTTGTTCTGAGCAGAGATGGGAAGTGAGGACGTGCATTGGAAGAGCTGTCCTGCCCCCACTTACGCAGCTGAAAATTTGACAACTTGCTCTACTACTAAGCACGATGCAGAAGTGGAAGGTGTTCCTGTGTATGTTGTAACCGTGTTTTGTCCTCTTTGTGTACTCCCAGTGAAAATATTTGTTAAATACAAAGTGTTTGCCATTTTTGGCATGATTTATTGCTCTTAGTGCAAAGATAATTTATCAGTGTACCTCCACACATTATCTCCCTGCATTAAAGAACAGATTGCCTTCAGAGCAGAATACTGTAAAAAAGGATCAAGAAGAAAAACCTCATATACTTGCAGGTTCAGAAAGTAAAAATACCTCAAAATGATGTATATAATTGGTTTTAAAATAACACTGACCACAGCAATCACTACCACCCAGACAACAAGACATCGTTTTTGAAATAAAAAAATGACTATCTTAAGGAATTGCCTGAAAATCAGACCTGTGTTTACAGATACCTGTGTGTGGGTATGGATGTGTAATTTATATTCCCCTTCCCTTGCTTTAATCTTGAGCACAGTGCATATGAAATACTGTTTTGTGTTTTCCAATCTGCAGTGCAATTCAACATGTTGACACCTATATGACAATTACAAAAATCATACTTTGAATAAATAGATATTTTATTGTGTATTGGTTTATCAACCACTAGCTGTATTTTAATGCATACCAGATTATTTTAAAAGGAACTCTGTCTACCTCATTAAACCCAAATACCATTTTCCACCTAAGGTACCAGTTTTATTTATACTATCTACAATAAAAAAACCCAGGACATCCCCCCCAGTGAAATAAATAGCAGAAAAAAATCATAAATATCAGTAGAAATTGTGACACAGCATGAATTCATACTTTTTATATCTATAATTTCTACAGATGGACCATTATGAGAAATCAAAACAGCATAAAAAAGCTTTCACTGCATTGTATTTGGAGAATGAAATGTATGTGCTGTATTCAAAAGCGGAAATTATATTCTAGCATATTTCTCCGAGATGACAAAAACTCACATTATTGATTATAGTGGAGTATAAAATATCATGTATTACAGCTTTATATCTGAGAAGACATGTCCTACCTCCAGCAGATATATGCTCCAGGATCGTAAGTGCAGAACGTTGGGGTTTTTTAGCTATCATCAGAAAATAAGATGCAAACTGAAAAACGACACTGAAGCAAAAGCAACTGCACTTATGAAAAATAAGCTTGGCTTTAATTTATTAACAGATAGGGTTATGAAATATTTGGTGTTAGTGGACTTTTTGTATCCAGCAATGTCATTTGATGATGTTTGATGACCTAACATTTTCACACAACTTTTAGATACCCAGTAGCGTGGATGCAGACTTGACTACTGTGTTGCCAACTGTCAGGGATGCTGAGCAAGCTAGTTTTGTGCCATGTATGTAAACATGCAGTAAAATTTCTAGAAGCTTCAAATGCTCGATATCTGTACAGATCAGCTGTAAAGCTTCCTGCCATAAATCTGATGAGTCTGGGCCAGATCAGCCATACTGTGTGTGCACTGAATGCAGAGTTTGTGTCTGCACAGCAAATCCTCAGTGCTGAGACCAGACGAATTTCCTGCCAATGAGACAGCCATCTGTGGAGGGCAGCTACTTCCATTCCTCCCTGGAAAATCCTCGACAAAAATACAGCAGTCCTGTCATCAGGGAGCAAACCCAAAACTGGTGTAGGTAGGAAACATAAATTAAATCAGCCTGAAGACTGTTTTAATTATAAACGCTCAATTGGTGTATGCAGCTCTCGGGGAAAGAACACTTAACAGCACCAGCCTGACTAGTCTGGTGGATACTTCTCCATACAAAACTACAACCTGTCCTTGAAACTAAGAACAAATTAAAAAATCCATTGTTAAGTATTCAACTTAGGATTCTATTTTGAAAAAAAGAGTATTTATTTATTTTACCTTATATTTGATCTAACTTAACTGGACAATAAAAGAAATTGAACATAAATATTAACAAGTGAGTGATAAAACATGAAGGCCTTACCATAATCTAGCATTATTTTGCTAGTGCACACATTTCACCACTTGGGTCTCTCTAAAGTGATCTAAGCCATGTGTGTAACTGATTTGAGCTGCCCGTTGACCTAAAACATACTACGTATTACAGTACAGTTTTAATTTTTTTAAATGTTAAATAGGAGGAGAATTAGTTCTAATTTCATGCCAGCATGCCTTTGACTTTTAGATTAGGATGACATGTCAGCAATTGTAGGACATGTACTTTCCATCTGCTATTGGCAGTTAAGTCCTAGTACTTTATTATATCACATAAGGAACTAAAAGAAAAAAAGAAAAATAACCTACCTTGTAGCAAATCATTACTGTTTAACTAAAAAAAAAATAATTCAGGGACAGAGAGAGAAACTACCATAACAAAATTAACAGCTCCCTACTCAAAGGGAGCTGAGGAACACGGTACCCTGCTGCCCTGTCCTGGTCAGCTGTGTGTGATACCTTCAGGACAGGACTCATCTCACCTACCTCTACAAGTCTAGATGTTGGAACTAGTCACCATAAACTCCTTATAGATAGATATGTATCTGCAGGTGTGGTACCTGTGATTTAGGTTCAGATGAGATTGTCTGCCCCTTGACGGTATCCTCACTGACTACAGAAAACCCTAAGAACATTAGAGTTAGAATGTTACATTGATATTCTTAGAACAGGACCAATAAAACTACCTTCAGTTTGTCAAAAAATATTTCAGGAATTCCCTGATTGTTGTTTTTACTTACTACTTTTCATGTCTCAGAACACCTTTCACTACATGCCAGGGTCATCAGATGTAAAACTGTGATCTCTAAAATACACAAAACCAATAAACAACACTCTTGTAGCTCCCTTACGTGTTGTTTTTTTCAGATAATAAACACAGGAACAATGAAAAAAGTGCATCGATGTCATAGGGAAACCCAAGCCCATACTGCACCATACTCCTGGTTTTGACACCTGCCATGGAGTTAAATCTTCAATGCATTGAGACTACTACATTACAGTCACCCCTGTATGCTGCATGTCTCAACACTTGTACCGTTTATGGGTATTATGGAAGAATTAGCATCCATAGTTCCTGAATGCACATACCCGCATTTATTTCCATAATGCTTTTATTTGTTCACTGCTTCCCCAATTATTAGTGACAGCTACTTCAAAGTGAAATCCTGCTGGTAGCTACAGAACCACTACTCTTATTCTTACCCGTTTTGTAGTTTCTGTCATCTTCAGCATTGCCCAAAGTCACTTCAGATTAAACAGATTATTCCCTTTCTGTGCACTTCTGTGGACTTCCCAATTAAAACCACAAGCTGTATGATTTCATGACACGTTTACCACTAAAGATTTCTAGCTACTGCATAGCTCTCAGGAAGAAAAGAGTTTAATCACTATGGTCACAATAAATATAAGCACAGGACCTAAATGAAAAGGTCGGACTCTGACTACTAATCTCCAGAACTCTCCTTAATCCCCTGAGCTATCCAAACATAATTGATAAAAGCAATCATCATCTAAAAAGTACGTAAAAGAACCGGTTAGCTGTAGCCTGCTGTTACTTTTGACTACAGGTTTCCAGTAACACAGAGGAAAACAAACTAAATGACTTGATAAAATAACTTTATCTAGATGAACTTATCATTTATCCTCTTGGCACTCTCCTTGTAGCTAGATATCCTTGTTCAATGCTGTGTATATATGTAACAAATAGTACTCTTCCCCCCCTTTTTTTTTTCAAAATAAATTGTTTCTTAGATTAGAAGGACAGTCTTAACACACAGTATCAGCTCTCATAACCTGGCAACTATCAAGGGTCAAAACCAGAGGTATCTGTTTTTCGTTCAATTCCAAAGAGCAGCATTTCTCCAGCGAGGAGGACATGAGCAGGGAGTTTAGCCCACTCTGACGCCCCATTAGCAGATCAGTGCAGCAGAGCCGCAACCACTTCATCTGCAGATCCTGGATTCCAGCACCAGAGCACCTACCACGAGCAGAAACCAGAGACTCTCCGTAGGGAGAGTGCTATTAGCACTCGGGGTTTTGTAACACAAAAGACAAAATAAAATTCAGCATTTTTGCATATAGATAGTTTAAATCTACGTGCCACTTCTTATCACGTTATCTAGTGAGCAAGTGTGGACTGGTTAGGTTAGTAAAACATGAAGCTAGCTTAGTTTATTTTTATAATGTTTATTTTCTTTTCTAATTTGCAAAGTGGGATCCTCAAATATAGTTTCTCAACAGACATGTTTCCTCAACTGCGTTGATACCAAGATATTAAAAAAACAGATACAAATGTGGGGATAATTTCTCTTTTGGGAAAATATATGAATAAATCCAGACTTGAAAATAATGATCCAAATTGCTACTAATTAAAAACTACATAGAAGACAACAAAGTTCATGGCAAAGCTGTACACAAAAGGTAGAGCACCCAGCATGTTGTAGGTCCAGTTACACAGCAGCTTTATGAACGGACCAACAATTATCTTACCAAGAGTTCAGACTGAATGACTTCAGACTTTTTTTCTTTTTCACATCCCATAAAGGTTTTCTTTAGAGGAGTCAGCAAGCTCACTGCATGGCTTCCAGTTCACTATTAACTACTTACTCAGCAATTTCCAGAAGGCATGCATGAGTTAATAAAAATTCTACGGAAAATTGGTATTTTGGAACTCTGTCCTGTCCTCACTGATTTTATTAAATGAAGTGCCCTTCCGTTTTTCTTATGCTCACACCACTTCTGTTGATTAATCCATTTAGAAGTGCTTCTAAACTCTTTGATTAATGATTTAAAACATTACTTTGTGAAAGCAGAAATAGACACCAAGATTACAATCAGGTTTTTAACTTCATGTTCTTTACATAATTCTTAGTGCAGGCATAATTTATCAGACTGTAAAGAAAAAAAAAATCCAAAGTCTACATTGTCCCACATTTCCAAAGCCTTAGTATCTTAATGGATGAAAGCTTTTGTTTTGTTTTTCCTATAAGTGGCAAGAAAAAAAGTTCTTTTGAGATGGGTATAGGGTGAGAAAGTCCCTGTACTGTCAAAGCCAGCTTAATGAGATGATCCATCTAAGTTACTATTATGATTTCCCAACAAATTACCTGCAAAGGGAGCAAGGGAAGCTTCACATTCTGTTCCTCAGAACCAAAAAGAGAAAATGAACGTATTGTACCTGATGCTTTCTTTCCTCCCATATTTCTGATTCAAAGCTTCACCTGTCTATAATGAAAGGAAAAAAGAGGCGTCTGAAGTTTCCTGCATTCACCGACTATCCAACTTAAAGGATAAAATTTCAAACTGTGCAGCCCTATCCCTTCCACTTCATCTTACTCAGATGTACTGGAAAGACACAACTACGTGCAATCTGCAGGCTTTCAGAAAATAGAAAACAAACTGCTAGAGAAGAGAGAAGTTTGAGTGTGTGGCTAGGAAAAAAAAAAAAGAATGGCAACAGGACTTACGCACCTCTTTTTCACATATCAACGTCTTCACTACATATTCACAGCAAAGTTTAATAAAAACCAGTACAAGTTTAATATCCCATTGGACTAACTTCTCATGTGCTTCAAATTAAAAGACACAGTTGAAAGCAGTGGCTTTTACAGGCAGCCTCCACAAACTTATCTAACTGCTCTCGGACTATTTTCCTAGTGACCACCACATCAAAAAAAGTAATTAGATCTTTATTTCCTTCCTCAAAACATTCCTTCCCTCCATTCTCCACACTTTTCTCCATAAAAAGATGACCGGTCAGTTGTTACAGTGCTACTCTGTCAATGAAAGCAAAGGCTCAATTCCCTTCTCTGCCTGTAAGACCTTCAGCCACGCAGCATCAGCACTGCTGTATCGCTGCCTTCCAGCGGTACTGAATTCATCTAAGAGCCTTGATGGTGCAGGAGTGCGGCCGGCTCAGGCAGCAGCCGAGACGCTGGACTGCACTGGCTTCTCACGACTACTGTCCTGGGCCGCTGCTTCATGGTAATCAAAGGCAAAGGACAGCGTGAGGAAATATGTAATTTTAACTTCCTCCTCTTAGAACTGTTGTATCAAGAATTAACTTCTGGTGGAAAAGAAGGTCTCTCGTATAAAAGTCTGTGAGAAGCTGGGCTTAGTCATAGCCCCGTTTTACCTCCAAATCAAATAAAGCTATGCAGGAGAGAAAGTGATGGGGAGAAATGACAGAAATGCCCTCTCCTCCTTGAAACCAGCAATGCTGGGGCTAAGGTCAGATGCCGCACAGGTTTTTGATTAAGTGCTCTGCCTGATCAGGATATCTGAAGCACTGCGGGAAGAGGGAGGCATTTTCAGGGGCCTCTTCAGGAAAATCTGATAAAACTCGTCTGTTTCATATTAACTATCACCAAGAACATGGAATAAGAAGACTAAAGAGAAGGGCACGAATCGAAGTTAGAATGAGGTAAGATTACATTTTAATGGCCAATACTGTGGAATCCTGAATTCCTCTGAAAATTGTAATTCTTAAACAAAAAGAAAGAATAATGCAAGCAAAAAAATGGAGATTTCTTTCAGAGAAGAATTCTGGTTTTTTCCACTAAGCAACAACTGAGACTTCTTGTTGCTAAGGAAGAATGAAAAAAACCCCTCATATTACCTAGCCTATTCTCCAGGAAGAATCAAGCATATGGAATACTTTGAGAGTAAAGTTTTCACTCAATTTAAGACAACAGAAAATCTGGATTTCAAATGCATCATTCAAACTTATCGAAATGCTTTACAGATAAACACCATATCTAAAAGTGTACTGGTATTTGGACTGTATACCAGTACCTATAGCGATACCAGTAATTCAGGATGGCCATTGACCAATGGAATTACTGGTCTAAAACTTAGTTTTCTGAAATCTTTCCAGTCAGCTGACATCATGGCAAACATCTGCCCAGCAGGTATGTAAGTGAACTGATGGCAAACTGAGAAGAGTTCTTTTTAAGATGACAATTCATAATATTTGTGTTTAACATTTCCTTAGCCAAAGAATGATAAAAGCTCATATAGGGTAACAGACACACACAAACAAAAAAATAGAAGAACTTCAACCATGAATTCACATGGAAGATATTTCACGTCATTCACAAGTTACATGAAGCTAACGTTTTAAGTCTTTCGCACTACTGATAAAAAACCAAATAATTACAAATAGTTGTTTGCATTTTTTTAAATAAAAGTTGACAGCCTAGAATGACAAGAATCAAAAGACTCTGTATGCCAAAACTTGCCTTTCCCACTTTCTGGGCACTTTGCAGATTTCTGCTCTTCAACGTTTCAGCTCAGAGCCCATTCAAAATTGGGAATTACAGCAATTATCAGAAAAAAACATAGAGGCAAAAGTATAAAACAGAATAAGAATGTCAAATCTATGCTCCCCTTCTCTCCTGAAATGGACATGCCCATTTCATGAAAAGCTCCCACATTATCTGTTGGTGTACTATCTTAAGACTTGTGTTCAGTTTTTCCTAAATGACATCACAGCACAAGGATTCAAAGCCTTGCAAAAAGTGTAACAAGATGAGGCGGAAAAAGCCTCAGGATACTGACACAAGTAACATTTTAGCCAACTCAAACTCCTAAACTATTCCTCATTTAACAGCACTTATCATACAATTCAAAACTATTTATTTTTCACATGTATTTTAAATAAGGAATTTTTTGCAGCTGACATCAACTTCTAAATGAGATAATTTAATACTGTGATACTGTAAACGTATTGCAAATCTTATGGAGCATGATGTGAGAAATTTCTTCCAAGACATTTCTTACTTCTTTAATGTCTAACTAGTCTTTATTATATGCTCAAAAAAACTCAGTATTATTTGTTGGCTGCCAAAATAGACTGAGATAAAGGCAAAGGTGTAATAGTATTCTCCTGTATAAACTTAAGGAAAATAGTTAACCTGTTTTATTGCAAACTTATTAGTCTTACTAAGAATGCTTTCATTAGGCCAAAGATCCCTAATTGCACCTCCAAATCAAGGTTTAAAAGAATTCTTCTTCTAAAGATTTTCTGAAGAAGAAAGATTAGAAGCTTGATACGCTCCGCATACGAAAACCTCAACTCATCTACGTGATCCATCATAGCTAGAAAGTCATACTTAAGTTTTTGAACAAATAAATCACCAAAGTATAAATCACCAAGCACAAAGTGTATGTTAAGTCTACAAGATCTTTACATTCAAACCAGTTTTGGACCTTTGGTAAGTTTTATTCTTTGTGGAGAATGACAAATAATAGCCATCCAAGTATAGTTTATGTATGTTCTTTGTTTTCATGTGCCAAACCCTATCCAACAGCACACAAGACAGACTCCTAGCCTTGGCAGTTCATGAGATATTAATTATATCACATGCATCATTTTACTCCTCTCATAATTTTAGTAGTCACAATCACAGGAAGTGTTAGAGCTAGAAAAAAAATGCTTTATGCTATGTAGATTCATGTTCAGATGGTATTAGGCTCTAATGATTTGGAATTCAGGATATTACATAGCTAATAAAATTTAAGCTTAGAAATACAGACCATTTATTTTCAGGGTACCAGATCTCTCATTCTCAGCATGGAATACATATTTCAGGATGAATATCCTCCACTGCTGGACTGATGAGATAAATCAAGCCAATGACAAAAGAGATATAGAAGCAAAAAGACATTATTTATTAAAAGTAATTTTATAAAAAGTCCACAGGTAACTCAAAGCCTGCAATTAAGATGTATGCAGAGGTTTACGTGTTTTGTTGTATTTTCTGAAGAAGAAACTCCATCTGTAAATTTAGATTTGGCTGTCCTTTTTTTGTCTTCTTACTCAGTATTTTATAAGCTTCCATTTTCTTTTGCTTGTACAACCGTTGAGCTGCTTCTCTTTGTTGTTTTCTTTTTTCTGCTTCCTGAAATTAAATGGATAGATAGGATTATGAAATAATTACATATCTTCTGTAACTATGAAGCTATCTATAAGCAATAAGATTTCTTTCTGTAAACATGCTCGCAGTTAGGTATTGTACTGACACTAGAAACACCGTTACTCTTAAAAGCTTACCCAGGATGCTCTTTCAGCATATACCGTAATCAAAACATACTATATTTCCTAAAGCTTTGTATTGGTTTTGTGTGGCAAGGTTTTGGTAGCGGGTGGGGTTACAGGGGTGGCTTCTGTAAGAAGCTGCTGGAAGCTTCCCCTGTGTTCGACAGAGCCCATACCAGCCGGCTCTAAGACAGACCCGCCGCCGGCCAAGGCCGAGCCAATCAGCGATAGTGGTAACGCCTCTGTGATAACATTTTTAAGAAGGAAAAAAAGTTGGGACGGCGGTATTCGGCAGCCGGAGAGAGGAGTGAGAACATGTAAGAGAAACAACCCTGCGGACACCAAGGTCAGTGAAGAAGGAGGGGGAGGAGATGCTCCAGGCGCCGGAGCAGAGATTCCCCTGCAGCCCGTGGTGAAGACCATGGTGAGGCAGGCTGTCCCCCTGCAGTCCATGGAGGTCCACAGTGCAGCAGATCTCCACCTGCAGCCCGTGGAGGACCCCACGCCGGAGCAGGTGGGTTCCCGAAGGAGGCTGTGACCCCGTGGGAACCCCGCGCTGGAGCAGGCTCCTGGCAGGACCTGCGGATCTGTGGAGAGAGGAGCCCACGGAGCAGGTTTTCTGGCAGGACTTGTGACCCCGTGGGGGGCTCACGCTGGAGCAGTCTGTGCCTGAAGGACTGCACACCGTGGAAAGGACCCATGCTGGAGCAGTTCGTGAAGAACTGCAGCCCGTGGGAAGGACCCACGTTGGAGAAGTTCATGGAGGACTGTCTCCCGTGGGTGGGACCCCACGCTGGAGCAGGGGAAGAGTGTGATGAGTCCTCCCCCTGAGGAGGATGAAGCGGCAGAAAATAACGTGTGATGAACTGACCGTAAACCCCATCCCCGTCCCCCTGTGCCGCTGGGGGGGTGGTAGAGAATCCGGGAGTGAAGTTGTGCCCGGGAAGAAGGGAGGGGTGGAGGGAAGGTGTTCTGAGATTTGGTTTTATTTCTCATTACCCTACTCCGGTTGATTTGTAATAAATCAAGTTAATTTTTCCCCAAACTGAGTCTGTTTTGCCCGTGACGGTAATTGGTGAGTGATCTCTCCTATCCTTATCTCGACCCACAAGCTCTTTGTTATATTTTTTCTCCCCTATCCAGTTGAGAAGGAGGGGGAGTGATAGAATAGCTCTGGTGGGCACCTGGCATTCAGCCAGGGTTAACCCATCACAGTCTTTTGGTAGCTACCAAAACCTTGCCACACAAAACCAATACAAGCTTCAAGAGAAGAGCCAAGTTTTCTTCGGTGGAACACCCTGCAATAAGGTTTGTTGCTAAAATATATACTATTTCCTTTCCGCAAAATGAGCTCCTTGACTTTTCCCCTTAAATGACAAAGTGGCAAAAATTTCCCAGTTTCTCCTCTCGAGTGCAAGAAAGAATGAGTCTGATCCAGTGGTATCCATGTAAATCTCTTGCCAATCCAGATGTGCTAGGATACTGGGCACATCTGCATGGCACTGGCAGACAGGATATGGGACATATCTGGAGCTGGAAGTTGGGCAGGTTTGTGATACTAGGACAGCACCACAAGCAGCATTACCTAGGGCAACTTAATCAAGACCAAACTATTACTGACCTGTCCTTTTCAAAGCGACAGAGACTGCTGTCTTTACTAAGACAGAAGGAAAAAAAAAAGACTAACCAAATTTTCAACTGCACAAACTTTCTGTGTTGAGGGGACAGCACATATGCAACCAAAACACTAATGGAGGCTCTTACACTATATGGATGATCATCATGATATTATGTTCAATTTTTATCAAACAGCTTACACCCCCTTCTCTAGTGTTGTCATTTTAGTAAGTAATTTGGGCAAATATCCACAATAAGCAAGCTAACTAGCTTGCTTCACTTATATCATGTCCTACCAAAATATGCAAGACATCACAAATCAGACTGAAGGACTGCTTCCGTTCATTTGGATGATTTGTTCTCATAAAGTTTATACCGTAACAATGATTAATATCATTAATTCCTTTTTTTTTTTTAAACCAGAGTAGCATCAGCTCCAACTTACCAGTAATTCACTACCTATCTAATAATTCTACTGCTCTTCAGCATACTGTTGTAACCAACATCCATTTAAGCTACCAACCAAATGCTTACTCAAAGCAAGAACATTCATCTTACTTAGGTAGTTGTTACTTACGTTTATATTTTTTCTGATCTCTACTAAATCCTAGCTTTTTTATATAGTGTGGAGGCCAAAACTGTGCCTTTAAGCCTATTTCTTTTCCCGAAACAAATAACAGCAAATCCAGCATTTGCTAACATATGTGAGGGTAAAGTATGTGATTATCATACCAATGTTCCACATAAATGATTACTGTTATTGTGGAATTTGGCTACTGTTTGTTTTGCCTAAATACCTTGAATAAGACCAAAAGTGCTAACACCTCCCCTCAGGCAACTCTTACGTGCTGCTCAAAGAAAACTCCTTCCTGTCTTACTGCGTTTTTGTTTGTTCCCATTTCCTATAAATAAGCTGGTCATAACATTCATTTCTTTTAGCATGATCTGTATCCAATATTCAAAAAAGAAGCTCTCAGCTGAACAACCATGTAACTCACACAGAATCATGGATCCACTTGCATAAAACTACTCTAGTTTTCAACACAACTAAACTGGAGAAATAATATGTTTTATCCAGCTATATATTTACATAATACTTACACAGTAGTTACTGAAATTGAGTCTGTCAGCAGCAAGTTACACAACTTCTACAATGCTACCATGTGTGCCATTTTACAGTGCAATGAACAATG
Source organism: Harpia harpyja (assembly GCF_026419915.1). NCBI lineage: Eukaryota > Metazoa > Chordata > Aves > Accipitriformes > Accipitridae > Harpia > Harpia harpyja. Next base: position 10,208,622 of record NC_068962.1, on the reverse strand, counting down.
TATTGGGAGAGAACAGAACTAGCTAAATAAGGATGTCTCAAATGAGTAACTCAACTGAGTTATTCAACAATGGTAATATTAAGATACGCCCTGTAAGAATGAGTTCCATTAAATTAGAACAAAGGAAAAAATTACTAAAGATTTTGGCCATGGTTACTATTACATTTAATTGTTTCACTGTTGGTCAAAGCACATAAAAAGGTAAAATAAAGACTGCATTATGGTAACAACATAAGAAACAGGATGGATATTTCATTTTTCATCACAAGATGGTATTGTTATTACTTCCCCTTCTACAATGTTTAAGAGGTCTAGTATAATCCACTGGGATATGCAGATCAAGCTCTAAGTTTTTCTTGGTGTACCAACTGACAGAGTACAATCCTGCTAATGGCAACTACAAGACAAAAATAGTAAGGACAAAGAGAATTATAACTTTGAACACCTGCATGTCTGAATATTACTGTCCAGTTGAAAAAGACTGAAATACCAATTCCTGTGTTCCTCTCCCATGGTCCTATTCAGGTCCAGATGGAAGACTGACAGGTAGAAATGGTATTAATCTAATCTTTGTCTACAATGAAGAAAGATCTCTGTTTAAGATTTACCTCTTTCTTTCTAGCACGCTCAGCCTTTATTTTCTCATACTCTTCTTTTGCCTTCTGATTGGATGTTTTCTTCTTAAACTTCCCTTCAGTCATAACTGACCTGTAAGAAAAAGTACATGTGCTTCAGATACAGACTATCACCAAGCAGACATAACCATATATCCCATAGCCACTCCAGAATCAGAGCATAGTCTTCCACTCTTCCGCTGTTTTTTGCATATTTGGGGAAGTCAATTAGAAATACAGATTTCAGAAGACTCAACCTTCTACCTTGAACGGATACCTATTTGCACCACTCTTACATGATACCCAACACCATTACATGTAACGTAATGAGCAGCTAGCATGAAAACTCAGCACAATAAACTCCTCTAATGCCAAGTGTACCAAACACTGGACTGCACACAACTTTTAGTAACACATATACCTTATCTGCTAGATCTTCATGTGGATGATGTTCCATGGAGTTTAAAGAGTGCCTAAAAGAGGGTTTTCTCCCCATCATATGAGCTCTTCAGAGCTAGAAAAACTGAATGCACTAGCTTAGCACTGTATTCTCTCTAGTTCTGACATATGGATGCAACTGCAGAGATATGAGGACAGCCAGCTGCTAGCAGACTGCCTGCCAGAGAAGTCAGGCTGACATGGCAAGGTGAAAAAGCACAGTAGTAACAATGCCTTTCTAAAAGCTTTGTTTTCTTGAAGGAGATGGAATATTATTGTCCTTAATGTTCTGAAATTAGGAACCTAAATAATGTTCCTTCCAAATTTCAGTATAAAAAACTGCCCAGCTATCTTTCACCAAAGAAAACAGTACAAGAAAACCAGTGCCATTTGTTTGGCATTTACTGTCACACTACTTTGAGTGGATTTTTCTGGTTATTTAGCTCTAAATTATTTTTTTTTTCTGATTCACAATAAAGCCATTACATAAACAGTGTGGTAGCAAAGACATTTCACACTTGAAAAATACAAGCCTTGCTAGATATTTAAGAACTGTTTGCAAAATAAGTTTTTGATTACTCTATTACTCACACTACAAAAAGTTGAAAACTAGCCATCATCATCTAGGGGATTTCAGACAGACGATCAAAAAGGAAAGAAAAGGTATTTGCTAATAATTTCATTTAGAAATACGACTTTCTTCTGGAGAAAAGAAAACAAAAATCTTTGCTTTATTCTCATCTCCATCTTGTGGCAATACTGTGTAAAGACACCTCATCGTCTCAAGTACAAAACTACTTAAATTGCAACATATGCTAAAAATAGAATTATCTGACCAAAGTCTTATTTTATATTCTCATAGAATACTGAAGCCTATCTAGTAGACTCTATGCATCACACCACCTCACAGATTAGCAGTCACATTTCTGCAGAATTATTAATTCTGGTTTACAATCACAATGACCACAGTTTAAGCAAAATTAAGAAACCCTCTGGTTTAAAGAAAAACATGAGTCCTATTTCAGACATCCCCACGCATTAGCTGCCTATTCCAGACAAAACTGTACCTTTCTGCCACTGCTGGGCTTAGATCTGACTGCCTTTCCCCCCATCTCACCAGCATTCTTCCCAGGAAAGTTTAGATATAGATACACCTTGGAATTCAAAGACTTATGACGCTCCTTGTACTGCGGACAAAAGGGCATTATCTCCATCACCGTACTTGGATGCTGTTTAAAAACACTGCCGTGACTATGCTTTTCATTTTACTAACATACCTAACCAAGATTTCAGGGGGAATTACTGTCACACAGGGAAAAAATGGTTTAAGTTGTCTGACATCTGTTAGACCGCAAGAGAGAAACTCCACCTGACTTCTCCCAATCATTATAAGTAAATTTAAAAGAAAACAAAAAACCCAAACACCACTGGAAAACTGCTATGACATCTCTATTATTTAAAATTATGACATTGATCAAGAACACTTTACTGCCTTAAGGTTTTACTAAATCCTCCATTTCATTTTTTTTTTTAAATTCATAGTTAAAATCCCCCCCCAAACTAGCCATACCACAAAAGGGTAACTGCACACAACATCACTCACTCTAGCAGAAAAACAGTGCAATATGAAGAAGACAACTTATCAAACTGGGAACAGAAAGATAATGCAAAAAATGTGTCTGAAAAGTAACATTAATTTAAAAACACTGAGAATCAATTCAAAGGAAAACTCTGCAGACTCAAAAGCACGCTACCTGAAAAGCAGGCTCTTATCTTTGTAGATATGGTAAGAAATAGGCCAAGCACTTACTGCTCTTGAGCTGAACCTTATCCTTAAGGTACAACAGTAACTGTCACATTATTTCTGTGGAATCAAGCCCTAGCCATCATCAATTTTGTTTTCTGATTCTGATGCAAACACAACAAAGCTGTATGTTTAAATTTTCTAACAATTAGGAAAAATATTTATATGTTATAGGAAAATATTTTTTAGTAAAGCAAATCACCATACTGAAGTCCACATAAAGTGTAAGATCTAAAATATTTCTTCAATGATGGAAACAATTACTTCTTTTTAGAGACATATTTAAAAAACTTACTCTACTGCTTTATTAAGTTTTTCTTCTGATAAAACTGAATCATCTGGAGCCCTGCACCGTTTCTTAAGCATTTCTTCCTCAGCTAGGTAAAGATGTTTCAAGTGCTCTGGATAAGTGTCAGTAAACTGATTATCCTGTTGTGAATGGACCTTTCTTCCCCTTTTCAATAATTTCCTGTATTGTCTTTCAATCTTTTGTTTTCTCCGAAATGCAAATCCTCGTCCTGAAAACACAAGAAAAAGGGAGTTAAATACACCTGTACTGAAGCAGTACCAAACCATTCAATTGTTGCCAGGACCATTTCAATCCATTTTCTTTCCAAAATAGAAAAAGCCACTACTTCTGCAGATTTTAATAACGAAAAAAAGCACTGTTATAAGTCTGTCTCCTACTGTAGCAATGCAGCTTGTACAGATTTACTGAAAATTATCACCTAAACCCTTGAAAGAACATGCCATTGCAAACATACTACTTAATGCACACTCCACATTATACACCTTTGCCAATGCTTTTTGAATCCAGTGAAAAGATGTATTAACGTTTCACTTCTCTCCTACTTTTGACAGCTTCATATGCAACATCAAAACAGACTCCAGAACAGATTCCTAAAGATAGTCTCAAGAACGCACTGATAATAGTAATACTGGCTGCTTAAGTAGTCTGCAACTGCCAGAGGAAAAAAAGAGTCACTAAATCACTGGTTTATACTACATGAATATTCCATTACATCTTTTCACACAAATAGAGTTTTTATTGCTGCTGCTTTCTTTCTACACCTGTCCAAGAAGAGCTTGTCCATGACTTCACGTGTGCTACATCATAGAATGGTTTAGCCTTGAAGGCAACATCAAGTCATGGTTGTTTCAGTCTCAATCATTATATAACCACTTACCAATCTTAAGTTAAACACAACTTTTCGCTAATCTGTTCAGATGTTATTTCTTATTGCATTAGTCTTAAGAGCTACTGGCTTTTGTAATATTCATCAGCAAAACAGTTTCTGAAGGCAGCAAGTCCGAATTACTCCCAGCTCTCCCTTTGATTCTTCCTATAAAGTTGAAATTTCAGAAAAGTGCTGCAAAACCAGCGCCCTTTTTCCTACCGGTTCATTTTTACATTCGCGTACCCACCCGTCAATAGCCCGAACCCGTTTCCAAATACCGAGACCCCCTCCCCGGTGACGGACTACCCGCGCAGCGTGCCCTCAGCCCCCCCTCACACAGCGGGAGAGGACGGGGCTCGGGGCTCCCTCACCAAGGCACGCAGGTCCGACCCAGACGGGAGGCCCGGGGCCGGGCCGGGCCGGGCCGGGCCTCCCTCGGCGCCGTCTCTCCCACCCGCCGCCGCCTCAGGCTGCCCCCCCCCGCCGCCGCCTCACCCTCCTGGACGCTGCCCATGACATCGCGCAGCAGGCCGGGCCTCCTCCACAGCCGCTTTCGGCGCGGACCGCGGGACGCGGCGCCGCCATTTTCCTCCGCCGGAGCCGCCGGCCCGCCGCCCCCCGCCATCGCTCTGCCGGCGTCGCGCAGCGAGGCGACGTCACCGCCCTGCGCCGCCGCCACTCGATTACACCCGCCTGCGTAGCCGCCGGCGGCCCCGACGAGCCGAGCGCCGCCCGCCCGCCGTTGCCATGTCGCGACGGCCCGGCTGGCTGCCGCCCCAGCTATCGCCGGCGGCGGCGGCGGCGAGGCTGCGGCGGGCGGCCGGGTTCCTGGCGCGCGCGCTGCCCCTCTGCCGCGCCCACACGGTGGAGTTCTACACGGGCGGGCTGTGGGACCGCCTGGTGGCGCCTCCCCCCGCCGCCGTGCTGCGGGAGCTGCGCGCCGCCGGGCCACTGGCACTGCGGCGCCCCCTGGCGGAAGGCGGCGGCGCCGCGGCGGCGCTGTGGGGTGAGTGGGGCGGGGGGGGTGTCCGCCGGCCCCGCCGGAGGGCCCTGCTGTGGGGACGGGGACGGGGACGGGGACGGGGCCCGGTGGCGTTCGCGGCGCCGTTGCTCGGGGTTGGGGGGGTCGGGGGGGGGACAGGGGTGACGGCCCACAGAGCCGGCGTTGCGGCAGCGCGGGCTCCCGTGGCGGCACGGCGGGCTCCCGCGGCGCCTGGGCTGCTGGGGCCACCCGTGGGCCTCTCATGTGGTTGCCCGCCTCCGGCCGCCTCAGCGGGCGACGGTTTCTCTTCTCCCTCCTGAGACCTCCTCACTGTCCTCCTACCGACGTTTGGAATTATTGTCCGTGCTTTCATAAAACAGGAGAATTTCACACCGCTCTGCTTGAGCTGCTTTTTTTCCCCCCACGCGTTCAGCCACGGCCATTCCCGTGGCGGTTAGCCTGCTTTCAGCAGAACCCGCTCCCGCTTTTTCACGCCTGTGTTTGCACCAGCAGCGCTCGTCTCTTCCAGAGTAACGGGATGTATTCGGAGCCGTCGCGGTTCGGAGGAAGTATAGCCGCGGTGGGAGGAATTGCGCTTTAGGAGGCTCTCGGTAGTGACAGTTGTGATGGCGGTCTCATAAGTTTCATCCTGTTCGTTGGGGAACGAAATGAAACTCCTAACTGTCAGGCTCTTCGCTCTGACTAATTTCTGAAGAACTGAAGTAAAATGAACCAAAAAAAACCCCTCTACATGAGTGGAAAGATGTAACAGTTACGAGTCCTCCAAATGTTCAAACTCTGGAAGTGTGGAGGACAGCTGGAAAAGTCTTAAACACCGCTTTCCTCTATATCTGTAATGATGAGTGTCTGGCAAAGGAAGACAGAAAACAGTTTTATTTCTGACAAGACCTATTTAGGAAGCACTTCATATTTTTAGTAATTTTCAAGTAACTCAGGAGGAGGCCAGCTATGGAACTCTATTACTGAATTTACTGCAGTCCAAGTAGAAGGGAAACATACCAGTAACACGCTTTCAGGCAGAGCACAGAAATGAAGATAAAGCATCTGAAAGGTATAGTACTTGAGGGGACTGAGCCCAAGCAAAGAGATCAGTTTCAAAACTAAGGTAAAATCTCTGACAAAGCACTTAGCCGAGAAAAACCTGCATCATGCCAAAGCTTATGGAGCGTAGATAGCTCTCGCATAGCGATAGTTCTGAAATGCTACGTTAAATGACACGTGAGACAGGAAAGCACGTTAAGTGTAACAGAAGGGTCTGCAGAAAGTAGCATGTGGAGCTGTGTACTTTTTGGCATAGCAGGCAAGCTAAGATAATGATTTGGCTTTGGACAGAGATTGAAGAACTGTGAATTGCTACATCACTTGTAACGTTTCTCTCTTGGATTTAAAGACCTTCAAAATATTAACTGTAAGACTCATTTTTAAAGGGTTGAGGTATCTGGGAAAAAAACCCACAGAGTTTATTTGTGCATGAAAAAGACACTGGATTATGAATTAACTTTGAGAGCCAGATGGAAACAAGACAGTTGTCCAGTCTGCAAGCAAAAGTGTTGGGAAGCAGCGAGGAAAAACTTCTAATGTTTTTGACAGGTAATGTCAGAGTCAGAGCTGATTCAGAGCAACGGGACATAAAATTAAATGTAAATAGAGGCTGGAACAGCACTAATTATTCGCTGAAGTCATAAAAAAGAAAACACTAAAGGAAAATTACCCTGATCTTACCTGTTTCTATGGGAAAGCCCATGAAATGATGCAGACACTGAAGTGGTGGCCTGTAGAGTAGAAAGAGAATCAGGAAGGCAGAGTATTGTTTTGTAGTTTTTAAAATCAGAAAATCATTTAATGATCTATACTCAAAATGCATGTTACGGAATCCGGTACAGAAATTACTGGAACAAAAGGCACAATTTATGGCTAAAATGAAGCATGTGCTTTAGAAGGTTATGAAGCCTTCATGCTGTGGCTAAAATATAACATTTCTTTGGTTTCTGCAGGGATTACTTTTGCTCATTAAAAAAAAAAGAGAATTGCTCTTTTTTTCTAGCCTCAAAATTATAGTATGCTATTTAACATTTGTCAGGTTTTGACACACTCTCAAAATTTCTCCAGTATCATGACAAAATTGGAGGCACTGGGATCAAATGGGCATGTGTTTGCTGATTTGGTCGTTTGTGCCTGACTTGTTTGACTGCATGGTATCTGTCTATCCGGTCATATGATGAAAATACATTGTAGTAGAATACGAGTTTCTTAGTGAAGATACCTGCAAACATCTACCTGTATTTGAAAATGAACACACTATTAGCCTGTATTAAAGTTAGGATTGAGAAACTTGGTATCATAACTTACTTGAGTGCATTAGTACAACTTCATAACATTAGAGATCAGAAACCATTAGAGATCTTGAAACCCAACATAAACAGAAATGGCTCTTCCTTATATTCCTCTAAAATATTAACTGTTTGTGTGGTTGTTCTTCACAAGTATCAGATATTTCTGTCCTAGTTTCAGCTGAGATAGAGTTAATTGTTTTCCTAGTAGCTGGTACGGTGCTATGTTTTGAGTTCAGTATGCGAAGAATGTTGATAACACTGATGTTTTCAGTTGTTGCTAAGTAGTGTTTAGACTAAAGTCAAGGATTTTTCAGCTTCTCATGCCCAGCCAGCGAGAAAGCTGGAGGGGCGCAAGAAGTTGGCACAGGACACAGCCAGGGCACCTGACCTAAACTGGCCAACGGGGTATTCCATACCATGTGATGTCCCATCCAGTATAGGAACTGGGGAGTGGGGGGCAGGGATTCGCCGCTCGGGGACTGGCTGGGTGTCGGTCGGCGGGTGGTGAGCAATTGCACTGCGCATAATTTGTACATTCCAATCCTTTCATTATTGCTGTTGTCATTTTATTAGTGTTATCATTATCATTATTAGTTTCTCCTTTTCTGTTCTATTAGGCCGTTCTTATCTCAACCTGCGGGTTTTGCTTCTTTTTTCCCGATTTTCTCCCCCATCCCACTGGGTGGGGGGGAAGTGAGTGAGCGGCTGCGTGGTGCTTAGTTGCTGGCTGGGGTTAAACCACAACAACTTCAATGTTAGTTATTTAGATTTACCTTGAAATGGCTACTAAAAGGTTCTCATGCTATCATTCATAGAACTACCTTTTATTGGAGTGTGGCGATGAGCATAGATTTATTTTGCATGCTCAAATGACACTGTGGTCATGTACCCCAGATACTTTACTCAAAATATGCGTAAAATGACATTTTGATTTCACATGGTAAAACCTTTGCTTCGTAAGAGTTTGAGAAGTTTTACATTTATACATTCACAATCCCTAAACTATTATGAAAAGTTTTCTAGAATCTGTTCTAATAGGGATCCCAAATTAAATTATAGGGAAACATAAGCTACATTTGACAGAATTGATCTGAAAATGTGAAGTTGTCAGTTCCTACTCACATAGCTGTGCAAACTAAAAAGTAACATTATTGCAGATTGGCACGAAACTGTTATTCTGCACAATATTTTATGTTACTATAGGGATTTTGACAACTACATATGCTGAATAGAAGCTAGCAAGCAAGAAATTCTGTTGTACAGTATTATATGCAAGAAGATAATCATGTTACAGAATATTACACGTTCTGTAAATCAGTTTCAAAGAACATTTTCAGATACTCATCAGATGATATTTCATTATAATGACCATACAAAGGGTAGAACCCTTGTTTTCAGTTGTACCATACAAAAAAATTTCAGATCCATTTTTAGATATAGAAAACTGTTTTATATTTTTATACATCAAAAAGCTGACATTTGCCATACTGCATGTCATTTATCACGTCATTGCTGTAAATTGGACACAGGCATAGAAAAATCTGTGGTTTAAGTATTTTCATATTTTACTGTAAATTACTGTTTGTACCATAATTCCAATTTTTTTGCATATGTTTCTTTCCTCTGAAGATTTATTTGCAAATGTATGGACTGACTGGTTAAAAGACATATTAGATGTCATCTTGTGAGCAACCAAAGTAGAAACATTTTGAGAAAACTAACATTTTTAATATTCAAAAATAATAGTAATCTGATAACTGCCATTCCATAGCTTGAAGTCATGCTTCAGATACCTTAATATAGTTGTTTTTTTTCTTTTAATTGGCAAGCTGGAACAACAATTTAAATTTGGCAGGAGTGTTATTACAGATTATATACTAGTGATCGTGCATGAAATCCTACTAGCTCTGTTCATGTTCTTCCATCAGATAACTGAATTCAGGGAAATTATAGAACACTGGGTATTACTGCATTTAATATCAGTTAAGTGAGATTTGTAAGAAAAGTTAATATATTTTATGTCAGGTGCTGAAAAAGTGAAAGCAGGCAAGTGGTGGGTTTAGAAGCTTTTCATGAGTTCTGACAAAGAAGCAGAAAATTCTAAATTTCAATAATCAGTCTTTAACCTAGGAAAGTTACGAAGTTTCACGATAAGTTGTATTTGTGCAATATAGTGGGATCAGCAGGAAGTAATGTGAAAGGAAGATTGGGTTGCCAAATATTGTGAACTCTCATGTGCCGAATATTTGCTTATGCTGTTGACTTGGTGAGCTATTTGAAAGTTAGGTGGGAAAAATAAGGATAAATTTCTTCAAGGGTATATAGGTTTAATGATTTTCCTTGTCAGTGTCAGGGTGGTGTGGTGTAAGATGTGTATGTGCAGGGTTGATGATAGTTTTCTTTTTGTACTGTAGCAAGTTTGTATATGTAATTCACATGTTTATTTCCACAGTGGTTGTTGGCTGAAAGTTGCCAATGAGGTATATAATATGTATTCCTTACAGAGGAGATGAGAGATACTGGGTTTGCTGTGTTTTGGATGATGGCTGGTGTTGCAGAGGTGAGGTGTCTTAGGTGAATGGCATTCTTGCATTTAGTCATTTGGTAGATGTTAAGGGTATCACCATTACAATATCCAAGAAGTTGGTGTTCATCCAGTTTGAAGAAAGGTGACTATAGACCTTACAGTAGAAATGGATGGGAGAGCCCTAGCTTTCATTCCAGATAATAGCTTCAGTACAGTATTGATTAAACAAAATATTCAACTCATAGTAGCTTATGCAGGCGTGTCATCCTTGTGTGCGTATTTGTGCGCATTTTTTGAATTAACTGTTGTCTTCTCTGAATGACACCTCTGGATGAAGAGATATATATGCTGGCCTAGACCTTGTAGAAACTTCTGTTGGACTGGGATGCCATTCTGGGCTGAGATGGTAGGCAAGTCTGAAGCTTTGAAACAAACCTTTTCCAGTACCTATTTCTGTACCGTGCATTGGAGGGCTGGTATTAACATCGGCATAAGTGAGTTTATTTCCAATAAAGGAAACTAATGTACTTAAAGATCCTACCTATTGCAGTGAAACAAACATGCCGCAAGTATCGAAGTAGATCATGTTTATAAACAACATATAAGTACCTAATTTGTCAGTAACGTTTGCATTCATCTCTGCCTTTTGAACTAAAGCAAATACATAAATGTAATATTTATGACACCTGTAGGATATTTCAGGTTGGTTTATATTTTTTCTGTTTATTTCTACTAATACCATTGAAAGTTTACATTAAGAGCAATTCTAAGCTGCTTAATATTACTGGAAGAATGGATATATTAGTACACTTGGAGTCAACGAAAGCATCTTCTAATAGACTAGTTATGTGAAAGTGACATGTTTTTGTGAATTTTATTGCTATCCTGTTGCATGGAGGAAGAATGGCGTTATTTCTTCTTGCACCCCCAAGTATCTGATGCTACGGTAATGATAGAAAGCACATTTTTTTCCACTATTGATACAGTTCAGTGTATTTAAAATATAAAAGTCAATCAAAAACATCCAATATCTAGCCAGACATTTTGAAAAAATACTGCTTATAAACCAAAATGCATTTAATACATAGGTAATATACATGTATGAAAATGAAAATTACAAAACTCCAATTTTATTCAGATGTTTCTCATGCATCTCACATATGTTGAAGAAATACTTTGTAACAGCATGACATTCCAATGTATTTTCAAATCTCCTTTATTTCATATAATGTTATGCCATGAAGAAAAGAAGTGGATTTTGGGGGAAAGTTTTTTGCTTGATCGATTTTTGTTTTGTTTTGTCATAAAAGATTAGCCAGTGTATTTAAAAATATGTGCCAGTTGATAAAAAGATTGTATGTTTCAGTGTTATGTGCTCCAGTTTTCTAAAATGGAAAAAAAACCCCAAACCATACTGGTTACTGAGGAAATAAAATTTGGAGATAAAGAACAACATAAATGTGTATTAGAATGGGCCAGACTTTTCTCCAGTGTGTTATACTAAATACTATACTAATTCAAAGAAGTCGTAATATGCATGAAACAAAGTGGAACACCCACTTCTCATCAAGAAAATTAGATTTCTTCTTCACCTGGTAAAACTGCTGAGCAGCTGGCTGGTCAAAATATCCCTCTGCACCTTTTGACTTAATGTCTCATGTCTATCGGTTTCTCAAGAATTGTTGGCATATAATTGCTTGTTGAATCCCTTAAACCTTGTTCTTGACAGATTAGTGATTTCTTACCACTGCATCAGACCTAAAGATTTCTATGCATTTTACTGATTCAGACTACATTCATTTTGTGAATGTCTATAAATTTTCTGGAACGCTGTTCATTCGCAGAAAATCTAAAATAAGTTCAATGAGTGAACCCCCTGTTAAAAATGAACTGAAATTTTCTTCTTCAGCAATAACTCAAGCTGTGACAGTTTCTTGTAAGAACTCCTTGCATAAAATTTACCCAACAGAACTCAAAAATACTGTTTGTGTGTAGATTTTCACCTCCTTTTATGGTTTTTGAAACTTTGGGGGGGGGGGCGGAAGCGCAATTCTGTACATTGTCCAAAAGTGTTTGATTATCTTATCCCATTATATTAGTCTTTTCCATTATTTGCTTGATTTGAAGGTATAGTCAGAAAGGAAATTTATTTTTCTTCAGTCATTTCAAAATGCACGCATCTAATTTCTTATCTTCCTCTAACATATCTCCACAGAGACATTGGAAAACAAAATTACCACTTCTCCCTAAAAACTTTGCAGTCTATTCTGGTTTAGTGTTTCTCTTTGTTTCTGTTCTCTAGTATCATGTTACACCCTTATCCTTTATGAAGGTTCACTAACTAAAAGTTACTGGATGTTCAGAAGTTCAAATAAGAAAGTCTTTTATAGAGAAAGGTGGCTTGCTTTCTAATTTTGTCGTAGAGAGGAGTAAGAAGCGCCATGCAGAAACTGAAATAATATTAATTCTGGTCATAGCTTAGACAATATTGATTCTTTCTTAGGTCCAAAGTTTGGTTGCTGGACTTAAGCCTTTGTAGCATAATACTATGAAAATTAACATGTTGACACTATTGGGACTGTTTTCAATAAATTGTAATATATGCATGACCTTTAATTGTTGTCATGCAAGAAAATTAAGAGTATTAGAGGTGAGGTCAATTAAAAACAGCTGTATCTGTTGTCATGCAGGTGGGTAGGCCAGATTCAGGAAAGCTACTGTGCTAGGTATGTGCTTGCTCAACATCTACCCATAAGACAAAAGGCAAACCAGGAGATATTTTCTAAATCTTTGTAACTGTTTGTTTGCTGGACTGCTTAGCTTTTATATATTTTAAAAGAATTACAAAATTATTAGCAAAGCTATGTAGAATTCACAAATAGTTTTAGCTGAAATAGAGAGGAATTAGACAATACAAAACCATCTCAGAATTAATAAATGATTCATACCAATATGTTTCACCTAGAAATAAGTGTACATTTTTGAAACTTAAGAACTAAGTAATACCAAACTGAAGCATTTCATCCTGAGTCAAACAAAATATGCATTGGAATCTAACTTTGGCTCACACCTGATTGGTAATAAAAATTAATTTAATTCTCCCAGCAGATTCACCAGTTACAAAGCAGCTTGGAAAGTATGTGAATATGGTGATTGTAAATCAAAACAGTTCATATATTGAACAGCTGCATTTCTTAAAAAATCTAGTAGTGTGTGTTGTCAGATGGGGATGATTAGGAAATGTATAATGAGCAAGTTTGTAAACAAAAGAGAAGTGATAATGTTGCCTGAATTCTCTTGTTGATTATACTAAAGTAGCTCTGCTAAAACAATAGATTTTTCCACATTTACACTAGTTCAGATAAGAGCGAAATTTGACTGCAGTTCTGAAGGGGGAATACAGCTGAAGAAAAATAATGAGTTTTCCCACTTATGGAAGCAAAGTAAATGGTTACTTCTGTCTGATACCAAGAATTTATTGCTTGTAGTTCTCTGTCAGCACTATTACAGAGATGTTAAGCACTGTTGACAGAAATCTTTTCTTTTTCTTTTCTGTACAGATGATGACGACATGTTTTCCGATGTGTTTTGTGAAAACTCTAAGAAGCTTATCAATGTACATTTGTTTGCCTTGGCTGCTAAATATTATTCTTTGTCCAGCCTTGGAGTGTGTACCCCGTTAGAAGATGTACTTGAAGCACTGAGAGGAGACAATCAAGGAACAACAGGTATATTTACATTTGTATTTAAATTTTTACTTATTCACTATAGGACCTTTGGTTTTGGAGAGTGGTTTGTTGGGTTTTCTTCCTACATGCTTCTCACTTCAATTTTCATTTGTTCCTAGATAGTTTCTTCATTGCCTTTGTTTAGAAAATGGATTCTCTTACTAAAATTTGAGCAAAGAGGTCACAGCGTTCAGTACCTATAGACCCTTCCTGAGATTCAGTTTTAAAGGGGATGAGATAGACAAGCAGGCACATCATTTTTTGAGATATCTTGTTAATTCCCTTTGTTTTTCTTCTCCTTAAGCAGCAGGAATCATGGTTGCTAGTCTTGCTTTCTTTTAAAAGTCTCACCCTAAAATCTGGCAAGTGGGTTTTCATGTTACATCTTTTGTTTAATATTAAATATGTGCTTTGGCGTTTAGCTGAATATGGTCCAATAAGTGTTTGATGTCTCAAAAAAATTCATTTTTATTCATTCTGTATGTTTTGGACCAATACCAATTATATGTCATAAAACTAGAGTGATTTCATTTTCTGTAGTTAAAGACGTTGAATTAAAACACTCTCAAGTTGGCATCGAGTTGGACACTGGAAGTCTTACCCTTCATTATATTTTTTGTATCAGATGATAAACTGGCATTTATACTTACTTGGACTGCTGTAATTTTCACTGAAAACGTGCTTTTCATGGAGTCCTCAATCTTTATAGATTTGTCACTGTCTTTCAGATTTGTCATTAGTTTTTCAGAGACAGACTGAGCAGCTCTCTGTCTTTGCCTTCTAGTGTGTTTCATCTCTGTAATATGTTAAAACTCTGATGTTTCTTATCCTAAGTGATAGCACCATTATATATATGTTGTGCATCTCTCCCGTTTTCTACAGCAATCTTCTCTTTCCAATTTTGCCATTTTCCATGATTGGCTCCCCAGTTTTTCATTTCTTCAGAAGTACTAAAATGCTATAGCTAAGATAGTCTTAATGGGTTGTTGTGCATTGGTCTTACTTCCTGGCTTCTTTCCTTTTGCCCTTCTTTCATCTGAAGCCCTTTTTTCTTGTTTGACAACTGCATGCTGCTTTTCTTCTGCTTGCTTTTTAGCTCTTTTCATTTTTATTATGCTCTCATTCCCTGTGTTCCGCTTAATTTTCTGTAATTCTCTAGTTCTACTTTGTTATCCTTGTGCTTGAGTTCATATCTGGATTAGCTTTCTTAGACAAAACTACAAGGATTCTTTCATCTTCTTGTCATGCAGAATGGAGCATCAGGATAAGGCAGTTGCTGAGTATTTTATTCTGTGTCTTGCAGGAGTGCTGCTCAGTTGGGTAACTCAGGCCTGGGTTTGTGATGCAGTAATTCTAAATTGTTCTTTATAGAAAAAATAAAACGTGTTCCAAATGTATGCAATGGTATTATAATTCAAAACCTTTGTGTTGAATTGGCAGTAAGAATCAGTTAAATTAACTTAATTGAAGTTCCTGGTAATCATTTGGCAGAAGCAAAATACCAAATTACGGATTCATAACGTGCAAGTTGCCAAATGAAAGTTGTGATCTTTTAACTTAAGCTGTTTTAGATATTTTGGACTTAATTCTGTATTTCAGAAAATATATTCATTTCCTGACATACTAAAGCTTGCAAGTCAAAAGAAGTGTGAGTCTGAGAAAATTGGCAACTTTACCATGGCCTTGCTCATATTCTGAAAAGTATGCATCAGGATAATTCCATTTATGTTTCAGATGTTTTTAATACATTTTCTTGTTCTAAGACAAACATGCTTATGAGCCTATTCCCACAGTTTGCATACTTGCATAGCTCTCTAACTTCTTCACCATCTTAACGTAGACATATTGCTGTCCTTCCTTGGAATAATTGGTAAGCACAAACATTTCAAGCATACTGTGGACACAGCTGCTCAGAATGGAGTTCTGAGTCTAAGGGGCTTTCTCCATTGCTTCCTAATGAAGGTCATTGTGGTCCTTACAGCACCATCAGGTTGCTTGCACCGAGCCCATGGGGTCCAGAAGAGCCTGGCCCAAGGGGAGGAAGCCAGCAGGAAGAATTTATCTTGTTACACGTCCACATCCGATATAAGAAGTGAGGGTTGTTACAGTACTGGATTAAGAGTACTCTCTACATTTGCAATGTGTTTATCGCCAAGGTAGTAGTCATGCAATGACTGTTAACAAATCTGTCTTTAAATGCTATATACTGGATATCACTCTGCCTCAATGTTTTTTTTTAGTATATGGTTATCCTGGTCCCTCACTCGGGCTTATGGAATTAAATCATAGTAGTGTAACTTCTGTATAGGTGGTGTTGTCTGGTGTGGACTGTGAATTTTTTTTTTTTTATCTGGTATATCTGAATTCCCACAGGTAGTTGGGGTATAAAACCCCTGCACCCTGCCATAGGAGATCTTAGGAAGATCTGTGTTAGCCCTGTATAAAGGACAGTCTCTCCTTAATTTGTTCAGCTTCACAACTAAAGATGTAGCTGTAAATGGCATTACAGAGTTGAAGCAGTTTTTCAAATGGAAAGCAGCTACCTGTGCTAGGGATTCACAGTGGAAATGAGTACTATTTCAGTACCAGCTAAAACTAGTAACATTAAGCGTTCTGTTACTCTATTATATCAAGGGTACTTCTGTGAAGTATTCGAACCCCACTTTCTTTTTTCACCACAAAAGGAGATGGATCTCTAAATTTCTTATGGTTTTTGAAATTAGTATTTGTTCTGCTTGCATCAGTTATACACATAATAAGGAAATCTACATGTATGATTATTTGTTTCAGGAAAGTAATTTTGTGATAGCAGAATGAATTTACACAGTTTGTTTAAAACTAGTATATATATTTTTTTCAAATTTGCAGTTGTCTTGGCAATATAAAACAGCCCCCAAATACATTTTTTCTATTAGATTGCAATATGACTGATTGTTTTTCAAAATAATGCTAAAAAATCTATCAGAATTTTGCAGAAAAAAATCCATAATTTTCTGCACAGTATCATTTTTCCTGAGCTGAAATACAAGCAGAGTGCTCATTCTGCAAAAGGTAGGAAAAGAAGTCTAAAAATGGTTAAGAAACTTTAGTAGCTAAGATGATAAATACTTTATATATGTAGGTATAAGCAAACTATGATTTTTCTGTGTGGAACCTCAGCTTTTGTAAGTTGGGTCTTGTTTCTGGATTTCTGGATTCCTTCCATGTTTGAAATACTTATTTGACGTTAAGTTGGGTCTTGTTTCTGGATTTCTGGATTTCTTCCATGTTTGAAATACTTAATTTGGCTTAAGTACTCTCTGAAATGGTACTTCACACAGCATTACCCAATTCAGTCTTTTGAGTTCATACTATACCGAAGAGTAAAAGGTGCAGTATGTGGTGATAGTTCAAAGTGACAGTGCTGCTTTGGAGAACAGTCAAACAACTTTTACTTCTGTCAAGAAGTTAAATGTCTGTTTCTTCCTGCTACCATTCTGCCTCTTCTTCTGATGAGCCTATCCAGGCACTAAAATGTTCAAATATAAACAAAAAAAGAGACTTTTTAAAAATTTTTTTTTTCTGTCTTTTTTCTTTCTTTTGAAATGCTTACAAATTAAGAGGTTTTTAGGGCACCGGGTAGATATTCACAATTTGAAAGTTAAGGCGAATCTTTAGTGAAATGACAAACACTTGTTTCTGCTATTTGTTTTGTTTAAAAGTATTTTAGTCTATTTTTTTTCTTTTGTCAGTTCATACAGTCTATATTAGATTTTAAGTATTGTCATAACAGTTTATTATAAAAAACCAGATGTTTAAGAAATGGAGAGATCCTGTGGGTTTGGGGAAAAATAGAGAAAACATTAGGTTTCTCATGAGCTCAGTTCAATTCCCTACTCTCTTCTAAAGAAGTAACACTCTTGGCTCTGTTCCCAGCATGATCTGATCAAGGAATGAACATAGTTTTTGTCTAATGATCAGTTTCTGGACAGTTGAACACATACTGTGCAAAAAGCAGAGAACAGGAAAGTATATTAATCTGCCTAGTCATGTAGAAAAGTCTTGTTTTCTAGGAGCATACTCATCAGTAACGGTCCAGTTTCTTCTGCCATCACTCAGACTTACAAATATTTCCATCAATTTAACTTAGAGCCAAGTGTACTGTAGTGTTGGTCACCTATGAGAAATGTGTGGGTTTCTCCCAAGGGAGTGACTTCTGAGCTCCTCCTTTGGTTGGGGGATGTAGGGATTAGCAAGTGGGTGCTTCGTATTCTCCGCAAGCATTAAACCCGTGGCAGAGATTGACTCCATCTCATTAACACATTCTCCAGCAACACTGAAATGAGTGATTTTGTACCATAAAGATGTAGTAGTTCTATAACCCATCTATAGGTTAAAAAAATAAAGGTGCATCTTCCTTTGAGTTTCCCCAACATCACTCATAACTTTCATTTGAGACATCTTCCACTTGATATTGTGGTCAAATCTGTATAATTAACAAGCCATACTGTGTGATTATTAATTGTCTCTGCCCTTATATTTCACCTATGTAAAGGTAAATGTGATAAATGACACAAAAATAAATATTTTTGAATGAACAGGAAGAACAATTTTATAGTAGTAGCTATTGTCTAATATTTGGTCAGGTATTAGATATGCTACATCTTAAAACTACACCAACAGTACTAAGTTTTACAGTGTGGAATTTTACTAATTCATCTGTAATTCAGAAGTTTAGTCTTGTAATAATTTAATGAGTTTTTAATTAAAAATTACTATCCTTAAAATATAAAAATACTATAGCATATTTTTAGGCTGGTATTTTTTCTGATTGATTAGAAATCTTTATTATTATAGGTTGTGTTAATGTGTATGTATTTTCTTAATCTGATACAGGTATCAAAACTGATGAGTTTATGAATAATAAGAAATCACATGAAGTGCAGGTGATGTCAGAGCTGGTAGACAACATAGCGAATTACTGTGGTATAAAGCAGGTAAGAAAGCATTTCCTACTGTGTGTTACCTTGTACCTTCCAAATTATTCTCCTTATTGTGTTTGAGTACATAATTTTGATATTCTGTTACTGCTGTTCTTATTTTTCCTGTAGATAATTGTACCTAAAGAACAATTAGGGCCAAGAACCTTTACAGCCAAGCTGAAGGACAATTTTGTTTACAAATGTATCATTCCAAAGGAGCTGCCTTTCATTGAGTCATAATCATTTTATGACTCATGAAAAATATTAAGAAATTATAATCATCCTCTATATGTTGAGCAGCTAAAAATTGTACTGCTTTTTGCTATACGCGAGTACTGCCATGTTTATCAGTATTATAGTGCTGGGAATTTACCATAAGCATCACTAGGAGAGCAAAACTTCGTTCTTCTTCTGTCAGGCACACAAGAGTGCCACATAGAGACCCAAGTAGAAGATCTGAGAAATTTTGAAAGCTCATCTTATTCTGGCACAAGAAATTTAAATTGTTTCCTATTGTTTAATGCTGTTCACCTTTATTTAACATGGGTTGTTTAATTAGGAATTTAGTTATGACCTTTTTAGTTTGAAGAGAGACCAGATTAAGCAGAGATTTATGTAGCAGAGTGTGCATAAAATACATTTGGTAGAACACATGTGAGATTTGGACACCCAACACCATTACCACCCAGTGATTACTCTATGAGTTGGCCGTTTCATACATCAGATGGCAAGTTCATCCTTGGATGGTGAAGAATTGCAGGATTCCTTTCTGAAACTTGATTGTAACTTATCCTTTCTTTTTAGCATGTAATTGTGATTGCACAGTGCACTAGATCACTGTTGCATTAAAACCTCGTAGATGTTCACTTGTGGATCTGTTGGCAATACTTGAGTACCATATTTCACATTCTATTAGACAAAAGTACACCAATACCATTTCCTTGTTTTACATACAAGTAATTTTTCTGTAAGCTTTTTAAATGTTAAACTTTCTGTTAGATGCCATGTCTCAGACCTTTGTTGTGGTAATAACTAAGTATTACTAAGTATCTGGGTGAACTGAGTTGGTTTAATCATTTTAACCTCTATAATGCTAGTAACTGGCTAATGTAGCTTCATCCTCGCTTTAAACTGTAGATGACTAGTGACTGTGGACACTGCATTTGATTCCTTTCTACATCTGAGCTGCACTTGCTTTCTGTGCAAGGGGCTGTAAGTGTAAATGGAGACCAATTTCCTCCAGCCTAATACTTGTTCCCACAAAGATTTGTGGAGAACAAACTATATTTGTTTAAAACCAAAGATTAATAAGGTATGTGCCCAGATTTTATGCTGAACATATTCCCTCTGAGCCTTTTTTTTCCCTAAGTAAATACGTCTGAGTATAGTTTCAAATTAACATATTGGTTGTAAGGGGGAAGAGACAACTGCAGTTGGGCAGGCCAGGTCTGTATTACCATGGTCTCTGGTGTATCTCGTCCCCCATACTGTGCCTGGCCTTTGAAATGGGAGAGTGCTAGTTGGCCTGCTTCATCCCTGCACCAGGGGGGCTGCTCAAAATTAATGGTGTGGCCAGCTGAGTGCTGGGGGTAGAGTACATGGCCGTGCTTTGTTCTGGTTAGTGGTAGAGATGTAACTGCAGCGTCCTGAGTTGCTGCTGCTGCCACCACAGACCGAAGGGCAGGCCCCAAAACTTGGGTTCAGCTCCGAGTTGCTGAAGCTGAACTTTGATTAGAAAGTTATTTGGCTCAGGCTGAGTTTAATTTAGATAATGTAAATGATGCGGTACTCTTGATAGGTTTGGGTCAGGCCTGTGGCATCCTTGAAAACAGAGATCAAAACTCTGAATCCTGACCATCTGTTTTGTGAGGAACGACTGACGAAGGCAAAGTTTTAAGCAGTCTTCTCCTTACAACTGGGATTACCAAGTAAATAGAGAGCTGCAATTCAGGCCAAATATTACTGGATGAGATGCAGTCAATTTGTGAGCATCTGCGATCGCTTACAGCGATGGAAGGCGATCTCTCCAGCAACTCTTTCAAGAGCCAGCCGCAGTGACAAGTGTGGGTGCCCTCAACAGCCCTAAAGTGGATGCACTCTGTAAAGAATAGAAATACAGTAGCAGCAGATTTGTGAAAGTAATTTCTTCTATCATTAGCATGTTTTTTGCCTTGCTTAGCTTTTGCTTCAGGCAAGTATTAGTTGTTCAAGTGTTGAAGACTTTCACGTACTGAAAAAGCTGTAGGAGAGCGTAGTTTGCTTATAATGCAATACTAAGTGTTCTCTGGAAGGTGGTGTTTCATATAGCATTTTCATTTAGATTTTAAATAGTTCCTGTGAGATTCAGGAATGAAAGGAAAGGAAAACCCACGTTCGGAGAGTAAAAAAGTAGAGCCACCTTAATGACCTAACCTAAGTCCCGATGTAGCTGGTAATAAAATCTCAAACCAATCATTATTAAGTATGTGTCAATATGCTGCAATTTCATCCAGTGATTATGCACTTTTATCAGATGGCTTGGAGTATCTTTATACAAAGGATTATTTTCTGTTTATTTTTTGAAAAAATTGTAACATTTAATGAAAAATATTATTGCAGTATGTCACTGAATATGAAATGCTGACTGCTCTATATTAACTTTTTTCCATTTTAGTCATACACTGTAACAAAATTTATTTGTGCAAAGTTACAAATCCCTAATATATGAAAAGAGCTTTCCAGTTACATTAAAAAAAAAAAAAAGAAAAGGCTCCTTCTCAGTTATTAAAAAGCAACTCCTTTTGTTTTGGTTACCTTTCAACTTAAAAAAATATAGAAATTGTAAAGTTTTAGGAGAGTTTTTTCCTTATTGATTTTTTTTCTGTCCTTCTCGCAAAACAAAATATATGCAACATTTAATTAAAAAATCTAGAGCTATGAAAACACAACACATGTTTTACAACAGCACGTGTCCTCAGGGTGTTTCTTTCAGATATTACAGATCACTGACAGCTTGAAAAATGCCCTCCATTTCACCTCCATACCCATGATGTATAATGGGTGGTAGAGGATATTGCTCTCCTGTGGTATTTTATAATGTAGTATAATAAATAGTAAAATGAGAATAAAAGCAAAAATTTTATTACTATTGTAATCACTTCTAGGTTAATGATTTGAATTAAAACATTAAAGCAAACTAACTAAAGGGGTTTTTTTCAGTTGTTTACTGCCCCTTTTAAGCATTGTTCCTATTGTACAATTGGAACTTCATTTTGTAAAGAAGTTCTTGATTAAACTATGAAAAGAAGTCAGTGATGATTCTTCTTTGTTTAAATGCACATTTTTTTTCTTTAATGTATTTGTGAAAGTTTTCCTTGGAAATTGCAACATGTGCAGCAAAAGTTGCAATGTGTAATGTAAGTATGATATAATTCTGCATTCAGCATCCATTAAATTTGTGATTTGGTGCTGGGAAATGTTGGAATGCTTCTGGAAACAAAGTTCTTGATTATGCTGTGCCAGAAACTGTGTTTAAACATAGTACCCAACTCACTATGGACAAGACCTTTGGAGTCCATTATATCATGGAAATTTCATTTTGAAAGTTCATGCTTGGCAGATACGCTATGGATTGCTGATTACCTTTCCTTATGTAATCAAGGGAAGGTAAAGCAGGGATTAATTTAATGCCGTCTATTTGTTTAGCACAAGATCATTGCCTTCGTATTTCTAGTCAAATTTTCCTTTCGTTTTAAAACTATTCTCCCAGTGCTAATTTAACAATATATTACTAGTTTCTTTTTACTTGGAAACAACTGAAAAAACCTTACCCAAACAGCAGTTTGTCTTTACAGCCACTAGAGGTCACACATAGGAGTTGGGAATAATTCACTAGCTGACTCTTGTGTCCAAATGCTGCCTTTCACAGAAATAATTAAAAACGTTGTAGAAGTGGAGGTGTGCATGTTCTGCATAATAGTAGTATCTGTTACATAAAATAGTGGGTAAAGTTATTCCTTGAACACTTTTCTTTCCTTCACTTTTAAATAATCTAGGAGAATACTGGTGATAAATGTGATGAATAAATGTCACTTTCAAAAAGTATGCTTAGATTATATCAATTCTATTTCACTAAATCCACTCCTGTACTGATTTCATTCAAGAAATTTGAGGATTGTAGCATACCTAGATGGCAAATATGCAGCAATATCACATGATGAGTGCAGATGAGAAAGCCACGTGCAGCCTGGGTAAACGATTTTTACCTAATAGTGTGTATTCTCCACTGTTTTACGTAGTCTTTAGTGACATTGCTTCAAATTTTTCTTTCTAATTCCACGGCTGTACAAATCTTTAACTTTCTTAGAATAAGGAATAAATCTTTCATTTCAGTAAGAGTATTGCTGTACTGAGTATTCTTACCTGGTAAAAAACTATGCAGTTGAGTTTAAGATGGATCCATGTAGTGTATGCTGCTATTTGGACTTACAAATATCAATGTAAGCTTTCCTAAGAACGCGTGACAGACCAAGAACAAGACCTACATGTTCTTGAATCAAACACTTTCAGGAATATGTAGAAAGAAGTCATTATATCTAGTCAATATAGTTTTTGGTAGATACCTGAACAGAAGCAAACATTATCATTTTCTTTCCTTAGAGAAATGTCACTCTGCCTATTCTTGTAAAATATTTTGTTATATATTTTTTACAAATTAAAACACACATGATATAAAACAGTAGTTATGTGCTTAAAGGTTTCAGGTTACCCTTGTTTCTGCTACTACCGTGTATAGTGTTTTCCTTCCTGTGTTATATCAGTCACTGATCTAGCACATGCTATCAACTATGAGACAAACTAAACCTGTCAGCTAGTTATCCCTTCTATTTACTCCTCCTTCCAGAACAGGCAGTGGAAAGCACGTGACGTACGAGCCCCTTAGTTTTATTACAAAAGCATCCTCATGTTAATCAAAGCTGTATGGATCATTTTCACAGAATGGGAAAGCGGTATAAATAAGCGTTCTGACATAAAGGGGGATATCAATATCACCTGTCTTTAGGTCACATCTGAAGTGATTAAGTCAGGCACCGAATCTGAAGATGCTTATTTCTGTACACCTAGTGGTAGTAGGCTCCTCAGTATGGTAGTTAGGTGCCTAAAGCTAAATACTGTGAACACTTTCTTTGCTAACTTTATAGTCTGACCCAGTTTAGCAAGGGCAGGTGGTGGTGGTTTATGGTTATTTTCTTTAGCAGGAAGAAGTTCTGTGTCAAAAAATATACTGAAAGTCTTTCCCAGAAGAGTCAGGACATGTGCATTGCATAAGCATTGCAGTGTCTGTTTTCTGGAGCAAATCATTTAAGACTTAGCCTGTGTTTTAAAGTCAGAAGGTGGACCAACAAAGCAAAAGAACTAAGTGTATTAGGAGGGATGATACTGATAAGGTGGGTATTAAATCCATGCTTAAATTCTTAGGGAATTATTTTGCTTTTGATTGAAGTGTATCTTGTTGCTCATTAATATAGCAAATTTTATTTTCTTTTTTCCCCATTATCTAGGTAATTGATATAGGTTCTGGAAAAGGCTACTTGAGTTCATTTTTGTCCATGCAATATAACTTAAAAGTTTATGGAATTGACTCCTCAAACACCAACACTAATGGTGCTCATGAAAGGAACAGAAAATTGAAGAAACACTGGAGAGCGTATCAGAGTCGAGGAAGAGCAAACCTCAAAAGCCAGAGGTTGGAAAAGGCAAATGACAGGCCAGTGGAAAATGAAGTTAAATGTAAAGCAATCATTGAAAAGCCCTTAAATAATGACAGCAGTCTTCAAAGTCAGGACCAAGGGACTATCCAAGATTTAGTTCCTTCTTGTGGTTTCACAGAAATAGCTACATCTGAAACCAGCAAACAAACTGAAGTTGATTTGGTGGCGCGGACACAGTCTGATGAAAGCAAACTTTCTGAAGAGGTTCTTGCTATTTTAAATGTTCTGCCTGCTGATGCTGTAGAAGTTTTTTCTTCATCTCAGTGTAACTGTGGGGAACTCTGTGAAGAAGAAAAGGCACAAAGAAAAATGGCATCTCTCAAGGCTAAAGCAAGCAAGTCGAGTGAATCAAACCTGTATTTTCCATTGACCTCTTGCATCACTGCAGAAACAGAACTCAGTGACATCATAACAGATCTGGAGGTTATTTTACTAATATTTGAAGTAGATTGTCTATTGTCTTTATATTGCCCTTTTCGTATGTACATACTGTTTGCTGGATGTACATAGAATGCTGTCAGTGGTGTAAATGAATATTCTGGCCCACTAATGTTTTTCAGCCAGTTAGCGGAAGTATGTCTAGTGGATTGTTTTTCTATTTTAATATATGTGTTGGGATTATTTTGAATTCGTAAAGCAGCCTTTAGAATTTATGGGGTAGATAATAATCAGTTGTCAAAGTTAACAGCATACATATTAGCGCATTCAGGCATTTTACAATTGTGGTTATAGATAACATCTAATTATTATGAAAAGAGTTATATTTACCAGGTAGATGGATATATTAAGCACTGGAATTTAAATTTTCTTGAAATTTCTTACTTTTAAAGTTTTATATTTTTGTAATTTCAATTGAACTTTGAAGGCATTGGAGAATTTATTTACTATGTATACTACTCAGCATAAAGAGTTTGTAAAGAGCCCTATTTGCAAATAATGTTTTTATATTTTGACTTTTCAGAGTTACTTTAAATTCATCTAGTAATTTACTAGCTGGCAGGGATTGTGTCTACACAAACAAGCCCAAGCTCAGCTGCCCAAAGACAGTGACACAAGTCTGGAAGCTGTGTGGCTGTTTAGTTGCTATGCCTGAGCTAACGTACATTGATTGGGTACATACATTCAGTCTTTTATGGAAAGATAAAAACTTGTCTGTGTTCGGTAGTAACTGAACTGTTATATTCAGGGGTGTAATTCATCTCTGATTCAAGACCATAGGCTTGTGCTGATGGCCCTATAACTTGAGCTAATAAATCCTACTGAGTATCTGAGAACATGTGGAGCAAGCTCATGTCTGTCTGCAAAAGACACCCTGAGCAGCAGGGTTTGTTGATGAAGCATATGCCTTTACACTTGCACAGTTGGATTTTGTATGCTCTTAGTATGTAATTTGTACGATGTAAAAGGTAAAAGAAATCCTATATCACTGCCTTTCTTTATAAATAAAAAAAATTACTGTCAGAAAAGGTAAAAGCTTCATTGAGTTAAAAAATAGTAATAACCAAACTGCACATTATGTGTGATGAATGTGTGTAATTAAAAAACTTCAAAATGTGCAATCATTTACATGTTTTAAAGTGTTTTGAGAATTTTTAGAAATAAAATATTTTTTAGAAATAGTTTTACAAATATTTACAATTTTTTATTGTAACCATAAATTAATTTTTTTTCCTCTAACTTTCCTAAGCTGGGAACAAATGGGAGTGGGTAAAATTAGTATTTACTGATTTATATGCTAAGTTCTGAAATTAATCTGCTGATGAAATATGCTCCAGGACTAGGAGATACCAAATTTTCCTATACTTAAGCCAGCAATCCAGAAGGTACTTTCAGTTATACCCAGGCAACCTCACTGAAGTCAGTGGTGGTCCAAAAGTGTACCTGACACAGACAGACTGCCCTCAGATTGTTCAGAAGTTTTGAGCGTTGTAATGTGTTTCCTCTGTCTTGCATGTGGTAGCCATCCTCCACTAGCTTTCTCCTGAAAGAATCTCTCTAACTTTTCCTGTCTTGGGGTTTAAATGTTCCCCTTGCAAGTGCACATCTTCCCTTAGCTTCCAAACTTCTTCCACTATTTCTGTAATTTCATGTGGAAAAAAGCTTTGTGGAATGGTGAGCCGAAGCTGACTGATAGGAAAAAAGTCTTTAAAAACTAAGCTGGACTTAAACTGAACTTGTCACCTAAAAATTTTGGATCCTAAGACAGGGAGAGGGCAAGCACAGAGAAGCAGCACAAAGTGGAAGGTGAGAAGGGGGACAGGGAGAATTAAAAAAACAGAGGAAAGGGGAGGTTTTAGTGTTTCGCATGTACATATGTAATACAGATGGGTGAGAAAATCAGATATAGAGCAGCAAAAGTAGGTGTGCATATAAAGTCAGAATGATTATAGAAAGGTATCCCAGTTGAATGTCTCTGGGCTAATTTCTTGTTGATAACCTTGTTAATAAGGCTGAAATTCAAAACAACACCATGTTTACAGTGTAGATTCCAACTAATAATGCCAGAAGAGAAATATCTTGTTATGAATGGTGAGAAGAGGGACAATTTGGATGGAGAAATAGAGGGAAAAAGGAAATTGAGGAAAAAGGAAAGCAGGAAATAGAATGGACAGAAGAACACAGCATCTGAAGCTGAAGTTCTTACTTTGTGCTATGGAAGAAAGTACTCATTTGTTGTTGAATAGTAATAGACACACTGCAAAACTGTGGCAGTACTACAGTTTTGGAAATAACAAAGCCTGCTCTGTACTGTTACATCTGTATTTAGAAAGTGGTTTTGATTTCAGCAACTTAAAGTAGTAGAAATGCCATAGATAGGTCCAGCCAGATTTACAGCAGTAAATCTGAAGTAAGAAAAGGAAGTAGCAGTGGTAATAATAACAATAACAGGAAAGCTAGGAAAGACAAGAGAAAATGGCCCATGTCCAGTCACCATGTAGATGTTCCCTTCCATGCAGGTAAACCAGCTGCTCTTTATAGTCTTGAACTTCTGCTTCCTCACAGTCGGTGAAGGTAGAGTGCAGAGGTATGTAGTTCCTTACCTGAACAAAGCAATGAGCAGTCTGTCTCCCCACAGAGGCAATGCACCATGTTTTCTTAGCACTGAAGAGCTTTTATTATTCATTGAAAAATTCTAGAACAGAACAGCAGGAGTCCTCATGGAGTTGTGTATTTAAATCTTACAGCTCGATAACCATTTGCAGCATGTTTCGGTTTTGGAGTTTGTTGTCATTCGTGCTCTTTCAGTTGAAAAGGGAGATATTTTATTGTTGCTTTTTTTTTCTTTTTCTTCTTAGGACTGTATGATGGTGGGTCTACATACATGTGGAGATCTTGCTGCAAATACACTACGAATTTTTACTGCCAAGCCTGAAATCAAAGCAGTTTGCAGTGTAGGCTGCTGCTACCATCTGTTGTCAGAACAGTTTGAAAACCAAGAAGGTAATTCTTCTGAGCTTAACTTGTGGCTGCCAGTTTGCATATTGAGAGTATTATACCTTTTAATTAATAACCTCCTTGTGTTTGTTCCTTTCCAGTGGCTTATTTAGTACTGGTTTTAATTACATTATGTGGGTCATTCACTCCCGGATGCCCTGTAGCTTTTCTGTTATGCCAATATTCCTAATATGCTTACTGAAATTAGGGACATTAATGCAGAATGTTTTTATGTGGTTATGAATACAGCTGGTTTTATTCCATTACTTCACTTGTAAAATGTGGAGGCTTTTTTAGTCCAATATGTTTTCATCCCTTTGAAATATTTTGTACCAGATTTTGCCCTTGGCTGTCTGCATGCAACATCCATTTATGTTGAGTTGTACATATACAACTATGAGCAGAATTAAGTCCTTGTAATGTAAGTTATTACTCCAAAAAACACTCATCTGGGGCATTGCCAGTTTAGAACATTATGGAACAGTACATATATAGCTGTTTTTCCTGGGGAGACAACCAGAAGATTATTTGGGGATTCACCCTACAGGCAAATTTTCTTTCAAATGTGGGGTTTTTTTCATTTTTGTTAGAAAGTTGGTATCTTTACTTGAAAGGTAAATTCTGGATAATGAAAAACGTTAAGTAGCTGGCTTTCCTGAGACAAGTGGTATGTAGCTGAGCTGTCTAAATGACCATCTGCTGAAGTCCCAGAACCTGATCATCATATCAATCAAATCTGAGAGAGGGGTGGATTGGCGAAGTTTATTTCAGCTCTTTCAGGGAACTTCACAGACAGAAAGGCAGGTGGAACCCAGCTGCAGCTCTTTAACAGTTGGCTGCTCAGGCAGCTAAGGCACGGCTCCAGACTGACCATGACACATGCTAGCTCTTGGTTGCTTTAATGATCTTTTAATGTTTTTATCTTGCTCTGCAACAATTTTAAGAGTTTTTGCAGTGTATTAATTTCAGTTATTTCACAATACTTCACCTCAAAAACAAAGAAAAAGAAAATACAATCAAAAGTTCTAAGTTATGGAAATGCGATTATTAGTAAAAACATACAATTCCTTTTACATCAGAGTTTTAAAAAATGACAAACTTTTCAGGCACTTGTCATTAAGTTTGTGTGTCTGAAACATTTGGTTGTTTCTTATTATTGCAAAGAGGACATGACTTCCTGTTCTAGCTGTAGGATTACTTTTTCCAGACCAGTGCATAAGGCTTTACTAAATTATTGTTACTCAGACACCACCAAAGGATCAGATGTGATAACCTATTTTAAGTTCAAACAAAAAGATGTACATGCACAGTGGTAAGAGATACTGCAGTTTCACAGCAGTATGGAAATGAAGCCAAATTGCATGTTGGAATTTCTAGCTGTTTGATTTTTCTCAGCTTGAATCATAAAAATTATTCTCAAAGAAGAACCTTTGGGCAGAATAAAAGGAAATTACAGTATTCTTTTTCTGGGAAAGAATGCATAAGTAGTTCCAGTGATGCTCAAAAAATTTGATTTTTTTTTTTTACTATTACTATGAGGGTACATATTCTAAAATCTATAATGCTGTTGTATTCCCCTGGAAAAGTCTTCTGCTGTATGGCTTGTTCTTAAATGCACAGTGGAGGTATAAGAGCACAAGGACCGACAATATCTAAAAGTTAAAATTTCTTAAAAGGGAAAATGGGAAAGAATTAGGACTACAGCTTATGTGTATACTTCCTATGCATGGATTTCAAACTGACAAAGCATTGTAGAGGATACTAGAGGGCTCTGTAACTAATCGGGTGGTATGTATCCAACAATTCACTTGTACAAGAAGTAAACTAATTCCTCTTGCAGCTGTCTGAGGCAAGTGAATATTGGTACTGCTTCCAAAATGGTCCAAATCATAGAATCATGATGAAATAATTTAACTTGGAAGCTGGAGGTGGCTTCTGGAGGTCATCTGGTCCAGATCATGGCGCAAGGCAGGGCCAGCTTAGATCAGGTTGTTCAGGGCCTTGTCCAGCCGTGTTTTGAATATCTCCAAGGGCAGTGATTCAGCAGCCCATTCCAATGTTTGCACTCAGTGTGAAGTTTTTTTCTCATATCTGTTCAGAATTTGCAGCTTTTGTGCATTATCTATTGTCTTTTCATTGTGTACTTCCAAGAATAGTCTGGCTTAATCTTTTCCGTTCCCTTTCCTTTAGGTAGTTGAAGACAGCAGTTAGATCCCTTCTTGACCTTCTCTGCAGCCCTGTAGTCCTCTTGCCACCACTGAACTCATTCCAGTAAGTCAGTGTGGTGGGCTGGAGAGCCCAAAGAAGCACTCTAGATACTCTCACACTTACAAGTGCTAAAAAGGGGGAATAATCACATCCCTTAACCTGCAGGCTTCACTGTTAAGCTTCACAGTCCTATCAATTTTCTACCCACCTTAGAGTCCACCTGTTTGAGTCATATCTTTCCAATTTGTCTATAAAGGTACTAAGGAAACCTTGCTGAAAGCCTCGCTGAAGTCCAGGTAAACTGACTGTGCTCTCCCCTAGTTCATGGAGCATGAGTTCATGGAGTTCACTGCATCAAAGGCGGCAATAAAGTTTGTCAGTCCCTGGTAAATTCCTGCCAGCTATTCTCAATCTCCTTGTTCTTCATGGGCCTGGGCATGGTTTCCAGGAAAATTTACTCCATAAGCTTATTGAGAACTGAGGTTAGACTGAAGATGGGTGTGACGTTTGCCTTTCTCCTGTCATCAGGAACTTCCCTTGATGGAGGTGACCTTTCAAAGATGATAAAAGTGCGGCCTTCGGGTGACACCAGCCAGTTGCCTCAGTTTCCTGAAATGCATCACACCTGGTCGCATGCACTTGTGACTTGTGTATTTCCAGTTTGCTGTGTGGTCCCTGAGCCAATATAATCTCTACCGTAGGTAGTCCTTCACTTGCCCAGGCTCTGATACCAAGCTCAGGGAAGCTACTGCCTAATCTAGGCATCAGCCAGAGATTGCAGAGACCTGTGGAAGCCTTATGAGGAGAGACTAGTTTGAGTATTAGGATGCAGACTTAGAGCTAGATCTCTGCGGTGATGGATAGAAGATCGTCCTGAGAAGCAGAGAGTATTGGGCAGAATTTTCTGCCACACAGGAAATCACTTACTTGTTTGAAATCAGTCCAGTAAGCAAGGGCTTGCCTGTGAGGACACACTCTGTTATAAAGCATTCTATACTTATTTTAACTTGACTTAGTAGCTTTGAGGCTGCAAAGTTTTTACAAATGTGTTTTAAAAATGTCATTGCTCTATTTTATATTTATATTATTTTTTTGCCCAGTTTAAAAGCTTTTTTATTTTCTTGAGGTGCACACCCTTAAGGACAAGGTTAAGGCAAGTGCATGTCAAAGCTCTTTCCCCCAGAGTAGCACATTCTCCATCTTCGCTGCTTCTTTTATGTAAATGCAGATGGTTGTTCTCATAAGCCTAGTTGAAGCAGATGTGCCAGCTCACAGAAAAGCTGCTGTGGACTGATGGTTGCCATCACTTGAGATGGCTGGGCTGTATGTTTTTTGGCAGTTAAGTTTTATTTAATACCAAGATCAATCTTGTTTGAGGCCAGTGAAAAATTGCTTTTCCACTTCTTATTAACTGGAATTAACTGATACTCATGGGAAGATATTTTACCTGTTTTGATGCCTAACGTAGTGGTTATAAGTCTGAGGTGGTGAGTTGACAAAATATCAACAAAATGTTACTATGCTATTTTTGGCGGGCTATTGAATCACCTTGGTTATCGCAAGTTTGGTTTGTTTGTCTCTAAGGAGCTAACTACAGGGAATAATGCCTTACATTCCTCATATATTCTAAAAAGGGTAAAGATATTGCAAGACTGCCTGATTCAGTTTGCCATTGGACCCACTGTGAATACTTTGGGAGCATTTCTGATGAAATTAGGTGCCAGTAGTCACAGTCTTGAATATTGCAATCAGTATACAGTGTCCTTCTACGCGTCTATAAATAAGCTAAATTCGTCTGGAAATTTTTGTCATGGGACCACATTTCCAATTATGCTGGGAATAATTTTGAACTCTTAAGATCATGAAAGCCTTTGTTTTGATTTATTAGTAACTACAACAACCAAGAGGTGCTGTGTAATGTCAAATTTCAATTCAATTAAAAAAAGTTGAAGCCAGTGACTTTTAACACCTGTCTTTAAATTTCAGTGCTGTTATAAGCAGTACCAAATACTAAATTTCAGTTAATAAGGAATATTATGACAGCTCTTGGAAAATTCTAAGTGGTTTTACTTTGGCTTTCTCTAAGGAGAATTGGCTGTTTATACAGAGATTCTTCTATGGATAAAATGCACTTAGCCATTAGTATAATTGATTCCTTTGGGGTTTTTCTTCACTGTTACTGCATCGGGTAGTCAATTACATCAGAGTAGTAAGGATTTTACTATTTATTAGAGACTTTTTACATAAACCTATTTACATAGCAAACCATTATGGCAGTTTTTCTGGAAAAAAATCAGTTTGCTAATGATTTTTAGGTTAAAAACAAACTCTGTGCCTCTGTTCAGGAGCTATTCTTAGGATTTGGGGGAGCTGTTTTATCTTACATTCAGCTAATACATTTCTGGAGCAATGCACCAGGTGGACTATGATTATCCCTTAACAGACAGTAACTGCAAATTTAAGATATTTTCAAAAAGACTTGACTTTCCTTAAAAGGATGTGTTTATGTATTCTAATTCTTTTCCTTTCCTCCTCTGTACCACCAAACACATCAGTACCAGTCTAGAAACCAGTGAAATTCTTCAAAATGATATCCTCTGTTTTCAGAAAAAAGCACATGAACATTGCTATTGCTAAGGAGCTACTTATAAATAAGTATGTCATGATTTGAAATAAGACATAGGTGTAGTTCTATAGGTAGTTTCAATGATAGCTGTCTGATAGAAACCCTTTTTGAGGTTAGCTTGAGTACTGCAACTTGGGAACTCCAGCTTTTGTAAGGATTTCCAGTGTCAGGTCACTGCTCTAGGACAAAGAAGATATATGCTGGGCAGAGGAGTTCTAGAGCCAGCCTGGGAGCTGTGGAGAGCAGCTTCTCGTTAAGGCACTCTGGAAGAAGTCAGCAAACCTTTTGCAGAAGAGTAAGAGCCTTGGACTCTCGAGTTATGTAAATGCAAACTTTGACTGCATTTGTTAAGCTCTAACTTTTAAAAGCTAGTGAACATAATTAAAGGAACTGAAAAGGATGCAAAGGGTAGTCAAAGTTCACATACAGAATTTTATCAGATTTGTGAAAACCAAAAAGGCCTTGAATAAGGTGGATTCAGCGGACAAAAACTTCAAAACTGAATTTTCTAAAGGGTTCCTTACACAAACAGTGGCTTCATATCACTCTGTTCCATTGAAATATGGAAAGATTAGTTACTGGTTTAGAAGTATTAGAGTACAGATGATTTATGTGTGGCCTAGGTATATTTTCAAAGGTATTCCACAGCCAATGTCTTAAAATAGCTATCACTGATACCATGGCAACACAGAAAAACACATCCAAGCAAAAGATCAAAAAGCTTGATTTCCTTTCCAAGGCATCTTTAGATATTGCTGCACAGGGCACATTTCCATGAATTTGTGACAGAGCTAACTAGTCACTAAAACCCAGATGTTTCCTATCAAAATTGATCCTGAAAAAATATGAAACTTGAAAAAATATTAACTAGGTAAGTATTACAGATGTTAAATGACAGCATTACCTATTTCAGTTATTAATGTATTTTTCATGAATAAATGTAGCAAAAATATATTAAAACCTAAAACTGTCTTACATTTATAATTGTGTGTGTACACAGTAAGAGATTACAATTGAGAAAGCCAAAGTTTCTATAATGCGCAGTAACTAAAGCATACCCTAGGTTTGGGTTTTGAAAATTATTCAGTGACAACTGATTCTATTTCCTGAAGTGGAAGAATATTTTTCTTCCCCCTTTGCTCCCCACTCCCCCCAGAAAAATCCTGTTTAGTGATGGGATTTTTAGGAAAAATACAAACTCAAGGAACTGTGAAGTCTTTGGCCAAGGAAGATTTAGTCTTTCCCATAAAGGAAGAAGGCAGTTTAAGTAGTTCCTCTCTGTTTGGAATCCTAGAAGTAGACTCAGATACTATGATGTCATGGAAGACAGATGCTATGGAAGACCTGAAGCAGGTTGGGTTATTTGTGTTTCAATACTGCCTCGACTGACTTTGGCAGTGTATACAAACAGACAAAGTAGGCTGTGTGTGAAGGATTTTGATGAGGGTAATAAAGATTGCTTTCCACTGAAAATTCTCAAGGGAAGGAAAAATGACATTTAATTCCATTTAACTACAGTCTCAGAAGATGCTATCAAGAATTTTATGTCATTATTTGGAATTACTTATTCATCTTAAATAATCTTTACTCAATAATTATTCTGTCTTTGTCCTAGTACTGGAAAGTGCATGCAAGATTTTGGTATCACTTTGTAATATGAATCCTCTAGGATTTCAGAATCACTTAAGATAAATAATTTTCCCTTGGTTATGATCCAAGCTTAACACTTTTGAATACAGATTTGTTGTAATTTCATTAATATTAATGGACGAGTGAAAAAGTTGAGTGACATAATTTCCATGTTATTTTTATGATTAAAACACACTATGAAACAGGTCATCAATTAGTTTAAGCTGGCATAAATCCACCAAGATGGTCCCAACTTTAAAATAAGCACCAAACTGCCATTGTATTCATGATGTTTTATTAGAAACATCTTTAGCTGAGTTTTTCAAGGTACTTAAATACTTGAAATAGCTGAGAATTTTGCAGACTTCTGTCTCCACTGCTACAGGTAATGAATGTCTGTAATTCTTTGCTTTACTATCAAAGTACAATTTCATATGTTAATAATTAGCTTGCCTTCACACTGTCTGCTACTGTGGTAGACCTGAGAATATAGTTTTAATGTCTGTATTACTTATGTCACATTCCCAGGCCTTTTTTTTTGACAGATGCAGCATCAGTATATGAAAGAAGACTAATTCATTTTTATATAAAATAATATTTTGATAACAAAGTAGAATGAAGATACAAAATAAACATACGGCCTGGCTTCAGTACCCATAACAGAGACATGGAAGTCGTGCAATCTGTTACCATCAAAGGTTCCTCTATTCCAGTATCTTGTCTTCCATAGAGACCAATAGCAGACATATAGAGAAGAGTATAAAATCATAGGGAGTAAATAGCAATACTTCCCCCAGATACTCTTGTTGCTTCCAGCATGTTTTGGCTCATGAACATCTTGGACCAAAGTGGTATATTTGCATTAAATAACCCTTGATGGATTTTCATTCCTTGAATCCTTAAGGTTACTTTTGAACATATGTAAACTTTTAGCATCTATAGCATGCTACAGTAACGAATCAACTGCATGGTGTATGAAGAAGCATTTCCTTTTAATTGTTTGAGAGCTGCTAACTGCATGGAGGTTTTTTATACCCCTTAGTTTTGGGTGTAAAAGCCAGTACACATCTGTCCCTATCTATTTTCTCCATCCCATTCATGATTTTGCAGATTTTTCATTCTCCTTTTATCCTTTATATCTCCTTTAGAGTTTTACAGCTTTGATTTTTTTTATTACTTGCTCCTGTTATTAAAATGTTCCTTACTTATGACAATCCTGTTTCTCTTCTCTCCACCTTTTTGAGTGGTATTACTTGTTATCTGAGGTGAGAAAAACAAATCCAAACACAGAATTCAAATTCAAGTGCAGAATGGATTTATATAGTAGCATAATAGTGTTTTCTGGGTTTTTTTTTCCGTAATAATTCTTGATGTATTTTTTTCCTTTTCTTAGTACTGGACTGATCTTATTATCAAACTGTCAGCTCTCAGTTCATAGCCATTCATTGTATATTTAAGGTTAATATTTTTCCCAATTTGAATCACTTTCATCTACATTGAATTTTATATGCCATTTCATCTCTAATTTTTATTAGAAATGGCTCTGATTTTTATTATGCTTAGGATCATCAGCAAACTTTGTCCTACTCTTCATTAACTTTTTCAGATCATTTGTGAATTTGATGAACAACCTGTTCCAGCACAAGTCTCCTTAGGCCTCTGCTGGTGATCTCTGTCCTCTGTGAAAAATGGTATTTTATTCCCATCCTTTGTTTCTGTCAATTACTTACCCATAGGAATACTTTTTATCTTGTTCTGTGTTTTGATAGTTTCTGTAATGGTCTTGTTGAATGCCATTTGGAAACCCACTCTTATCGTTCTTGTCTAAGTGTTACTTGAAGCCTTCAAAAACAATTCCAATATGTTTGTGAGATATGACATCCCTTTAAGAAAGTCACTTTGACTGTTCCCAAATATGTTATATTTCCTCATATATCCAATGACTCTATTCTTTAAAATACTTTCTCTCCATATAAATGTGAGGCTTCCTGTTTGGAAGCTCCCTGGACCTTCCCTTGAGCTCTTCATAAGCATTAATATTACATTACCTGCTTTTCAGATCTTTAGAACCAAAGAGTTTTAATCAAGAAGTTGCACACTGCAGTTTGGCAATTTCAACCTGTTTTTAGTTTCCGGATGAATGCCATATGGCCTTGGCAATTTTTTGCTGTTTACAACTTCTGTTTTTCTCTAACTTCTTCGAGGGATCCTTCAATTTTAGATATTTCATCTGATGAGTTCCTTCTATGAAGCGGGACTGTGGCTTAAGAACTGTATTTAGCTTTTCTTCCATGCTTTGTTTCTTTGAGCAGTCCTTTATAGCTTTATCACAATGATAGTCCTATAAGTACTATCTATTTATAAGAAATTCTGTAGACACTCAGATATCTGCAAAAGGTCGAAGAGATTTGAGATTAAAGTTAAAGAACAGTTGAGGTCTTTTCAAATTATTATCAAAGAACATAGAGAATTATTTTTTACTTTTATAACCATTGAAAGAAAAATGTTGTTTGCCTGTGCCAATTACACTACTGAACTAAGAAAGTTCTCTGTTAATAACCTTTTTTCTTCTGTCACTGTGCAGAACACAGTTAAATAGTTTGTGCTCTCTCAAGGAGATTCAGAATAATACCCTAACAATTTCATGCTCTGAAATAGAGTCAGAATATTTAGAACATAATAAAAATTACATAGCTGAGAAGAAAAAAAACTTCACTTTTTTTATAATGACTATTATTGAGATCAAGTGCAAAAAGACTAATTATACTGACAGCAGAAGAATTACTAAAGCTATAAATCCTTGGTAAGCAAGATTAATCTCCTGTTTGGTTGGTAGTATTTATAACACTGTTGAGGCACAATGTCGCTGTATATTTTCTGCTGGTCTGAATAGGGTAATTCCTTACCTGACTTCTGTGCGTAGTGACAGCCTTTGTTTGTCAAGAGCAGAGAGCTTATGGTATGTGAACTAATGCCTGTTTCTCCAGCAGTTATTAAGGACTCTAACATGAATTCTCTGGAAACAAAATATCATGAAAATGATGAACTACCCATGTTCAATATACCACTTATTTCAGTAACATCTGCCAGAACATAATAATAGTTTTTGAAAAAATAAAGTATCAAATAATTGTCTATTGACCTTTTTTGAAACAGAAAAAAAATGGTTTGTTTCAACATAAAATCTCCTGCATTGTGCATTTTATACCAAACTAGGCAAATAAACATTGTCGTATTTGACAAGGGAGAACAAATAGAAAAGATCTTTCAAACTGAAATAAGACAGAAGAAGCTTTATTTTGAAAGCAAAGGCCATTTTCAAATACAGAACTTCAGAAAACTTCTTCCCATCTTGAAATATAGTTTCTGGGAAGTAATTTAATGTATCTTCCACAGTTTCAGTGACGATGATTGATTTTTATAATTCTTAGGATATTGCCTTTTTACACATCTCTGTAGCATAATATCAACATAAATATACAATTGAACATGTTCTAATCCAGCAGTCTACAGCATATAAGTAGGCTACACAATTTGTAGTATTTGAATGACTTCAGCAGGGTTCCTTTTAAGCATAATATTCTGTACCGAGTATTACAATTTCAGGGCCTTGGTGAGAATAATGTACAGTGTGACCTCTGAGTGTTAATTCCAACTTGGATGTTACAGGGTTTGTCGTGCAGAAGACTTCTGATGTATTATAATAATGTTATATCCACTCCTGCAGTTCTTACATAGGCATATCTCATGGTTGTTACAGAAGACCTATTTCCACTGAGATATTACATAAATTTGACAGCTAATGATGACTGGGATGAGGAGAATTAGAAGTAGGAGGTATAAAATATAGTTCCGTTAATGTTACTGGTTATATTAAAAGATATATAAGGATAGCTACATATTGTGTCTATGCATATATTATACCTCTTTCTCCTACTTTGCAAATGGGATTTGTCTGATTTAGAATATAAATTCTTTTAGTTTTTTAAATTTGTGTCACGCCTTGCTAACTGAGTGCTATGAGAGATGTCCAGTAGTATGAAAAGGTGGTAATTGGCTTCAGTGGGAGTTTTCTCTCAGTGAAAGAAGTAGACAAGTCTAGTGTATAAAACAGCCTTTGCCGGTGTTGAAATTCATCTCCCTTTTGTCTGGAGTTTATTAAAAGCAACTGCAGGATATTCCTTTGTCCAGTCTAGGAAAATAAGTTTTTATACATAACAAAATTGAGAAAAATATTTGATCACAGTATAAAGAGTTTACATAAAAATACTCTTCCTTTAGCATATACATTTTTAGGGCAGTTTATGGATTTTGTATCCTATAACTCCATTTTATTTTTGCACTAAAGAGAATTTATACATTTACCATGTTTACCAGTAAAGATGAGTTTTTTTCCAGGTAATTTAACTTAAAAATTAGGGGTAATTTTTCTTTCCAGTTAATACAGTTGTAATTAGCACTTTGCAAAAATGTAAAATTTTTAATATTGTAGTTACAATTGACGTACCAGAATATAATGTTCTTTTTACTAGTAAATGTTTTGGTTTCTGCATTTGGAAAATTACTATTGTCTCTTGAATCATAGAATTGGAAATGGCATAGTATTTAATGCACTATATACATGTCCAAATCAAAGGCCGATGTGCAAATCAAATCTTATTCACTGGGTGTTTGCATTGGAGTTCCATGTTTCTGTTGTTGATTTTTAATATGACTAGTGCTAAGTTCCTAGAAGTAGGTAACAGGTCTAAAAAGCAATATTTTAATACAGCGTCAGCAATGAATTTATTTTAATTTCCTGTCACAGCTACTAACCTCAACTTTTATGGCAGTTCCTGGGTTTGTTGGTAGTACTAGAAGGAACTCTGTTTTCTCCGGGGAGACCAGGCTTCTTCGTCACTGAGCTACTTCTGAGCCTGAGCTTGTCGTCTCCATCCTCACTCCGCTTCTCTGATTTGCTTGACTGTAAGTCATCCAGGGCCTTCCGAGCAGTAACAAGTCCAGAAGGATGGGGCTCCCTCCCTGCCTTGCTGTGGCCCCTGCTGAAATGCCAGGGCTGACGTAAAACTGTCAGGAACCATTCATCCGTCTTTCGCTTGGTGTTGCCCTGCAAGGTTTCCTTTTAGTTTTCAGTAATGTGTTTCTATTATTAATCACATGTTATTGTCTTCAGAGTGATAGATAGAAAAATCCCTTTCTCTATAAAAAACATTTTAATAAAAATATTTTGAAAGAATCTGATTAGTTAAAAAAAGGAGAACAAAAAGAACTAGTGGGGCCAGCAGGAGCAGGGAAGCGATCGTCCCCCTGTACTCGGCACTGGTGACGCTGCACCTCAAATATGTGTTCAGTTTTGGGCCCCTCATGACAAGAAAGACACGGAGGTGCTGGAGCGTGTCCAGAGAAGGGCAACGAAGCTGGTGAGGGGCCTGGAGCACAAGTCTTATGATGAGCGGCTGAGGGACCTGGGGTTGTTTAGCCTGGAGAAAAGGAGGCTGAGGGGAGACCTTATAGCTCTCTGCAACCACCTGAAAGGGGGTTGGAGTGAGGTGCGGGTCGGTCTCTTCTCCCAAGTAACAAGCCATAGAACAAGGGGAAATGGCCTCAAGTTGCAGCAGGGGAGGTTTAGATTGGATATTAGGAAAAATTTCTTCACCAAAAGGGTTGTCAAGTGTTGGAACAGGCTGCCCAGGGAAGTGGTTGAGTCACCACCCCTGGAGGTATTTAAAAGACATGTAGATGTGGCCCTTAGGGACATGGTTTAGCTGTGGACTTGGCAGTGTTAGGTTTAAGGTTGGACTCAATGATTTTAAAGGTCTTTTCCAACCTAAAAATTATGTGGTTCTATGATGAAACTGAGATCAAAAAATTGAAGAGAAGAAGGGAAATTAATTTAAATTTATAATGCCATTTACAGTTCTCAAATGTGCCCTGCTTTCTTTCTTTTTTTTTCTTTAGCTTTACACTTCTAGGAATGCTGGCTATATTCCTTGGAAGAAGGAAGGCTCTAGTTAGACAGAAGGAGATCCTGCCAAGGCTTTTTAGATCACAGCTTTTTATATAGGTAAAGATGCAATTTGGCCATTTACCGTACACTCTTAAGGACACATTGATTTTTCTAACAACTTCAAATACTAAAACAGGAATGGTGGGACAGAGGATAATTAGGAACAAGGGGAAAGGGAATAGTTATAGCTTTTTTTTATCTGACCATCAGTATGTCAGGAACTACCCAAGCAAGGACATGATTCCTATGGTTGTTATCTCTCAGGTATTGCTCTTTGAATTAAATAGCTGAAGAGCAGATCTTAGTACCAGCCTTGCAGATTCAGCCATGTACACAGGTTTTAGGTGCCATGTCATGTTGCCCTTATCTGTTTGACTTTGGCGAGAATCCCAAAGCATTGTTGGCCAACAGGTATATGATTAATACAGAGATTTTTCAATGTGCTTGGCAGTCCTTGCACAATTACCTCACACTGACAGCTGTGTCTGATCTTCAGTCAGTTGTGCTTTTTCTGTACAATTGGCACTCCTTTTATTTTTGCCTTGAGTATTCTCTAGGTGCCCAGGAGTGGTTCAAAATGGAGCCTTTGCATAGTCTTGCATTTCTTTTATTCTCATCTTTGTTTTCCTTTTTCTTTTGTGATCACAGAAGGAGATCATAGACACTCAAGTGCACTGGATGTGAATAATGTACAGTACAAAAATGCAACTGAAGTTAATTAATAAGTGTCTGAACTCCAGGTTTCTCATGCTTTGAAATTGAGAAAATGAAAAAAATATCAATAAAGCCTTTGAAAAACAGCTCACTGAATCAGTGGGGATTACCATCATAAATACCTAAATCATACACTGCAGTAGAAAGGCAAATTAGGGAATTATACTTTATAACTGTAGTGGAATTTGGAAACTGGGGGTAGAGGCTGTGAGGATGGGCAAAGACGAGGCACTAAAACATCAGGAAGGAATCAGCTGAAAGATATTAATATCAAAATAATAGCAAATGAGTAGGAGATGTGACTGGTTTAATGTAATAAAAAAAGATAAGAAAATATAATAAGGAATTAAAGTTCTCTTAGGAATACTTCTACATTAACTGATTACATTCTTACATGCAATATTTTACGTGGGCTGATATTGATCCCACTTCACAAATAAATGTAGATGTAGGTGTTTTTATCCAATGCAGTTTTTAAGTGGTAAGAGACAAAGCTATATTTAAGTATTTAGAACTGACAAGATTATACTGCAATGATAACTCACTGGATGGTATTGTTAGGAACTACTGATAATGCTTAAACCATTTTGAAATACATTTCAAATTCTTCATATTAACAATTTAATATTATCATTTCAAATCATTAGTACATTTCTGTATTAAACAAAAAAAAATGATAGGTGAAGTTCAATACAGAAACTGGTTTCAGTATTAATGGTAATTTTTAAAGGAAGTTTAAGATATCTGTCACTAAAAACTACTGTGTGAGTGGTTTCATACAGCACTAGCTGTGGGTGTACTGTCAGCATAAGTACTAAATTAGAATAAGCTGTCTTTCTCTTGAAGTTATGTTCTCATGCTGAAAAATTCAGGATAGTAGTGTTTCACAACATTTCAATAAAAATTGCCTAATTAAAGGTAAAGTTTACAAATGAAATATGCAATTTTTTTTTTTTAAGGAGAATATGATTTCTTAAACAAAATACAGTAAGTAGAATGGGAACTTCAGCCTGTGCACTAAAAGGATATTTCTGCCTTCTCTTTGCCACATGCTATTTACGATCTGATGCACTTCATTACTAGAAAATAAATCTCTTCTGTTGTCATTATGTATATACTAGAAAATATTAAAAACTTAAAATAGAATAGAAAGATAAAGTACATTTCAAAAAAATCAGAATCCTCTATTTTATAGTACTTTGC
Source organism: Harpia harpyja (assembly GCF_026419915.1). NCBI lineage: Eukaryota > Metazoa > Chordata > Aves > Accipitriformes > Accipitridae > Harpia > Harpia harpyja. The sequence goes on along the minus strand of NC_068962.1, from coordinate 10,166,464 downwards.
CATTTTTCATAACTTATTTGTGTCACTTCGTTTTTAAAGAGCAGATGAAGAATTTCAAAACAGACATTATAATCATCTATACCATACCACAAAAGTGAAACAAAGCCCTGAATATATTTTTTTTTTCCATAAATTAACCATTAACCATTGGGATAGGCATTGTTTCGTGACAAAATTTGGACTGTTTCTGCCAGGATGAGTTTAACAAATAGCATTCCATACATTATCTTAATAAAACTCTCTCTTCCAGAAGGTAAAGCAGGAAACATAACAAATTAGTTGGTATATTGGAAACTGCAGTTCAGAACAGTTGGGAATTGCAAGAAAGTAAAACCATGGGAAGTGTAAATGCAAATACGTTTTCATGACATGTTAGCAAAGGACAATAAACAAGACTGCAAGACTACATGGAGCCCTAGTTAAGCTCATTTGTCTAGTAACAATAAAACCTGTTGGTCCTTTGTTTCTTAAAAACTATATAGTGCCGTAAAGCTGTGCAAAGTAAATTTTAAATGTTAACACACTAGAAATTGTACTATCTTGCTTACAGATGAAGAACTATGGAAGGCCTAATATTAAAGATAGTGGAGAAGCTTGTCCCATTCTCTTGATCTTCCTTGGAAACCTTTGTGCACATACAGAAGGAGTAGCTAGTAAAATCCTTTCATCTTACTTCTGCTGCCAGATATTTTTTCCATAACTACCAGAAACAGAAACATAAATAGAAAAATGAGTGTTTTCTATATTTTGGAAATCCTGCTTCCTAGCTACACTTAATTGTTTCGTTAGTTAAACAACTCTTTTAAAAAAATTCTTTGAAACACTACTGAGCCAGTAAGAGTCTTAATGTATCTGTGAATAGGATGGTAACCACAATCAGGCTCACTTGAAGCTTTTCTCTGTATCCAGACAGAATTAAATCATGATGAGGGAAGTTGTAGCTGACCTAATTATAAACATATAATGTATTTGTTGTGATTTATACTTTTTTACTTCTCAGTATAATGTTTTCAGTGTACCAGCTGTCCATTTGTATTGCCTTTTTTTTTCATTTGGAAGCTGAATAGAAAGGGAGAAAATCCTTTACAAAAAAAGTTCAAAATAATACAGCTGTACCAAATGGTATATGCCGCTACTATTGCAGTATTACAAAAATGACACAAAATAGCAGTCCAATTCCTCTACAGAACTTAAGAGCAATTTACTGAGGGTCTTACAAAATGATCTAAATAATAAAAAATAAACAGGAAATAAGAGGAGGCTGAGGGGAGACCTTATCGCTCTCTACAACTACCTGAAAGGGGGTTGTAGTGAGGTGGGTGTTGGTCTCTTCTGTCAGGTGTCTGGAGACAGGACAAGAGGAAATGGCCTCAAGTTGAGGCAAGGGAGATTTAGGTTAGATATTAGGAAGAATTTTTTTACTGAGAGGGTTGTCAAACATTGGAATGGGCTGCCCAGGGAAGTGGTTGATTCACCATCCCTGGAGGTATTCAAAAAGCGAGTGGACAGGGTACTCCAGGGCATGGTTTAGGGGGCATGGTTAATGGTTGGACTTGATGATCTTGAAGGTCTTTTCCAACCGAAATGATTCTATGATTCTCTGATTCTATGATTCTATATGACTTCCAGGACTAAGTTAAGACATAAGAACTTTGTTCTGACAAAATATTAAAAAGCAGTAGTAGTATTGGGTTCCTAGAAGAAGTGGAAAGGTAATCTGACATACTTTATAGAAAATACAGTCTTGTTCAGCTGATGTTAAAGTATGAGACTTTACATTTATTTAAATTTAAAATGTTTTACCAATATAGACCTTAGGCTTTGTATTCTCCTTTGCTAGGCAGCATTGAGTGAAAAATTCTGGGAATATTTTTCTGTTCTGGCTGGCATCTGGATGTATTTGCACCTGTTTCCCAAAGTGTTAATCTCTTCCACAGGTTTCCAAGTATGTAATAAACCGAAGACAGCTTCTCCATATAGTATATTCTCTTCAAAACGTATAACATGTCTGCCTGTTAGAGGAGTGTGAGAAATGAGCTGCTGAAGGGTTAGTCATGAGACATCTATGTGGTCACAGAAGAGTTAGTAAATCCATTGAAGGATTGCTTAAAGTATGTGAATATTTAAAAGGATTCTCCCACCTATGTTTTAAGATCCATTAATTTCCTCTTTTTTTCAAATGAGATGAAAAAATTGTAATGGAAAAAGTTAGTGAAAATTTGGAAAGTTCCTATTGAAATCCTTTTCTAGGAGAGGAGATATTGGCTACCAGAAAAATGTTCTTTACTATCAAAAAACAATGGTAAGGACAGGATTAGTTTGTTTAAATATATACATTTAAACAACTCTTCCATGAAAATACGAATGTTACTAAACTCAGTCAGAGGGAAATAATAGGAATTTGTTCCTTGGCTAATGGGTGGAATTGTTCTTTTCTGTTTTATTCAGCATTAGATGTTTCTGTGTAATCTACACTTTGTCTTACCCTGCTGTGTGTGACGGGGTGATTTTGATGAGAATGTTTTCTGACTTCTGCCAGATGTATTCGATTTATGGGGACAGTGAACAATTACAGCAAGTATCTTCAAGCTACCTTAATCAGTATTTTATCTGTGTGCATTTCCAAAGAACCATCCTGTTCTACAAAGCTGAACTAGGATACAACTTTTCATGTTGTTCATGATGCTGCTTTAACTCTATCACGTTTCCTATGTTCTCATCCTCTGTAAGTGATTAACATTAAAATTATAGTTTGGTTTATAGATTTTGTTCTAGAACATAACAGAATTACCCTTTTTTTTCCCCCAGTTATTTTTTTCATGCAATATTTGCAGCAATTCTTTTTATTAAATGCATGATTTAGTCTTTTTAAGAGGTCAGCTTAGAGGTAAAGTCATAGCTATTTAATTAATAGGTTCTAGGATTATAGAATAGCTTTGGTTCAGCTCATCAAATGATTATCTAGAATTCCCGATTTTGTTAACTTTTCTTGGAAAGAATTCTGTCTGATTGGCTCCTCTATCCTGAATTATAATAACATGATTGCTTCATGCGCTATTGAACACTTCAGCTGTTTGCTGTGGAATCTCCCATAGAATACCCATACTTAAAATGTTGCTTGAACGTTTTTGGAGATTCATACAGTTTAGAACAGCTGCTGTGTGGTCAGATGGAAGCGCAATATGGTAATTAGTGAGCTATATAATACTAAGTATATCTGAAAATAGTTGCAGGTATTAAAAGAATTTCCAGATTTTTAAAATGTAGCTGATAAATATATGAACTTTATAGCAATATATTCATCCTACAATTTTTTTTTTTAATCAGAGTGCTTGAGAGTGGATTGGATATGGAAAAATAAATAGAACTCAAAGCAGTATTGTAGATATGTGGTCAACTTTGGATATACACAAAATATTTTCAGTTAGAGCATTAGTTTCCCTCTCTTTTCCTCCTACTTTACAGTTCCAATAATTTAAATGAAGATGGTGCTTTGCCTGATTATCTTTTTCAAAGGTGTCATAAATTCTTCAGAATTATGCATGAGTACAGTGCACTAATATTGAGTTTGCAGCTCAGCGGGCAGCAACTTTAACTTGCATGGATGATTAGTTTGCCTAGAGGACAGGGTGTAAATTAGAAGGGATTACTTGAAAAGATCAATTATTTCATCTTTCTAACTCAGTTTGCAAATTTTTATTTCGAAATATTTAAACATATATATTAGAAGGACTTATTAGTGTGAATCTTACAATAGGAACCATGGTAGTCATTGTTTCCTTTGCAAATAATGTATTTAATAAGTTCTTATTACCATCCCGGCGGTAGAAATACTCAGTTTTATTCCATGTACTCAATAATTGGACTTGAAGTTAATTAATGTTTTATAGCTTGTCATGAGGCACTTAAAAATTCTTAGTACATTCCTAGTGCTGAAACCAGTTGCAGTCTGTTTTGTCAAATTTCATCTTTATATCTAAAGGAATTTTCTTTCTCCTTCTGCTAATTATCCAGAATTAAAATCCTGTTCTTAAATCGTGGTCCTCAAACCAGTATTCATGCCCTAAGAGCCTCTGACTCTGACATTTCTCAGGGTTAAAAGAAGAGCAAACTGTGAGGTTGCCTGCAGAAGATTACCTGCTTGCTGTTACTCTGTAGAGATCAGCAAAGGCTGGGGACTACTGCTAGAAAACTGAGGGCTTTCGCTGTGCAGAGGAGGGTGGTATCCTTTATAGTTTCCTATTTCCCTTTTTCTTTGCTTAACTTTTATGAAATGAATTCTACTTACATGTGTGTATCTCAAACTGTTGGTAAATTTGAAGAGTCACATTTCTGCTGCCCTTTTTTTAACCCCGTTACATGATTTATCTTTAAATATGCCCAAGTCATCTTTCTATGCTAAAAAGCCAGGATTCTAGCCAATTTGGGGTTTTTTTTAAAGAAAGTAGTAATTCTTATTCAGCATTCCAAAAAATCAGCTGACAAACGTGCTAATGAAAATTCAAACAATGTAGAGTTTGTCCACATTTAAAACTAGGTATTATGAACATCTATAAAGTAATGCCCGTACTTTAGTTTTCCCACATTTGCATTAGTGTTAAACATTAAGAATTGTGTTGTTATTCAAAATATAAATGATACTGAAACAAACTGAGCACAGATTGTGATGCAAATGCTTCTTGATGTTTTGAAGAAACAGCAAGAGCCTTTGCAGCTGCTCTTTTCTGGAAAACAAACATTCTGCCTCGCAGCAAAGCGTGGGCCTTCAGAACTGAAATAAACAAATACACATCGTTCTGTGTGATGTTTAAAAGATGTTTATGATGGAAGAAGAACCCAATGAGAAGCGATACTGAAGTCCTGCTACATTGAACGACTGCCGTCTTAGATCTTGTGACTCATGGCATGGCATGGGCTGCCATGAGTACTTGCAAACTCTTGTCTTGTCCCTTGGAACTTTTTTTCAGCGGATTTTCGTAAAAGACACTCACTTAAAAGAGTTTTGGAAAATGTGAAATGATCAGAAATTCAGCATAAACTGAAAACATCTGTTATGGGGAAAATAGTTTTTTTATAACACTAGCATGGTTTTTGGTACTGGGCTAGTAGAGTTAAGTGTTTCCGCTACCATTTACTACTGTTCATCCTGCTCAATACATTGTGCATTCTGTAAGTAAGAGAAAAATAGCCCATGAAAGCTGTGCCTATTTTTTTTTTTCTCCATTTTGCAGAATGCCCAGAGGAAGTGTGGGGATTTCCCATGTGTCAGTACTTGAAGGACGAGGGCTGGTGCTGTGGTCGCAATGCTAGAATGTCAGCATGCTTGGTATGATTCCCCTTCTTTTCTTTTTCCTACAGAGAGCTTTATCCAGATGTTATAGGATTCATTGTTTTTGGCTTCTAATCCTAGAGCCATGACTTTAATCCAAGACTCTACAAAATAACATCATTAATGTTGTAAGCATGATGAATTGTATCTTAAAAAAATAGTATTGACCTTCCAGCTTTATATATTTTATACTTGCTGAAGGCATGAAAAAATGAGTATTGACAGAAATGTATTTTAAGAGTGGACAGAAAGGCCAAACCTTTGTTGAAACCTAAACAAGGTAACCCCGCAGGGTAATAGTTACTGGCCAAGGACTTAGGCGGGAACAAGGTAATTGTAGAAGGATTGCAATCAGTAACTCCCCCAACGCCTTCGTGATTCATAATATTGAATGTTCTGACTGTTTAAAACCTAAACAAACCTGTCTATTCCAAAAACTAGAAAAGCTGTAAAATCCATGTGGCTTAAGAGACTGGAAACATCTTTTTAACATTGCACCAAGAGACAAAGTGCTTTTAAAGACCTAACCTCATCAAGACAGGATGGTGAACTGTTGTCTAATTTGAAAAAACAGATATGTACTGAAAATTTCAACCACTGTTTCAGTTGGAAGACTGCTATTCCTTTCCTGTATTAATTTTTAATTTCTGATGTCAAGATGAATTGCATCAGGTTCTGGCTAGCTTCTGCTGCTAGCTCTGTACCTCCATTACGGAGAACAGTGTAGACTAAAGACTCAGTATAGGCTAACGTATCAAGGTTGTGTAAACTTGAACTAACATGATAATTAAATGCTATCAAGAGAAGGTATAGAAGGACAGTTGTTTAGTATTCGTAAGGTTTAAATGTGTTACCCTTGGCAAGGTGCAAGAAAAAAATTGTTCCTTTTAGAGATGGTGCTGTAAAACTTACCACAAAAAGTGCTTTCTAAAAGGGATTTGCCTTTTCTCTTTTTCTTGTCAGTGTCATACAATACCAATTCCTCCTCAGCTGACACATTAGCTATTTCCTTTCCCATTCCATTTCTTTTGGAAAGGAAAAGTTTGGGCTGTTTTTCAACAATGGTAGGAAGATAAATTTTGTAAGCAAATGACGCCCAAGAGACAGTACTGATCATGCCATATATATCTATTTTAGATTTCACAGAAATCACAGAAATTTGGCAGTTAAAAACTTTTTGTTTAAACATTCATGAAAGGCAGAGTTCTCCTGTGTCACTAGATACTTCTACTGTTATTATGTTTGTAATTCCCTCTATGCATTTTTCATTACTAGGATTTTCCTTGCCTTCTTGGAGGTACAAGGGAGACAGTGCAGTGCAGCTTCCTAGGGGGAGTGGCTGGCTAGGGGAAACTGAATTTACTGAGCAATGACACTCAGCATTATTACTGACGTTCATTAGTAGATGTCATTCAAAGTGGTTAAAGTGCCAAGGACCAAAGGTTCTGGATGAGAGTTTCAGTTTCAGACCCTTACAGTACATGTTAGAACCCACATCCATCTTCTAAGCAGCAGCAGATCTATGCTGGTATGAGAGCTATAGCTTATACAGCAAAAGTCAAACCTGAAAGTTGGGCAAAGCCATGAAACAGAGGAACTGCAACTGCTTGGACCGTGTTTGAAGAACAGTCTGAAATACAAGATCAGTTCTAAAACTTAAGAGAAGGAGAAGTGGGTGATTCAGAGACAAGCAGTCCTGTTGACTGTAGTGGAGTCTGGGGACTAAAGGTGACGATGACCCATAAGTGGTGAGGCATTTTTGGTTTGCTATCTAATTTGTTGTTGTGTCAGATAATTTATTGAATTTTTATCTTCATTTCTACTACTATCTTTAATACTCGGTTGAAATTTTTATAGGCACAGTATCTTTTCAACTGTGGAAAAATATTCCATGCTTTTAATTAATTGTCTTTGTCACTGTGGTCATAAAAATCAAGTACTCTCACACCTACATCAGGATTTATGGTATGAAGAATCTAGTGAAAGATAGTGCACAACATTTTAAACTGCAGTTCCTCTGAAGTTTTTATTTTATTTAACTTTACATGTGGAAGTTCAGTTTATCTGAATACTAGGGACTAAAAGTATTTAAAGGCATTGTACATTGAACTAACATTTACTTTACAATAGTTGAATATGCAAAGTGATTTATTTGCATTTCGGTAGGAACAGACTCAAGAAAAATACATTTCTTTTTAGAACTTTCACAAAAAGTAATCCTCTGAAATTCTTTTACAACACTAAGAAAAACAAACAAATTTTGCATGCATCTATTTCCATACAGCTGGTTATCATTGCTTCTCCTGTAAATAAACCAAAATAACAGGAGTGAGCTGATTATGAGTCCCTAAAGGTATTAACACTTTAAAGTGTGCGAGCTCATGTTATGTCACACCATTAATCTTTTAAAATATCATCTTCTCTGACTTTTATACAATGTGTTTATAAAATGTTCTGATAAAGAATAAACATATCAGCAATTTAATTCCTTCCCTCTTAAAGGCTTTGGAGCGAGTTGCAGTTGGCCAAATGGTAAGTTATGTTGTTTATTTTAGCCATTCTAAGATAAAATGTGGTTTTCCAACTTGAATGCTCTTAATCCATGACCTTTTATTGAACTTCTACATTTCTGGGATCTAAAATACTAGCACACACTATATCAAATCCTGATAGATAGCATGTGTCATCATGAAATCACATTTTTATTACTGTGATTGTACTTAGTGAATCTGTTTTCTTTTGACAATTAAGAGTTTGGAAAAAAAAGCACAGCTTAAAATCTAAGGCATTAAACTACCTTTCCTAACTTCTTTCACGATCTTTCAGCTAATACATAAATTCAGTACGAATGTCCTTCTGATATCCCTGGTTTGGATCACTCTATCCCAGTGTTTTATCAACTGATGTAAAAATAGAAATTGTTATGACAAAAGCTTGAACCTGTTAGAAACATCATCATTCTAATTTTTAATCCCTGTATATTTTTTCCCGGTGAATACTTTGAATTATTGTTGTGCAAGTTATCCTTTTGGGGATGGTGGACACCAATTGTGCAAATACTGCCTGAGACACCTCTTCTTCCCATATGTAAGCCCACTGACCCCAGCAGTCTTTTACTGTAAATGCATTTTGCCGTGAATTTTTAATTGGCAAGCATTAACTATTTTTATGCAAACAGATCTTTCATATACAAAGATACAAAGTTTTCAGTGTATTCTGTTTTTATGAGCGTGGTTCAGACTACAGTATATGAAGATTCAGCTAGGGAATTCCTCCTTTTGTCTTTAAAACAGCTTAGGTAAATTGCTGTATTTATTTTGCGTAGTAGAATTTGGGTTGTGATCAGTATGTTTTTCCTCTGTTCTTTTTCCCTCTGCCAACCTTTGAACTTTTATTTCAGAGTTTGGGTTTCTTTTTTTTTCTTTCATTCATGGTTATGTTAGAATCTGACCCAAAAACGTAATTTTAACTGGATGCAAGAACATTAGTAAATTGTCCTCTTAAACCTGTTATGACTGATTGTAAAGAATACAAGCCAATAAGTAGTTAAGGAAGCCAGTACTGTTTTTGTTACTCTGATCTTAATTTCAATGCCAATTTTAAATCCTTGCTGTTGTAAAATTTTTTGCAGCTGCCTACAGAATCATTGTTTTATCGAGCTGTTCTTCAGGTTATTATAGAAGAAATTTATGGTGTCACCAAAAGGTAGGAAGCTCTGAATTCACAGGATACGAACCAAAGATCTGATTCTCTTCCACCTCTATTCTGTAGAGAAAGTTATTTCTTAGAAAGCAGAAGGGTGTAAGAATCAGTCTCATCAGACTGTGTATACATATTAAAATGCAGGATAGATCTGTTCATCCTCAATCCACATCACAAATGTATTGCCCTTTCTTTACCCATAGCTGAATGAGGTCCTCTTTGGTACTGGATGTGTGGGTAGAACATATCTTCACCAGAGAACTGACAGCAAAGTCACTAAAAAGTCAACACAATCCGGGGCTACCCTGTTATGCAGAGGTCCTAGCAGCTTTAATACTGCAGAAAACAAAAAGACATTTCCATTTATCCTGAGAAAAACTGCTGAAAGCTCAATGGCCATCAGGGCTGTAAAGAGCTACTTACTGCCTATGCCTGCACTGGCAAGTACCGTGCCCTTGTAGGATGGGATTTGGAGAGCTGGTGCTGAGGACCTAACATCTGCACTGTACTCTTTTTCTGGAGTTGTAGTTGGATTAGATTTTATCTAATTCTGTGGGATGTATGCCCATTAGCACTTGGAGCACATCCAGAAGCACACCTTCCAGTTTAATTTAGTTTGAAAATAACCCTTTTTTTGAGCTCTGATCCTATTCCACAGTGTGAACCAAGGCATGAGAGGTAGGGAAAACCAGAAAATTCACTTCAGAAGTATACTCTTGATCTAAAGTAAGTGCTAATGCAGATACCCCCAAATCTTTTGCTAAATGTAGAGCCAGACAGCTTACTGTTCAGAAGGTCAAACTCCTGAAAGAAGAAATTCTGGTTTATTTTAAAATTACATAAAATATCACACATAAAATCATGGCTACTAAATTGTCAAGAAAAGAAAAAGTGTGAGATAGATGATAATGTGTTTCATCTGTTAAAGGAAGTATCATTTGGAGGAAGTAATTAAGATTATACTTTTGAAATAAAAGGAATGGCTACGTTGGAAAGACCTCCCCCCCCCAGTTTTATTGCTGAGCATGATGTTATACGGCATGGAGTATCCCTGTGGTCCATTCGGGTCAGCTGTCCTGGCCGTGTCCCCCCGCACTTCTTGTGCAGCCCCAGCCTGCTCCCTGGGGGGCAGAGGGAGAAACAGAGAAGGCCTTGATGCTGTGCAATCCCTGTATGGCAACAGCTGAAACATTGGTGTGTTACCAGCACTGTTGTAGTCACAAATCCAACGCGCAGCACTGCGTGGGTTGCTGTGATGTTAGCTCCATCCCAGCCAGACCCAGGCAATACCTTTCCCCCAGTAGCTTGTGATTAGGAGGACGGACACCCGTCTTCCAAAGAATGGCATAACAGCATCATCATTAACTGATTTCCAGACTGCATCAGCCCAAGTGTTTAAGAGCATCTGAATATTAAATACGACAACAGAAATTCTTTCTTTAAAAATAAATGCCACTGTTGATTCTCAGTGAGTGGGGGTCCCTGCCAGTGAAACAGTGTTAAAACTGCCACTGAATGAAGTCTTTCTGTTGACCTCAGTAGACGTTAATCCTGATCCTTAATTAAGGAGAAAGGTGGTTAACTCGGAATGAAGAGGGGAAAAAGTTTTAAACGAAGATATTTCCATTTTGTGTTTCACGGGGGAGAAAGTGTATTTCCTCTTAAGTAACTGAATACTCACAAACAGCTACTGTAGCTGAAAATGTAACTCCTACACTGCACAGCTGGAAGAGGAATTATGTTACTCAAGAAAGCAAATTCAGACTAACAAAAACTTTGCATGTTGTTTCTCCAAGATATTTTAAACACAGAAAAGACAACAAATGTAAGTGGCCTGTTAAGATTCAGTCTTCCTATATGATTTTTTAAGTTTTCATGCATTATTTTAACATGTTTTCTGAAACAACCCACATTTTTGGCTGGCTTCAAAAGCAGGCCATTGAGTTGTAAACAGGAGAAAATTCTGGCATCATTTAGTGAAATAAAAATTGCGAGGATAAGAACACAAGGTAACAAGCAAAAGTGAAATTTCACTCCAACTTGGCATTTGCTCAGTTCAGTGTTTGAAGGTAAATAAATTACAGCGGCATTACAGTAAATTATAGAAGTATTATAGAAGTATAGAAGGAAATATCTGTCATCAGAAATAAGAATTTTGTCATTCACAAAGGGAAATAAAAATATTAGGGGAGAAATTAAAAGAAACCTTCAACTAACTCTGAAATTTTTAGGTAAAATAATAACCGTGCTATAACTATAGTACAATTGTACAGTTGCTGCATCTAGAAATTTCTTCAAGTATTAACAAGCTTGTTCTGTTTTAAATAGAAGGGGGAAAAAGGAAAATTGTTACTAACTTGACAGTAGTAGCTGTCCAACTAATTTATTTCTCCTGAATTAAAAATTGAATTAAAAATGTGTAAATTTCTGTGGTTGGGTGTATAAAAGCCTGCATCTCAATGCTGTATTTGCAGTGATCGACATGTTGGGAAAATTTTCTCCAAATCATCCTCCTTCATAGATTATGTCAGAAAGTCTCTGAAAAAGCTGGAACTGGATGATTCAAAGGTGAGTCACTAAACAGAGACTGCATTAAATTCTTATATCTATGTTAAGTTCTTGAAGTCAGCACCACAATGCAATGTTTAAACCACTGAGTTGATTCAGTTTGTATATTGCTGTATAAATACAAAGCATTCTCTTTTTAATTAAAATTAATAGAGCCAATCCATACTTATTTTTATGTATTCATAAAAAGACAATATCAAGGTTGGGTTTTTTCTTGTTTTTTTGGAAATAGACTTCCATGTATAAATTCTTTAAAAGATTTTGTTTTAAAATTACTTTATTCTAATGACTTTATATAAAACCAATCCTTTTTTATACATGGTGCTCATTATAAGAATTTTTTTAAGCCTTTCCAGTATTTCTGAAGTTAATCCTACAAATCTCCTTTGAGGCAAAAAAATGTAATACATACTCTATTTTATACATGCTGTCATTTAGAGGTAAATACACTTTTCATATGCCGAGCGAAGCAGGCATGAAGAACTTCTTGCCTGTGCTAATACTATACACCCTGATAAAAGTAACTCTTGCACCCTTTTAAATCCAGCTGAAATACTATCCTATACAAACATGTTACTTTTTCGTCTGTACTTAAGTTTATACTGAAAGTGATCCAAAAAAACATGAATAATGAATCACATAGTAAACACTTTGACCCCTTTTTATTTTCATTTTTTCTGTAGCAATATTATCTTGATCCCTTTGGACACCTTTTGAAACTGAAAAATGTAACATTATAGCATGATAGGCAATTCCATCCATGCAGTATGTTTCTCTTGCAATTTAGTTCCCAAAGTATTTCCAATTTATTTTAGCCTTTAGACAGTCTCCTTAAGAGGCCTTTGAAGATCTTGGAAGGCCCAATACTTTTTTTCTTTAAATTAATAAATGTTAGGGATAAATATTAAGATTTTTAAATAACTTTTGTAGATAAAGAAGAAAATACAAAATTGAGATTTAAACTTAAAAAATCTTCCAGAGATTTTTATATGTTCTTGAATGTCTTGTCTTAGTACTACAACTGCTAAATTGGTCAACAGATGGCAACATAGCATTAGGCATGGAATATGACTGTGTGAAGATCACAACCACTCTGTGAGAACAAGTTGTGCAATGGAGACACAGGAGAGTAGTAGGCTGATTATTAAAAAATGTAGTACAAATCAAAGAAAAAAGTAGGAGTGGTAAGTATGTAAGATATTTAAGGTAAATGTTGCAGTTGGAGTAGTCTTTGGTAAAGCAATGCTTAAAATCCGTAGGCAAAATGTCAAATCACTTAAAATTTGCCAGGCACATCAAACCATGAACTAGGAGAAAAATGCAAAGCCAAATAAACAAGTAAATGCAAATGACATTGGAGTCATGCTTACAGCATTAAAAAAAAAGACATATGCCTGAAGTTCACTGTGTTTTAAAAGGATTATTTGTCATTCTGTTTGCAAATTGAGTTACCTGTTTGCTTTTCTGTATAAATAGGCGCTAACAGCATGCACTTTCTTTAAATCCAGTAAGCATAGAAACTTTGTGTCAATATGTCTGATTTTAGACACACCGCCTTTTGCTAGAAAGGGTCTGGACAAATGCAAGTTGCCCTGAGAGAAAGATGTCTGTCAACACTACTTCAGGCTGCACATGTTTGTGTGGTTGCTAAAGACCTGATTCAAGTAAATGCTCATTTTTGTTTATATTTCTCCTCATTTTTATGTACAGCTGGCTGCATACTTAAGACTGAATTTTATGCTGATCTAAACAATATTATTTTTTATTTCCCAGCTATGTTGAAATCTGCAGCAGCAGAAAACCATGCTATTTTGATACTACTGAGAGGAAAGTTGTTACTGCTCCCTCAACAGTGGTTCTGACACTGCAGTTTTCATGGTGGAGTCAGCACTCCAGCTACACAATATTGGAGAATGTGTTAAATTCCTCTCTTCAGAAGAAAAATACTTACATAGCTAAAAATGTGATGAAGCCTAAACATTTGCTCTCAAAGACAACAAAAATCAAAGAGAAATTTATGCAGAATTTGTTTTCTAGCTCTGTTTTTAAAAGTGAACAAAAGAGCAGCTGTACTGCATAGACCGAATGTCTACTCTGTCTCCGGCAGTGGCCAAAAACTGATGTCTTGGGAAGAATATAAGGCAAGAGTAAGCATATATGAAGGATACTTCAGGAATAATCCAAAATGTGCCTGTCATTCGCCAAGAAAAAGAGGCAGTCATTGTCTTCATGCATAAATTTATTTAGGTGCTGTTAAAAAAACAGCTAAAACTGAGTAACACTGTGTAATATAAATAGAGAACTGTGAGAAAAATAGTTTGCATGTGAGTCTGCTTTATGTGTGCAAAAATATGTTTTAAAAAACAAGAAGTCAGAAAACAGCGAGTCTCAGGTCTTCTGCTGTGCTTATCAGAAAATCGAAGAGACTTTAATCTCTTCATGATAATAGGTGTACTGAAAAGTAGAGGGGCAGTGGCACTAAGTTTTTAGGAGTCACTGCCAGGATTTGGTAGCTTGGCACAGATGGTAAAGTCATGGATGGTTTTGATCACTGCGGATGAATCTGGACTGTGGGACATAAACATCCTTCCAAACGCGTGGTTCGTGATGAACTGCTGCCTTTGTACACACCAGTGTCTCCGTTCCCAATCAAGGGGCAACCCTGGTGCAGCGCAGTCAGTCGTTTTTGAGTCTGGACAACTGTGGAGGCAGGGTAGAGGGAGCGAGGGCGTAAGACACCTAACCTGCCGTGATACTCATTTATGTAAGTGTATGCCTTTTGCTAAATATAGAACTGATGAAGGCTCGATTTATCAGGGATAAATATCCAAACAGTAAGTTCATTTTTGCTATTGTTTTTCAGTAAAGATAAGTTCTTTAATCCTGCCAATTCTTCATGTGAACAAGCCCCTCTGCCTCTTTCATTTATGAAATAGATATGAAGATCTTTACTTTTTTGAATAAGAACCAGACCCTTTATGAAAAGATTGACAATCAGAAGCGTGTTAGTGAGACAAAATAGTAAAATAGTTTTTCTACAAAAAAAATAGCATTTATCAATCACCTAGGGCCGTTCATTGTTACAAGTTACTGTTCAGGGACTGAAGTTTCCTATTACCTTAGGAAAAATAATTTCCTCCATTGTGTTTCTTTTCAATGTGGAAGAGCCTGTCAAGTCCAGATTAAACAGTGAGATGCAAATGAACTATATTTTTCTGCCTTTTGGTGCAGGATCATTCCTTTCACAAATCTCTCCACCTCAGTAGTAAAATGGAGACATACACCATGACTACTGAATGTCTGTATTCTCATTTTCTGAGGGCAGAGAGAGGTCTTTTGTAGTGTGAGCTTGATGCTTCACAGGTATGGCTATATTGTGTCTAGCTTCAGAACTAATGGAATTGCTTTGTGGGCTATGGAGCCCTGCACAGGGCCTTAGTAATTGTTCTGGATACACACCAAGGCAATATTTTATTCCTGGTTGTTTTCTTTGTCATAGCTACACTCCATGTTGTATAGGCAGAGCACTCAGTGTCACATACATGTGGCAGAAATTCTTTCTATGAGAAGATTTCTTTTCCCTTTTATTCACTGGTTTACCTAATTTAACATAGATGTGGGACTCACGTAAGAGAATGAAGCATTCATCCCTGTTCTTTCTCCTAGAGGAGCTGGCCACTCTTACACTTGTTAGCCTTGCTTCTTTCAAACAGCAAGAGCAATCACTCCTTCCTCTCCAGCAGAACATGTTTCAGCTCTGTTTGTAGCTGCGTTGCAGATGGATTTAAAACCGAGCCTCTTCATTAATACATTTGATTGCTGCTGAAGGCAGTAAATGCTACAAATGGCACTGCCACAGCAAAAAGTCCTTGTATAAGTATTTTTGTATTCCTAGAGTCTTTGAAGAAAAAAAACCCAAAACGTTCTTAAACTGCCTGCTGTCCCGTAGTTCTTGGGGTAGATTAGCAAAAGATCTTTCACGGGGCCTGGCTTTAAGGCGATTAAAGGGAGCAAGTGGTTACAAGGCTAATGCCTGGATGCGTGTCTGGCAGACTTTGTGATGCACGACCCAGCTAGGATCCGTTGCTGCCAGGGAGCGCGAGCCTCGGCGGGTGGAGCTGTACAACAAAGAGAAGCTGGCCAGGATTCATGTGAAGTGCGGTCTGGGAATAAGGAGAGAATGCTATTTAATGCCACATCCGATTGCAGGAAGATATGCAGGGCTGGAAACACTCCTGACACATCCGCAAAGAAAAGCTATTAGTCACTTTTTGATTTCATCTCCTGCTTTATTCACGCTATAGTTACTGCTGTGGGCTAATAGCATATAAGGTAGTTACTTTGTCTTAGTCAAAATACTTCACAAAGCACTTAACCCTTTCAGATGTAGGCATAGGCTGCGGAGATTCAATAGCATTTTCAGAGGTAGGGTCACCTTAAGCTTTCACACATAAAGAGAAGCTTATGTGCCTGTCAGCGAGTGTGTTGGTGCAGATTTACTTGGTTTTGTTTAACTGAGCTTCCAAGTCTCCGTGACCGGTGTATTTCGGTTTCAAACAGTCTAGTGCCTGCACGTAACTTGAAGTTGCTGGGGCTCTTCCCCTGGAAAAAGTCATTTATTTGGCTGCTGCCCCACCTAACAACCTGAGATGAGATCTGCAACAATAAACAGATGGTTAATGCCTAGTTCCTGCCATCCCTGTTTGCTCTAACGCTGACCAGACTTCTTAAAAACAGCTGCTGCCCATTTGTCTTTTTCTGATCCTGTACTTCAGGTAGAGCATCCCAAAAAGATTTACAGCTGTCAGGTCTCAGCTAGTGGGTCAGTAAAGGGCACTAGACCCTTCTGTGAGGCGCTGTACCCATCACAGGAGCATTTACATTAATAACATGGTAAGAGAAACTCATGTCCTGTAAAAAGCTCATTTATCATCTGAAGTAATTTAAACAACTTTGATATTTGATATGTCTATCAATGTTAGACTCAAAATATTTCAAAGCCTTGATGTAGCTATGTAGCTAAATTTAAATATGTCATATCATCCTGTATTTTCTGCAAAGGTTATGTATTTAGAAGTACCTTTAATTAAATAAGCGTGTTAGTGCTTGCTTTCTCTACAATAACCAAAACTTTTAGGTTTATTTATAATTAATAATTTTATATAATTTTGGTTTATTTTTATAAGAATCTCTGAAAATATTACATATCATTCATTTATAAAGTAATCCTTTCCCTATATTAATTATGTCTGCATTTTTAATATAATTAAATAAATCCAGAGGTATCTGATATACGTTGGGCTTACTAGTTCAGTTTTGCTGGAATTCCTAAATTACTTCCCTTTGCTACATTGACTTTGTGGTTTTGCAAACTCCAGACTATTTGAGTGGTAAAACTGGTAGATAATACTGAAATCTGAATTTGTGTGAAAATGCAATTTTTTTTTCACTAATTGGTTATTTTTTGTCAGACAATTTTTTTTTTCTTATGTCTTTGGAAACTTTATATAGAGTTAGTGTGACTAGTTGGTGTATGTTTCGTATAGTTGTACTGATTTTTTAAAACAGTGATACTTTTTAAGAAAACACAAGAGCATGCATATGTGACTTTTTGCTTTCACTTTGTTGATGAAAGCACCTACCAGTAGCATTAGCATACATGTAAAACCTGAAAACTAAATAGCTGAGCTGAGTGATCTCTCAGTGCTATAACTATCAAGTAAAAAATAAAGTCAAAAGTCTGAGTTTTGTAAGATGATAATAAAATAATGGATTCTGTTGGGTTTTTTTAAAAATAAAATAAGGATATGTTAATTTTTAAAATAACTGGGTTTACACTTGGAGAATTTCAGTAATTTATCACTTATTAGAACTGCAGTTTTAAATATGTTTCCTCTTTATAACTGCTCAGATGGCAGAGTGAGCATGGAATAAGGAGATGTCTTCTCATTTTAAGATGAGGCAGTTATTCATGTTAGCTAAATCTATATTTAATGTATTAGGCTCAGTCCTGAATAAATTTTCAGCAGGTGTAAATTATGCTGTGCTTGCTTGCATTTATTTATACGATAATAGCGCTCTTCTTAAAATTAATGCAAAAATAGTTCCAATTTGCTTTGTTCAGATTCCTATAGTATTAGACGGGGACACTTTACTTAACGCACTGCAAGGGCAAGAACTTAAAGATGGGACTTTCAAAGACTCCTGCTGAGAGACTCAGATGTCCTGTAAATGCATTGTGAAAATGCAGTGGTAAATGTACGTTGCAGATAACTTCACAGTCAGTGGCTGGGAAAATGTTTGGAAACATCTCTCGAGCAATTGCAGACTTTGTAGTCCCTCTGAGGAACATGCATCTGGAAGCCCTGTCCCCCACGTTGGCTCTCAGTCCAACCTGTGTCATGAGCTGTCCTGGTTTTAGTCCCCGAGCATGTCCTACTCCTGTGATGGTGAGTAGGCTCTGAGGATATTCCTTCCCATTTCCACATCTGTGCTTCTCGTACAATGCCTTTTGCAATTTATCACGTATATTTCCTAGTTTGGTCCTACACCAGCTGTGCTTCAGATGTTCTAATGGTCTTCTGATTCATTGAACACAACTATGTCAAAATATGTTGAACAGAATGTTTCGCATGTTTTTTCATAATTTTAAACCATGTAATTAAGAGACACTGTGCTCCGTACACACCATTGACAAGCTATGTTGTAATTCAATGAGCAGGTGAGCCTGGGACAAGATAAAAAGCCTCTGTCTTTGTGGAGCTTGTCAGGATAAGTTGCATTACAGTATTTAGAAAGCTGCACTTTTTTAAAACGAGGTGTTTGGGCAGTTCCATCCTTCCTAGAAAATGCTTGATAAGGTTTCCACGGCCATGTGAGAACATTCTAAAGTAATAGACGGATCTTTACTTTTTCCACCTTTAATACAGATTGTATGTTTAAATTTTTGCAAGCAAAAGTAGTTTTTCATATGAATTGCTGATTTCTGACCTTACAGAATTTTGACCAAAGGAGTGTGGCATTCTCTAAACCTATCCCAAAGGATTAGTTGAGCGAAGAATTTCTAAGCTTAATTCAGGACTGATATGAACTCTTTAACCAAATGGTTTTCTTTTACTTCCTAAATTCAAATGGCTTAATATGTTGTTAATTTCTCATCTGTAATATTTCTCAGTTTCTGAAAATTGAGTCTTAACTAGAGAATTACCACTGGCAAATTCATAATTTAAGTTTTAGCGTGGTGTGCTATTTGAGATACTGGTGGGTTAAACCAATTTTGTTTTCAAGTAGATTTCTTGGAAGAATGCTAAGTGCCACCAGAACGTTTTCTGAAAACTTGGTGGGTTTTGTGATGGTCTCTTTTTTTCTTTTTTTTTTCTTTTTTCTTTTATTTCTGTCAGCTAAGTTGCATTGAAAGAAGCTACTTTCTTGGAAGTGAAATGTTATTATGGTAGACAACACTGCTGCTACTGTGAAAAGAGTGTGACTGGCTCTTCTGCTCTGACAAAATATTTAAGAGCACCTTCCCCCCTTCTTTGGCATTTGTCAGTGTCTTTTAAAAACATCATTGCACTGTGTTCTGTTATGAAGTTAATAAAATGCCCGCTTTGACTTAGTATGTTACAACCCTCACCACTTTAATCCTCCCAAGCTACATTGCTTATAGGATGTCATCCCAGGGTGAAACTGAAAAAGATACGCCTTGTAACTGGGGATGCAATAAGGTTGTGCCGTGTGTCCTGTGGGATCTGCACCGGATCTTTCTGAGCTTCTGTTGATCACGTAGTGCAGCCTGTTTCCATGCTTGCTTGAAAATTTGAATGCTGAGATAATGTGAACCAATGATCAATGTGCTGAATGAGAAAAAATGCAGCCATCGTTTTGGCCAGTGTTTTGTACAGGACAATTCTTTACAACAACCTACTTCAATGAGGCAGGGAAGAGGACATTGGGTAAATGGAGATGCGCTTCTCTTAGCTTACCATAGAGTGTCCCTTGACCTGTAATATCTCCTCAGCAATGACTAGTGGGATATCGTAAAATGCAGTTTGCAAATGAAGGGAAGTATAAGAATCTCACTGTGGCTTAATTTTACTGTTGTTTTAAAAAGTGTTGAGAAACCACATAATTAAGACTGGGGAACTGTCAGTAGTGGAACTGTATAATACATTAAGACATGAACTAACCTGAGTATGTACAACTACACTGGGAACTAAAAAGGAGAATTTTTGTGGAAATTGGGAGAGAGGGAATTTTAACCTGAGATTTCTTATAATCTTAATGTCTATCCCACACAAAATTCAGTGTCGATATCTTTAAATGATAGTGAATACCTCAAAGTGGTTGGTCTTTGCTAAGATTATTTCTAATTTTGATGCTTTTTATTGTGTACAGCTGCTAGGCAAACATGGAGCCAAAGCCAAAACTATACTCTCCACTTTCCCATGAATTCTAACACGGCAGTTAACTGAGTCTAAACAGTCAAAAAAATGAAGGCACTAAATGAATTTACACACTTAATACATTTTACAATTGTTGAAGAGTTGACTTAATTGTTTTCTTGGACAGAAAGATTTTCAGCTCACAGATTTCCTGGTTCATTTGTTACTTAGGGAAATATTGAATGAAGGCTCAGGTAACACTTGTATTACAGCCTACAAAGTATATGTGCATAATGCTGTTTTCAAGTATAATTGTTTTTCAAACACACAAAATACTATGCCAATTATGGTAGCATAGCATTTTAGTCTGACAAGGAATCTTCAGAGATGTGACTTTTATTTCAATTAGATATAATTATAAGTAATACAGATTGCATTCATTTGAAATGCATTTTAAACAAAGTTCTAAATAAACTTAAGTTTCTCAGTAATTGCATTATCTGTTTTACATTATTTTACACTATATTACATTACATTACATTACATTACATTATTTTTAACTACCATAGTCATGGGAAAATTGTAAAAAATTGCCGTATGGTATGGTCTCCCAAGTGTTTTGAACTGATCTAAGACACTTCTCAAAGGGTTGCCTTACTGCTTTCTTGTACTCGTGCTAGCGTTCATGATAATGCTGGTACAAGAAGAAAGAGGAAACATGGAAATGTGCAGTCAGTGCAGGGGAAAGCAGTCCCTTTGAGGCAGCAAAGAGGAATTACATCTGTTTAAACAGACGGTGGAACCGTATCCTTAGGCTCTGTCTCTCCTCTGCAGGGTGTGTGCAGCGTTGGACAGTAAAAAAGAGACTTTCATTCAGCCAAAATACTCCCAGTCTAGGGAAAGACACAACTCTGAAAAAATACTCTCTGGAGAATTGTGAAGCATGGTATCACGAATTGTCACACACCTTGTGCCTGAATTTCAGTTTTCCTTTCAGCCCATGCTCAGTCGGCGTGTTTGTGGGATTGCAGTCGAACTCGGGCGCGGTATCTCACGTGCTCTCAGGGCTCTGTTGAGTCTCCCAGTGTTCACAGCAGATGAGTCTGGCCTATGGTACAGTTTTGGTGCCACCTCCAGCATATAGTATAGTTGTAACTGGGTCCGTGGAGACCTTGCCGCCCTCTGGTTCCTCTTGGTTGTTTCAGCTATTGGAGTGACCGCACCAATCCTCAAAGAAATCAGTTTAAAAGAAAGCATGCACCACCATCACAGTGCAAAGAGACGAGGTGCTTTTGTTCACCACCTGATAAAGACCAGGAGACATTGCAGCTAAATCAGCAAAGAAATACTGACCAAAACCTCTCTGTATGTATTGAAGGTTAATTGAATATCAGCAGCATAAGCTAGGTCTTTGAGTGCAGAATCATTATTAAGACAAGTGCATGATATATGTATTTGGGTTTTTTCGTGCATTTTCACTCAGGCCATAAGTTTGTAGTATCAACGTGTAAGAAAAACGTTCAGTGCACATACTTAAAGAATTTTTTCGGGATACACAAATGTGTGGCAACCCTGCATAGAGAACAGTTGCATGGACAACTCCAGTGGCTAAATGGGGCTCACTTTGCATGTGTAAGTACAGGTCTGTTCCTGAAAATGCAAGCAATACTTTACTCCTACTTCACCTTGGAAGGATAGCTGAAGATTGTCTTGGGTGCCTTTTAAGAACTGAAGCCCGGTGGCAAGCTGTTGCAGTTTCAGACAAAGTCAGTGTTATCTGGGTTTTAGCTTCCTTGCAATAAATTGACCACATAGCTAGCTACCAGTTACCCTTTTCATGCCCTTTTCTATCAATGCTTTTTGGTGGACAATTTCTCTCTTTTCCAGCTGGGCTGTTGCATTGAATTGGTTCACTCACCAAACTTTTAACTGAGGCACAGTTTGGAATAGTAGCTAATCTATCCGTGACAGCAGGATGCACTCAGTCGGAATGTGTAGCAAGCAAGGAGGGAGTGGAAAAGCTCTGTACTCGAGCGTGGCAACATCCAAGAGACATTTTTGACCCAGCTTTTTATTTGCCAAACATTTCACAGCTTGTTTTCTTTCAGTTTGAATGCTTCATGTTGAAAAATGGAGAACGTAAAGGAAGCAAAAGCAGAAAAGTTTCATGACTGCATTTTTACAAATACAGGTCTTTGTATTTTAATTCCAAATAGCCTGTAATTTCAAAAATCCATTATACTAAACGCCTTTTAATTCTCAGTTGAAACGAAAAGCTTATAGGGCAGAGGTTAAATAAACCATTTTGTTTATCTCATGACTGATATGTTTCAGTTAGTTTGACTCTTTAGAGGGGAGGAGAAAAAAAAAAAAAACCCTCAGATATTTGCACAGCTTTACTGGAAATAAAATAGCAACAAGACCAAAAAAGTCCTGCTAGTCCATGTCAGTAATGCCAGATCAGCCACTCAAACTGCCTCTGTAGTTGGGAAAAAGTACTTTCTAAATTAAGAAAATATGACTGAAAGACTACAAAATTTTTTCTAACCCATTCTCTTGTCTTAAGGCAGAGTTAGAATTTTGTGTCGTTCCTGAAAACATATTTGTCAAATCTTCTTAAAGTTTCCTGTAATGGAGGCTGACAACTTCCCCAGTCCTTAATTAACCTCAAAGAGAGAAAGTTTCAAGTTTTTGGCCGAATTTTTTTTGCTGCAATGTAGGCCCATTAGTTCTTATCCTATCCACCGTAGACACAGTGAACAAACTGTTCCCAGCTTCTTGGTGATACCCTTGTAAAAACTGTTATTATGCCCACTCTCAATTTTCTCTAATTTAGCCTGATCAGTTCCAGTTCTCTCAGTCTTTCTTCATAGGTCCTGTTTTCTAGATCTCTGATCTCTTTTCTCTCTCAGGGCTTTTTCAGACAGTTCATTTCTTTCTTTGAAATCTGATGCCCAAAAATGGATGCAGTATTCCGGCTCGAGCTTTGCCACTGCAAAGCAGAGTTGAAGGATTACTTCCTGCGCTTTGCAGGCTGCTCTCCCATACATATCACAGAATGGTGATTGCTTTTTTTGCAGTAGCACAACTGTGACTCTCGCTCAGCTTGTGATCTGCTATATCTCTCAGACTGTCATTTGGTGTTCCCCATCCTGAACAGCTGATTATTTCTGCCTGAGTGTAGTCCCTTCTGCTTTTCTGTACAGCATTTCAAACTTCTTTTCTAAGCAATGCTCCAATTTCTGAAAATTATTTTAAGTTCTAGCAATGCCTTCCTGTTGCACATTTACAGACTTGGTTAATGTGGTTTCTGTTTTGGTGTCTGAGTTCTTAGTGAAAACATTGCATTTTGTAATGGACCTCCAGTCAGCAGGTCTTTTCAGTTGTTCAAAGGCTCATTAATAACTACTCTCCAGTTATGGTCATTCAAACAGTTTTCACTCACTTTATAATACTTTTATCTAAACCTTGTTTCTTAAATTTGCTTGTAAAATTGTTGTGTGAAATGGTGTCAAAAATCTTGCTGAAATCAAAATATATGACAACCTTACATATTTCACTGTCGTGAAATATTGCACCCTCCTTACAAGCAAAGTAGCCTGAGTTGTGATTTGTTCTTGACAACTTCATGTTGACTATTACTCATCTGCTTATCTTTCAGTGTTTTTAAATTCTTCATTTGTTCCATTTTTTTTCAGTGCATTGAATTTGAACGGACTGCTCTATAATAAAAGACATACATTCACTAGCCATCTGACATACCATCTTTGAGAACTTCTCAGTGACAACGAGTAATAGTTCCGAGGTCACTTCATTCCCTTCTTGGCTGTCCTAGGATGAAGTTCATAATACATACATGATTTGAAAACTTACAATTTTTGAAAATTTTCTCTAGTTTGTTTCCCTGTTTTAGGCTGAGATTTTACTTCTTTGCAACTGGATTAGCCACATGCTCTCAGGTGACTCTAATACACTAATAAATGTGTGCAGAAGTGTATTAAAGACTTCAGCTTTCCTAGTCTTTTGTTATAGAACCGCAGAATCATTTAGGTTGGAAAAGACTTTTAAGATCATCGAGTCCAACCATAAACCCAACGCTGCCAAGTCCACCACTAAACCGTGGCCCTTAGGGCCGCGTCTACACGTCCGTCTGTACTGTTACTTTTCCGCTGGGTTGTGGACTAGCTCTTTCCATAGCCACCACAGAGTAGCCATACTGCAGACTCCCAGTACTGAAGAAGTAGATCAGGCTCTTTCAGCTCCGCTCTCTCCAGCAGCCTCCATCACCAGTAACATTGCAACCCTACTTCCCACTCCTCTGACAGGTTCCTTAAGTGGCCAGCTCGACCGTCTTGTTTAGTGGCCAGGACTGTGGGCAGCAGAAGAGCAGAGACATCATGACCCTTAAAAACTGGAATATGGTGTGGTCTGGCTGCCCTAGAGAGAGCACGCTTTGTGAAGAGCAGTTATGGTCATAGCTCTAGCTACCTGCTGTGGTGCACTGGGCGCTAAGGGCTGAAAAGGGAAGGGGTATTCGACTTAGTTGAGTTCTTGAGCTGCCTTCGTATCAAATTCAGCCTCATATCGCAGCATTTACAGTCATAGTGGCAGTGCTGGCAATGTTGCATCAGGTGGCTGGGAAAAGAAGAGGAGAACATGTAGTAGTTCAAAGTAAATAGAGAAAATTTTATTTTAAAGATGGATATCTTTAGGCAGCACAGTGAAACAAAGTAGTATTTCCAGAATCTGATAGGAGGTTTTGTAATGTGAAATACCATCCAGAAGTCCTGACTGAAGCATGTAACTCTCACACCAGAATCCACTCCTCAACTATTTAAATAAATCTCTTGGGGCCGGGGGTGAGGAGGGGCTAAGATATATGGGAAGGGAAATGAGAATGTTATCTCCACTTTACTGTGTAATACTCATTTAAGAATGGCTAGAGCTTTCTGAATAATGAATGTATCTCAGTATTTCATGTCAGTGCAAAATGCCGTCTGAAGAACAGCTACTGTAAATGAGAACTGAGAAACTGCTATTGGAAAATTATTGTAAACCTTAGGAAAGTGCTAATTTCAAAAACAAAACATGGATTTCATTTTGTAGTGTGACTTTCAATTAGGAAAAAAAATATTTCATTTTAAAGTTCTCTTGAAAATGTAACTAGAAAAACTCTGATATCTTTTCTTTTTTTAATCCCTTGCAGCTCCCAGACAGCTGTATAATGGATTACTACGAAAAATACAAGCACAGAATGAATGAGCTTGAAGCATTTAATATGGTAAAAGTTATAGGATTAATACTATTACCTTGTATATATGTGCTAGTCTAGAACAAAGCCTTGTTAAGTTTTATGTGGAGGTGGACTGTCTTACACTGTGGTATGCAATCTCAAAACAAAGCTGCTCCCCGTTTCAAACTTTGGAGCATATCCTTTTCCAAAACTATATTAGGTGTCAGTAAAATAATAAAGCGAACACATGGATGATTCTTTTTCAAGAGGGACTATTACCCTGGAAAATGAAATGTCAGCCTCCTTTTAAACCTAGACTGGTCTCCATGCAGTTATTTCATAAAAATTCTTTTTATTAAAATTCATTATTTCCCTCTTTAAAATTGTTCTGCTTCATATAATTTCATTTTCTTGTTGGACAATGTCTCGAAACCAACTAAATAACATAGTTTCCTGGCTTTATGGCATTCCATGTATTTTTGATCTTTAATATAATCTGTTTTGAAGATGTCCATCCCACAGGGAAAATTGGCAAGGTGACATTTGTACAACAGAACCACTAGAAAATGATTGATCTTACTGGAATTGTTCTGTGGAAGTGTAGCCATGTGGAAGTGCATTGTCCCTCTTTCCCAAAATCATTATAGTATCTAATCTTTCTTTCAGTTGAAGGTTGTTCTGGCTCCCTGCATAGAACTTCTGATACTTCTGGATCGTCTTTGCTACCTCAAGGAGCAGGTATTTTTGCATTACATTTTATGATACCTAAAGGCTACATCAGTGAAATGAGACTATTTCAGCCAATTTATTACTGTGCAGACCAAAAGTCTCTGTTGCAGAATTATTATTCTCATCATATTTGCAAAAGTATAAGCATTCATTCATTTAGTATAAACATATGCCCAGCAGATGTTTTTATTTTCAGCAAAGCAGCAACAGTAAAGTTTATGTTCTTTTAATTGTATGGTAATTACTAGTCAATAGGCAGTAAAAAATAAATTAATTAAATATGCGAGAAATCTCATTTTATGCAACATATTGAGATATTTAATAATTAAAAAGAATATTGGAAATGCTAAACAAACATTGTGCTGTACATGCTAGAGCTTCCAATGAATATGGTTTAGAACATATAATTCAAGAAATTTTGAATTAGGTCCAAAATGTTTATGATTTCCTTTTATTGTTTCTTAATTAAGATCAATGATGAGAGAGGGTGCACTTTTTCCAACTGTATGGGTCAACTGAGGTACATTTGACTAACATACAGCCTGGATATATTTTACAAGTATAGACCTGGGATATAATAAGCAAATGCTACTACATTTACTCCATAATGATTTCTATTACAGGGTTTCTTCTAACACTAATTTTGAGCTTGGCCTGATTAACTCAGAAGCAGCAGTCATACTTTCTCTGCACCAGTAAACATTTTTTGGACAAATAATAATTTCCTAGGAGGAAATGGCAGCATCTTCCAGCTTCTGCTCTGGGCCACGGTCAAAATAAAATTTGAAAATAAAGTTTAAACCCATTCATGTGAATAGCTCTGGTTTTCCACCATAAACCTCTCATTTTAACAGCTCCATTTTATCATAAGTAAAAATTCACTTTATTCTCTGCCACAGTGCACTTGGAACAACTGAGTTGTAGTAAATGTATGCTTTTGTTCTAACTGGTATTTTTACAGAGGCAATTTGAAATATTTAAATAATGATGTATTTTCCCAAATGCCAACCAGTTATAAATCACATAGAGATCTGTATGATTTCCAAGACAGGAGATCAGACTTGCTGCATTTAGCACTAATTTACCTTTCTAAATGTAATGTACGCATTGATTTAATCTTGTACTGGTTGATTCACAAAATGTGTTTAGGAAGAAAAAATAGGAACGATAAAAGCCATATGCAACATGAAGACCAGATCCAGCTGGCCTGATTCATTTGAAAAGTCAGTTAATTAGCTTCGGTAGCAGAATGTGCTGCATAAAATGAGTAGGACTTGACCCTTAACTTCTTTGCTCTAGTTCAACTGAAAAAAAGGTTTATTGATGAAGGGTGTGGTAAGCTATCATTTGATAGTGCCAAAAATAATATAATGACTTTAAAATACATCCTGGTTTGGGTGTCCTTTTTTTCACAACAAACTTTCCCTGATTTTTCTTGTTAGTTAAGTGTTTTTCCTGCTTTGCATTAAGGATAATTTTTTTTTTTCAATTTTGTATTTCAAAATGTGGACCTATTACCATATCTTAGCTTTTAGGTCAAACACATTTTTATGTACTTCAATCATATATCATTTTATAGGACAACATTGCCTGGTCTGGACTTGTGAAGTTATTTGATCCCGTGAAATCCCCCAGATGCTATGCAGTTATTGCTTTGAAGAAACAGTCATGTTTTTAAGTGGAAGCAAATTCCAGATAGGTTGAAAACTCTGAATTGATACTGCTGTTTCCTCACTTTTATTCTGTTATTTTTAATTGATTCCTCAAGTACACTGTTTGCTTTTCAGCTGCGGAAGTGCAATGCCTCTTTGAATCATGAGAAATAAATATCTCTTTTACAAATACCATTGCTTCCTTATGTCAGTTATTAAACAGTGTTGAACACCTGGCTTTATTATAAAAGTTACGACCCCTATTATGTGATTATTATTTTAAAATAATTTTTATGTTTCTTCCTTTTAAGGCATTATACTATGTATCAATACCCCTTCTTTTGATATTTCTCATCACAAGATCATACCTTCTCAATTTTTATCAGTGGCTGGCATCAGCAGTCTCAGACTAGCCTCGCCTTTTTCTTTTCTGGATTCAGATGGTGCATAGTGTAAACAGAAAAATACCTGCACTGTAAACAAGAGGTTCGTAGCCTAAATAGGATCTTTCTAATTCCCTGTTCTCCAGGTCATCAGAACCACCTTATTTAGAGAGCAGCCTAGAAGAGCCTAGATAGCAACTACCTGCAAAGAGCAGTTTTGTATTAACCCCTTCTTCCTTCAGGCGTGTTCCTGGCATGCACTTGTTCGCTTGTCGCTCTGAAAGAAAAAATGTGTGTGCTCTAATCCAGTGGGAGATTTCCCAGTGCTTAAGAATCAGCTGCCCTGCTGGGGTTCACTCTGTAATCCTTGGGTTGTATCAGAAAGCTATTATCTGGCCCAAATGTCTTGGGTGTAAAGACTGTGGTACCCAAGTGAATTGAAACTTGCTAAGCAGTTTCTCGTTGGCTGTACTGCCTTCATGAGTGGGAAATTTATTTGTTGATGCATTTATCTCGGTGGGTTGCCTAATTAAACTTGCAGATTTTCCATCAATTAAAAAAGAGAAAAGTTTCTGTTCTAAGACCTAGTGCTTTTATTAGAATTCTCCAGCATATACAAAACATAATTAACTACCAGTGCACAGAAAAAAGGACAACAAATAAATAATAAACTACAGCATTAAAGAAGGAAAGGGGAAAATGCAACTTTGGTAAGCAGAAGATTAGAACAAGAGAAAAGATTTTTATATGAATTGTATAGTGACAGTAATAGTCACGGGAATCAGACTGAGATTCAGATGTGAGTAGGAACAAATCTTATTCTGTTTCAGTCTGCAAAATATAATGAGAGCTTGTGAACATGGCCATTCAAGAAAAGAGAAGTAAGGTATTCTTCTAACAAGTTACATCTTTCTTGATGTGTTCACTTGGAAGAAATACTTTTTTTGGGTGATGTAAGTTCACTGCTGTCTATTTTTGGACTCACAGTCCTCCATGGATCCAGTATGAGCTTCTCGCATTTGTTTGGTCCCAGTACGTTCAATCATTAGAGCTGCTGAACACCTGCAATACCCAAGGAAATTAACAGAAGTTGCAGGTGCTCACAGCATCTTTGGAGTAGAGCTAAGAAAAGAAAATGAGGCCTTCCATATATGCCACTTTTTGTTATATAGGGAGTACTGAGGAAACTAACAAGCTGGTAGATTCTTTTCCCAGGAGAGGAATGAAAAGAAATAAAATCCTTTCCTAACCTCTAAGCATCTGGAAGGAAAAAAAAACAGTAATATCGGATATAAAGAGGCAATCTAAAGTACATGATGTTAAAAAGAAAAAAGATGAACAAGAATCTTAGAAAAATAGGTTTTATTACATTATGTTCTGCTAAGACATGTTGACTAATTATTAGTGAAGTGTTAGTGTGTTGTCATCCCAGTCTTATGTGCTGTTGAAAAAATTTACTCGGGGATGAAATTGCCTTTTTTGTGTTATGAATTGATTCTTCTGCTTTTTCAGACCAAATACTAAAAACCAGGCATATATGATGTCCAAACAAAGCAAGCACAGTTTCTCACTGAAAGCAAGTGCTTAAAAGTATGCTGTTATGGCCCAAAAGTATTTGTTTCAGCAAGCCCCACCTGGTTTAATTTGAACACAGTTGAAATTGCGTAGGGCATACAGACTATTGCTAATTTCGTGTGATATTTTAATGTGTGTAATGCTATCTAAATTCAAAGTTGAATTCTTATTACTATCTTAAGAGGACATTTGCAACAGTTTAGAATAACAAGCACATCTCTAGGATTAGCCAAAGTGCTTTTCCACTGACTCAAAAAGGTCTGAATAAATTTGCATGCCCCCCCCCAGCAACTTCTCAGGCTCTTTCAGTACTTTTCACGCACTTTGTAGTCTATGCGGGCGAAGACAGAGGCAATGTGCTTCTCAGAATAATAACTATCAAGAGGTTTATATGACGAGTTTGCATTCCGCAAAGTCAGTTGCTGTCTGCTCTCAAAGCTGTTTCAAAGCTTTGCATGGCTGAATACCTATGAGCTATTGTTTACATAATGGAAAAATTCCTGACAGTAATCGAGATGAATAAAATTATTTTTCTTCATGGTTATTGCCAGAAGTTCTTCCATAATGTAAACCATATCCTAAGTATGATGAAGTCTTTTGATAGAAAAGAATCTCCATTTTCTTTCAGTGTGACAGAGAGCTATCTATCTTGATACGCTCCCGAAGGAATAGTGGATATACCTGCTTTCCCTCAGGTGTTTGCCTGATTCTGTTCATGGCACACCTGTGATTCTGTAGCAGAATTGGAGTGGTTTATTTATTTTTCTTACAGCTGAAACCTGTTCTTGGATGGAGGAACAAGAGTATATGCAGGGTATGTGTGCAACCTTACTATCCAAGAATATGTTGTAGCCCTAAGATCTCCAAGCCTGCTTTTGTGACAATAAGCTTTAATTCTGCAGTTCTGATTCATGCCTTAGAACATCACACCACAAAAAAATTTTGTGCTGTTTTAGTTTCTGGGATTTTAGTTTCAAGTTTTTTTCTGATTAAATATTAAGTATTTTTTATTACAAACTATCTTCTTCATTGATGTTATTCGTTAATTTACTGTTAAAATAACAACTGTCTGCTTAGAGTTAAAATGCTTTTGCTGTGTCACGATGGAGTTAAAATCTTGAGACTCAAAATCTGTATGTCCTATGATGGCATCAAATCTGCACAGGAGAAGCATGCTAAGTGTATTTGGCTTGGTGGCAGCTATATGTCTTTTTGATGATTGGAGTATTCTTTCCTGTCAGTACTTACTGGTTCAGATTTACTTTTTTTCCTAAAAACTATCATAAGTGTGTCATTATATTGCCAGAGATCAACAATACTAAGGGCAAGTGGTAAAATAGGACCAGCACCAAGAAATTCTTCCCTGCTTATGTGTGAAATAGCCAACTTAGTATGGTGCTTCAGAGTTCCTTTTCTCTGGGAAGTAGCTGAATACCCAGTCTTTGTTAGCATCTTTAAATCTGTTTATCCCATGCGTCTTATCATTCTTACTGATACATGTCCTTCTTCTTGCTGATATATATCCTAGTGCTCTGAGAGGAATCCATGCTAGGCTATGAGCCATGAAGAATTTTCAGTGTCCTTAATCAAATCAGAACTGAAGTACAGTTGTCCAGACATTTAAATTGGCCACCTATCCCTTAGAACTGTGACTTTAGCTTCCTTAGTTTCTGAGATCCATTCAAATTTTGCAGTTTCCAAAATTCCCATACTTCCTGACAGATGGGAACATGGCCTAATTCTCTGGGATACAGCTGCAGTTCCCTCACCATCTGAAATAACCAACTCAGTTTGGTGGCTCTATATTCTGTATCTCTAGGCAACTGCTGAAGCAGTTGGTTTCTTTGAATTTCCTTATCCCTGGTTGTCATCTTTGTCAATGCTGTATTTCAGCGTACTCTAAGAAAAGGAGTAAAATCCTTCTAAGATTTAGGATGCCTCAGAGAAGTTGCACTGCAGTTATGCTTCGTGTTGCTTTCTCTCTTAAAGCCTTAAAATTAATTCCTGATGATCAGAGAGATTAATAAGCACCAGGCAGCCTGAGAGGCATTGGTTATTAAAAAATACTATGCACATCTTCTCTTCAGGAGTCTTTTTTGATTCAAGAGCTCTGAGGCATCTTCTTCACAGAAATTCCAGTGCACATTATCATTAAACTCAAATGTCCAAAGAAACTCACCAACATAATGAAGATTTGCCTCAAACTGTTAGAACAGGCAGTTGTACACCAATCTTCCCAGTATACACCTGCATCCTCCTCAAGACTGTCTGCAATGTCTGTATCAAACTGGAGAGGAACAGACACTTGCCTCCCCATCCCAGTGATGCTGTTCATGAAATCTGCAAGAGAATGACACTCTACTCTCTGCTTTGTGTTAAAAGGCAACAGAACTCTTAGAATGGGTATGTCCGACATTCAAAGATTTCTCCAGATACCATTATTGAAATCCATTTAACATACTTCTTCAGTCAGTTCAGTCTGTTGGATACTTCAGTCAATACTATCATTAATAGGTTACAAAATTTTGTCCTGTGGTTTATGTTCCACAGGTGGACCTTTCTCATAATACAGTTTGGTTACTCATCAAACCAGTAAATGATTTCAACTAATTGCTATGAGTGGGAGCTACTTCTAGATTTTTTTTTTTTTTTACAGTCATTTTAAGTTGTTTTATCCAAGAGGCTTCCTACTATATACCGTCATTTCCTCAGAACTGTGGATTCAAAGGAAATCAGAAAATGGTTTCTAGATTACAAATGAAGTTTAGAAGAAATTGAAATTGTGCTGCATAAGTGTGTTCTTGGGTGGGAAAGCACAGTATATGTACAGGTTACATCATGAGGCACTGTTGGCCAGAATTTGTTAAACTCACTGTTATGGAGACACACACAATCAAATCCAACAGGTGTTAAAAGTCAGATTTATTCTTCAGTAGAAAAGTTAGTTAGAACTCCGGTAACAGTAGTGAACTACAGGCTCAACAATGTAAGGGGAATTAGTACTACACAGCCGACTTAAGAATCCTTAAGATTTAAAAATGATGGCTCAAAACGCGCATATCACTCACCTAAAAGCAGAGGGCTCTCTCCCTCGAGGAGTTACCTCGGGCGGTGCCCCGGCCCGAGGGGGAGTCCCCGACTGCAGACCCGCTGCTCCGAGGAGGACTGCCAACGTGTCCTCCGGCGGGACCCCGTTTATACCCTTGTGGAATCTGATCTGTGGTCATTTAATCCCTATTGGGCAAAAAGGTCGCCTCAGTGTACCTGGCACATCTCGACTGGTCTGTTCAACTTTCAACCTGCGGCCTCCAGGGTTTGGGGTTTTTTTCTCTTCTACCTGCCTGGAGTTTTGTTTCCTGCTGGGGGGAGCGTACTGCCTCACTCACAAATACAAAACACATAGGCAAGATTATGTGGACAAACTCTCTCAAAGATTTGCAAAGCATATTACTACTCTTTATAAACTGTAGGAAGAAATGTAATTATCTTACTCAATGGAAATACAGGAAAGCATGAACTTTCAGCAAGAAACTTGCCTAAAATCTAGGAACTAGCTGCAAAAGTGAAAAATCTTTTTAGGGCACCAATCTGATATACTGTTCACCCCAGGAAATCAAGCTATTTTCTATACAACATTTAATTTGTACCTGTTGTATAATTCATAGTTTGGGTCTATGCTTGATTTTTTTGTTTTGTTTTGTTTTTAATAGTTTATCATTAAATTATCTCTTTTCAGTCTTTTGCAATTACAGTCACAGTGGCTATGTATACCAAGCAAGGACTTTCCATTTCTTCTTGTATGTAACACATGCTAACAAGATACAATTATTTAATGTCTTTGTTAAAAATTAACAAAGACTGTCCAAAACCAAAATATCACTTCTAAATTTAACTATAGTTTATCTGTGGATCAAAAAAATTCTGCATGTGAAACCTATGCAAACTTTTAACTTTTCATTACAAAATTCTGTTTTATGTAAGTCTCTTTGTCTTTGCATCTGGACCAATATGAACTTACTCATGTAGATAAAGATGTTGTCAGGGCAGCTGGTATTGGGTTTCACATGGAATTTATCAAGAAAATCAAGATGCAGTAAATCTACTGAGCCAACAAATCAGATTGTTAGACTGAAGCTCAGATTGCCTTAACACACCAACTGTCAACTCTTTCATGAATCACTGATGAAAAGAGCAAAGCTGTCTGCTTACTGAATAACTCAGTAGCGTCTGGCACCAAAAGAGAAAATTCCAAATAAGAAGGAACAGTGATCACCTCTCCAGATTATGTAAACCTTCAGAAACAATAATTAAAATGTACAGTTGTAAATCTATGTTGTTTATTACACCTCCTATTATTAGAGTAATGAATAAAGACTGACAGCAGAAGCAGCCATGCTGTTTCTCAACTATAAATCCTAAAGTCACTTGTTAGTCTTAGAAAGGCTGAAGTCATCAAGAGGACACACAGATGTTAAAAAGTGTAGAATGAGCTGTACATTACTTGGATAAATGTGCCATTTGCTAAGCTTTTTATGCTCTAAGGCATGGGTATCAATTCAAAGAACACAACTCACAAAATACTCAATGGACAGCATATAAACCAAGTTTTATCAACTTTAAGCTCTTCAGTGTTGGTTATTGACAGATTATTATTACCTAGCAAGGGTTATAAGGGTGATTTCAGCAAAAATGTTGCTATGCTGTTTATGATTAAAAATTTTAAAATAAAAATAAAATGTATGCAAGTAAAAAAAATGTAAACCCTTACTTTCCCGGAAATTTTAGTTTTAATTTGAGAATATGAATGTATTGTAGAGTCATGTAGTGAAAATGAATATCATTAAGATTACCCCTAGACAGATTTTTGATCTATGTAAAAAAATCTCTGGCCAACAAGACCTTTAGAGAATTGCTCATTTGCTTTTTTTAAAAGTCACACTTCTGTAGTGATGTTGAACTTTTGGGGGGGGTAGTAAACAGAATTTAATTGAGTTTATTTAGAAAAAGAAGGTATTCAAAGAAAAAACTTTGAGAAGCACAGTTTCTTCCTGTGCTTATCCTCAAACAGTATTGCAGAAGTGAGAGAAAATGTAACGTGTATCTAAGAGGTGATTTTTTTGGATAACCATTCCATTTGCACTAGATAATCACATGAATCAAGTTTAATGTCATCTATCTAAACACCAATTATTGAAATCATGTGTTGTGGAGAAAAAATAATTTCCTAAGTAAGTCAGACATTTAAATAGCATTGAAATGGAAATCATCACTTTTCTGAAGACATCCACATCCTTTGAATAATTGTAATTTGTCTATATAGAAAATAAGGACAATTCCAAGCATTCAGCATTATGCAAAAAGTCCATCGATAAAACATTAACAGATACCAATACAAAACAATCCATTACATACACTTCCATAGTGAAGACCTGGGTCGTCTTCGTTTGAGTTACTGGCAAATTTCTGTTGATTTCCATGGGAGCAGGCTTGGATACAAAAGCATCTGCTGAAGACAAACAGTGTGGATGATCAAATATCTTTTGTACAAAGACAGTTCCAAATTTACATTTGTGAAGGCAAAGAGATTGTGTACACTTCCTTTATCTATACGTATTGGAAGTTGAACAGTATAGAAGTTATTGTGAACACTGGTTCATCATTGAAATCTTCCTGATATGTAGTAAGAGAAGGTTCAGATGGCTTTTTGTTTATTTTTTATTTCAGATAATATGTTTTTAATGCATTAAAACTCCCAGGATTTTCTTTTCTCCACTCACTGGTCCTTTAACAATGAGAGCACTGATTACAGTAATACAGAGTTAAATGGCACTTATTGTTCCTAAGAATAACTCAAGTGTCACAGCCTGTACTTTCACTGAAGCCAATGGTAAAATTCCCATGAACTCTATTATAACTGTTTTTATGAATAAGGAAAGTAAGATTTAGCCATAAGTCTTCAAAAAGCAACATTTGTTACAGTACTTTAACAGAGTATCTTCAGAGCAAGATTTCACTGTAAACCTGTATTTCCCTTCCTTCCCTTCCTCTGTGCAGAAATTTTATAGATTGTTGTAAAACAAAGAATTGAATTTATATAAATGGTATGTTTACCCAATTAGGCACCTCTATCAGCACTTTGCAGGCAGCGCATCCCTTATTCATGAACTATGTGTTAAAGAAAGTAATGTTAATTAATAACTCTTTCTGCACAGCCCATGAATTGCATAAGAAACCTATAAATGTAGACTGTGAGACATAAATTTTGATTGATTTTTACAATTCCATTTCAGATGTATTTTCAGAATGGATTTCTATGGAAAATACTTTCAAAATGTGATTTTATTGAAAATATTTCCAGCAGGACTTGAAAATTTTGTAACTGGAGGTAGGAACTCAGTGAAGAATGAAATTAATATTTCAGTTTGTCAGTGGGAATAAGTTTTTTAAATTTTCCTGTTTGTTATGATTTAGCATTTAGCTTTAAGACAACATAAATTAATTAAGTGTAAAATGTATCACAATTATTCATTCACTTCTAGTGTATTATTGAAATATTGCAGTTTCGTATGTTGCTAATTTTTCCTTGGCAAACTGTACCTAAGTTTCTGGAAGAGCAAATCTAGGAACATTCATGTTTTTACGCGTTAGTGTTTTACAATTTTATTGAATGAAATAGGAGTGTTGTGGCATGGTAAATAATGTAATGTTTCTCCATTAAAACAGCTGCCAAAACAAATCTGAATACATGCAAGAGAAGGTTACAGTTCACAGTGAGCACTTAGTTTCTTTACCGCTTTGTCATCCGAAGTTAATGTCAATTTAATTCGCTGCTTTTTAGTCAGTTAAGGTTTGAGACCAGCTTTGCATTCTGATTCTCCAGCTCAGGAAAGGAAAGATAGATCCACTTTACACCATGTACAACTGCAATATTATTACCTTGGGTCCCAGAGGCCACAGAAGCCTGTTAGTACGGTATTAACCCAAATTAATTCTATGCTTTGCAGCATCGCCAGTTGGCTGTGGTGGAGTACTGCCCTGATATGGCTGTACTCCTGTGTAGTCCAGGGGAGGAGCGGGTGTATCCTCTGAGCATCAGGTCTGAGTTTTTAAGACAGGAGCACGGTCTAGAAGAATAAAGAAGGAAGAGCTTTATTACTTCTGTTCTCCCACCCGCTGCTTGTGTTATGCCTTCAAGCACTTTGGGCTAAGAGTTTTCTCTCAGGGTCTAAGGGTAGCAATGAACAGCTCGCACGATGCTTGTGGCTGATGAGCAGTTCAAGGATGTCTCCTGCAGAGCTGTTTCATGTAATTAGTGTCTGGGACACACTGCCACCAAATGCTGGGTAATTCCAGCTGTGGAAGTCAGCCTGATTTGTACCTGATGGGTCCAGTCATTGCAGCGAGTAGCCTTATTAATTCAGTGGAGTGGTCAGTCGTTTGGGGAACTGTTCTCTTCTACGGTGAACTTCTCCAAGCTATGCCTGTCCTCAGCTCATGTCAAGGATGGTTTGGGTTTTGTGTATCTCAGCTCCAGGAAAGTTTTGGCATGCAGTTGTTAAGGTCCTGAAGATTGAGGACCTCACATACGCACCTGCTAAAGTATTTTTTTCCTATATTTTCTCTCTATGCACACAAGTGATTGGGTCCAGCTGGTGAGAGAATAGTTAAACACTGTAGACAGAAACACAAATACACCATAATCAAAAAGATCTGGTGATCTAAAGGCTCCTTGTCTTACTCAAATACCTTCAATTAGAACACTTTCCAGGTCTCAGTATCAGATCTCTCTTCCATCACTAAAACTGAAACAAAGTGTTATATCAGAAAACAATTCTGTTCTTGGAACAAGTGGGTGAGATTCAGACTGATTACACATGCTTTGGTGTATCCATTTGAAAATATGGGTCTAAGAACCTGTATTCCAGTTTTTATTTTGGAGATCATGTCTCATTAATTCTCCTCTTCTTGCTTCCTTCGTATTTCTTCTACATACTTTCTTCTTCTGCCTTCACGGAAGACTGGGGAAGGATATGAGCACTACTGTATGTCAGCAGTGGCAGCCAGAGCTCAGTGTGCAAAATACAATGACGTTTTCTGGAAAGGCACATGTATCATGGATTATCAAAACTAAAGTACGTGCATAGACCTCTTCTAGGAGCTAAATTAAAATACTGTCTAAAATCTGCTAAGTTTTCACTGCAAAGAATGGATGATTTTTCATTTTCTCGAATTGTCTTTTCCTTTCCCAAGAATATTGTTGCAGGACTTACTTTGTCTTCTAGGAGAAGTGGCACTGTGCTTTGCAATACAGTGGAGGGTACTATTCCAGGTTTTTCTAAGCATTTTTTTATTGAACTAGAGTGCCTCCCTTGAACAGTGAATTCACAGGCTTGCCATTGATCATTGCAATACAAATTATCATTCCCAGGTTGCCTAGAGGACATTATTAAAAAGAACCAAAAAAAAAAAACCAAACCCAATTTCTGTTCCAACAGGTGAGTATTATTATGTGTGATAAATCATAAACATCTCTTTTTGTTGGCAGAAGAGCACCTTGGACATACACCGTCTGCATTATCACTACATTTGCATTCTGACAGTCCTCTTCAAAACAAAGTGTTCTTTAAAGTGCTTTTCAAAAATTGACCTTCACTCTTGAAACATCTCCTCAGGAAAGCTATCCTTTTGTATTAGAAATGTCATTTTATCTTTAATATTTAACTTCCATGGACTTTTCACCTGTTCTTTTTGGTTTATTTTCTTCATTTGTGTGATAATGGAGTGTTGGAGAGAAGTACCGTTTTCCAGTTGAACTAAAAGTTTGCAACATATATTTTCAAGTAATCTAAATAAGCTTTCTTATAGAAGAGAAATCTGAAATTTGTTTTGTAGATGCAGAGAATGTCTGTGCCTATTACAAACAGTTTTAGAATTACAAAGTCCCAATGCCAATATACTCAGTCATTTCCTTCAGTTTATATGGCCTACGAAAACAAAACAGTGATGTACTGAGCAACATGAATTCCAGTGGTCTGCTCTCCCAAAACCCAAGGCAAATTATTCTAGACAGGCAGTTTTATGTAAGACACAACTTATCAATGAAAACCTGAAGTCCCTAATGTTTGTTACGAAAGTTAGCTACAACCCTATTAATATTTTAAAGTTCCTTTTCATTCTTTTTTTTTTGTGTGTCTAATCAATGTATCTTCTGTTGGAAGTGATCTTAGAAATGTTTACATTCAGTTCCTGAAAAATTTTGTATTTGTCTGTGGTCTTAAAATGCCAGGTTTTTTTACCTCGGCAATTTGTTGCTAAGAAGAAGCCCTAAAATGCACACGGGTAATAAATTGCTTCCCATAACAAAACAAGCATGCTTCAGTAAGCACTGTCAGAAGAATACTACAAAGCGTTCCCATTTTCTGGACTGAATGTCATCTTTCTTTGTAAAAAGAGTATTTTTCACTGAGTGTGTATGTGCTACATAGTAGAACAGAAAAACATTGTGACAGATTAAATGACTAATTTAACTTGTTACTTGGTTGATGTGAATTCTTCTCCTAGGTGTAAAATACATGAACTACTTATATCTAATTTAAACCTTGTTTGAAGAGCTAAAAATCAGCCTGCAAGATGCCTACCTGATTCTGTCTCATTGCTTGCTGTTGAATTCCCCCTGATGTGAGTTGTACTAGGAGATCATATTTATCTCTCATATTTGTTGTCTTGAAATTTACATTCATTTCCTCGGGGAGTAACTGTTGGCCTGCAGATGGTCCACAAATGGTATGGAATTATTATTTACATTTTCCACTGCTTTGTTTTCTGACTGGATAATTTCTGCAGCAAAGCAAGATCTGTTTCTGCAGACCTTGGTTCATCTGCTTAGCCTCACTACTCCAGTCCTGGGTAGGTCATGAGGCACTTGATTGTAGTAAAAATAAGTGGGGAATATCGTAGGGGATCGTGAGCTACAACAGCAAGAATGGTAAAGTGAAGGGGGGGGATTAATAATGGAATATGAATTATGAATGATGTTTCTGGCAACTGTTAGAGCATCTGATCAAAATCAGCAGTTGTAACTACTCATTTAATGAAGATCATTTATGAAAGTATTTATGGAACATGTACACAAAATAGGCACAAACAAAGCCAAAGAAATATGTTTTCAAAATCAAATCAATAGTTAAAGTAAACATTTCTGAAACATATTTACCCCAGACTTCTTTGCAAGATAAATCTGGTATGTGCAATATACACATTTAATCTTTATATTCATATCATGATCAAATTAGTATGCCATGAACCAATAACTGAGAGGCTAGGAAGGAAATTCAGACATGTGATGCCAGAAAGAACATTGCATGATATGCAGACTGAACATTCAAAGCAAGCACACAAAAAATAGCCAAATATATAGCGAGTTGGACATACCACGGGATGTTTTGGAAACACAGCAACAGCAACAATGGAAACTTTTTAGACTTTGTTTAGCTAGAACAGAAAACAAAAGCAAGACTAATTTAATTAATTAATGAAAAAAAGATGTTGACCATTTGGAACATAGCAAATGTAAACCAAAATAA
Source organism: Harpia harpyja (assembly GCF_026419915.1). Lineage (NCBI taxonomy): Eukaryota > Metazoa > Chordata > Aves > Accipitriformes > Accipitridae > Harpia > Harpia harpyja. The sequence goes on along the minus strand of NC_068962.1, from coordinate 10,126,329 downwards.
TTGAACAGAATGGAAAGGAGAATTGTTTCCAGTTAGGGTATCTATTTTTACACATTGTATGCTCAACACACACAAAGTTTTGTAAATAATTATCTCTAATGGGAAAATTCTAAGCCAGCTCAGTGGGCGTTAAAGATGTGAGGCAACATGTTTGACTTGAGTCTGCTTGGATATAACTATTTGATTTACAAAAGTGATTGTGCTTGTACTGTCATGGTGTATAAATACATACCTTGCAGCATGGTGCTTTGAACAGCACGGAATGATGAATTTCTGTCATTGATTCTACTGTGTCTAGTTGTATATTTCACGGTTTTTACAAATATGTCAGGATTTGATGAAAGTTGCAATTTAGGCAAAGATATAGTAATGTTTCCATTAAGTTTTCCCATGTTTCTCTATTTTCATTTTCAATTTCATTTTTTCATTTCTGGAAAAGAAAGTCACCTTGTCTTTTTGTATTGTTTTAGTAAATATTCCCATTGCTCTCTGTTGAATATGAGATGAGGTAATACTGCCATGCAAGGAATATCTTCTCAATTTCCATCCATTATATCAATCATTAACATGAATCTAAAAGTCATTACACAGTAACCCCAGGAGCCTTTTTCTTCCCATTTCCCATCCCCTTTTGCAAGGCTATTTTAATACTGGAATGATCAGAGAAGGAGCAGTGTTGAAAATCCTTGTTAGGTTTTCTTAGAATGTATTTTCTGTCTGCTCTTTTTCCTAATAACTCCTGTGACAAATCCAGAGCTAGTGTCTGAGCATGCTTTTTTGTATTTATTGGGCTTGAGAGAGTCCTCTCGTATTGCCCTTCTGCACTAATGATGTGAGACTTCTAAGGAGGAGCTGTTCCCACTCAACATCTGAGCGCAGACTGCTTCATGCTATCCTCTCTTTCTGACTGTCAGGCATTCAGAAGTCAGTATTTTTAACGGTGAGGACAAAGAAGTTGTTTATTTGTTTGTTTATTTTAATGTATCTTCTGCTTTCTGAACTGCATGGTTCAGCTCAGTCACTGTTTAAGTAGGGTAACACTTGTTAAAAAAGTAGAAGAGATTCTTTTGTAACCACTTGACTCGAAGTACTGGCATTTCAAGGAAAACGGCCAAATGTGATTTCACAGTGCTGCACCTTAACGCAGAAGATACTGGCAGAGGAAGAAAGGGATGGAGTTCACAAGGTCTATGGCTCTATCTTCTCCTGCACTAAACAACTTCCATGCACCAGGAAAGTCACCTTGACTTTCCTGAGGTATGAAGTGTTGCATGTTAGCAAGTTGTAGACGAGAATGTTTGTGGTAATGTTTTATAACCACTTCTACCAAGGATGCATGATGGATACACGTTAGTTTCAAAGTTTTGACGGTTACGAAGATTTTTGTAATTTGGGGGGAAACAGAGACAAGTGGTTGAATTCCTCAGTTCAGGTTCTTCCGGTAGTTAGGTAACTACTGAAGGGAGATTTTCTGAACCTTATGAAAGATGCTCGTTTCATGTAGTTCTGTGTGCATACTCTTCTTCAAGAATTTGTTAGAGTTTTCTTGAAATATTTTTAGAATTTCCTTTGTTTCTGTGAAAATTAATCAGCAGCCAAATAATCAGCATTCCTACCAGTCCAGGATTTCCTGTACAGCTTATGCAAAAGGAAAAAGTGAATTGATGAGAACATGGTTCTTCTCTGTATGACGTATAAACTCCTTTACTCAGTGGAAAATATAAGGACTTTTCCCAGTCTTAATACCTTTTATATGGCATGTAGCAAGGACACCAGTACATTTTCTATTACAAACAAGTATCAACAATCTAGCCTAGTTCTCATACATTTTTCCCAGAAGGTTAAATTAAGGATTTTTTTGTTTAATACAAATGCTCCTTTTATTGTAGTAATAAGTAGAAAAAAAGTAGGAAATCAACTCGTTGGCACAATATCTTTTTCACCATATAAAATAAATTCTGAATGTCAGAGTATCAAGCCCTCAAGGCATCAACTTTTAAAGTCACCCCCCCCCCATTAACTAAGGAATGTTACAGTTATCTTAAAAGAAAAGTAAAATCCTTACATCTGCCAAGAAAAGAAGCTTAGATTCTGTCTGCTAGGTTTCCCTTCTTTCAGACTTCACATTTGTGCCTATGTATGTGTAACCATGTGTGGTATTATTATGTATTTTCAAAGTCCTACCTGGACTTTAAAAGTCTTACTGGAAAAGAAAAGTATGAATTCAAAGTGTTGAACTAGAGGTTGCTCTTGGTCCACTGGAATTTGTTCAGCTATGGTCTCAGGTTCCATGGAGCCCTCTGTTAACTGTGTGATTTACTCCAGTTCAAAGCACTGTCTACACTGTAGCTTCCCGAAAATGGAAGTGCTTGACAGAGGCTTATTGTACAAGATCAGTATGGATTGTTTTCCCCTCAAGAAAGCTTAGGTTATGTTACACCACAGTAATTGCAGAATGATGACGACGTCACCTTGCCAGGTTTCTGGCAATTTTCCAGTCTTCTAAGCTTGCAGAGCTCGGAAATCCATTTAGCTCCCCACAGAATATAAATTTTAGTATTTGCACATGAATTTAGTTCACAACTGAAGGTTTCCTGTTCAAAATCTACTAATTCTCTCCTCCAGATCCAGGCAGAATATCTGTGAAGCTTCAGAGAAAATCTGCAGAGCTCTCCTCTGAGAGTAAGGAAGGGAGATGTTACAGGACCATCTAACAAGGGATGGAAAGAATGATTTTTATAGTGATGTGTGCAGTAGATCATTGATCATTATAGATAATCAGCTTTTTCTGTCCTACCCCGCAGGCCTCCCATGTCTCTATATATGATCTGGCTCCAAAGGCGCAGGGTTCCACACCTCCCATCCCATATTTTGTAAGATTGTCTTCCAGCCCTGTCCACAGTAACTCACAGCATACAGCCTTTCAAGGACTACAGTAATAAGCACAAAGCCGGTGGGAAGATGAGCATTAATATAGGATGAGTGCTCACTTCAGCCTATTCCAGTTCAGCATTGTCTCTGCATCCTGCTTGCCACTTTACCTCCACTCAGGAGACTGCCAGCCCTTCATCCTCATCCCCCCTGAATCCATTGCCTACGCATCCAAGGGCACTCAGGCTTCACTGCGTTAGGATGCTTTATGCAAAAGCGATGGCACAGAAGGTGATAAGTTGGCACAGAGCCAACACCACTCTGGGGAAGCTTGATATCCCATCTAATAGGCGACCTTCACCCGCGAGAAACAAATGGGCTAAATGATCCCTTAAGAGCCTTTCCGGACCCATATTTTTATGTCTCTGTCCCAGTGTATCATCTGCCAAAAGTTTTACTTTCCTTGTTGAAATCGGAAGCAGCAATTTCCACAATGTCAGGTTTCAAATCTTCCCAATCCCTCAATCAACCACTGAGGACTTTCACAAATTATGAAATACGGTTAGTACTGGAATTCATAGTGACATAAAGAATACGCTCATAGGTGTTTCCTTCCAGATTCTGACCCTAAGCATATTCAAATACATTTCCACACCTGTTTTGTAAATGAGAGAATGGAGACAAATGTAATAAACTGTGCTCTGCGGAAGAGACAAAGAAGAAATAGATGCTCTCCTCCTGTATGTCAGCTTGCTCATTTGAGGACAATTACGTTCATCTTTTCATGACAGGATTTCTGAAGTAAAGTGTTCTTTGGTTAACCTGCAACCTTCTCCCTGTCTACCACAGTGACTTCATAGATTAAAGCTACAATGTAAGTTAAAGGCATACCTCACAGGAAAGAGTAAATCGGTAATATTTAAAGAGCATTTTAATTATTTGGGTTTGAAAGTCAATTTAAACATACACTGACATTCAATAAATGTATATTTAAACTGGCATTCGGACCCAAAGCTTATTGTGATGATGCAGATCTGGACTCTGAAATATGCAGGCAAGGAAAAAAATGACAGACTAATGAGAAACATAGTAAAGAATTAAAAAAAATTTAACAGGTTTACATTTAGTATCAAGAGGTCCTATGTCATTGTCTATGGACAAAAATACACTGTTACACATTTCATCTTTGACCATGGTTCCTTTGTGTAACTCATCTAAACTAGTGGGGAGTTACACACTTCAGATAGATACCCTTGCAAATGCAACAGGGAATGCATTGTGTTCTGCTAAGGCTCACATTAGGCTGTGCTGTTAGCTTACAACTCAGGCGCTGAGGTCATGGTCTGACTACACATTAAAGTCAGGTTTAGAGACTATAGTGCAGGATCAAAAATCCCGTAGCATAAAGACAGCATTAACACCATATCATATGCTCTTAATTTTATGAAACAGTGGTTGCATGCCCACATCTGATCCGGATCAAAAGTATATTACTGAGTGATCTGGAAATGCATCGATCAAGTGTTAATGACTGGGATATTACAGCTTAAACCAGACATTTGTCAAGTACTTTGATTCTGATGATTCCTGATCCATGCAGGATGCCAGGAGGGAAGCAAACTAAAGAAAAAAAAAATACTTGAAAGATAAATAGAATGATTTTAAAATATCTGAAATCCTAGAGAGATGCGGAGTACTTTGAGTAGAACCTGACTGTCTTCACAAACACCGGGAGAGAGAAGGCAGGCTCTGAAGCTCTTTCACAAAGATGGAGGAATACTCTGCTCCATGTTACATGAAATGAGAGAGGTTGTCTTAATCACAGAATGAAAAGATACAAAACTTTCTGACTTACAGAGGGCTGAAACACCTCAAATCTGGGAGGCTAAGTTTCTGTATAGCAAATCATGTTTGAAATCTGAATTAGAAGACAGTAATTAATAGGAGATCCAGTTTCAACTCTAAAAATTTAGATTTTTACTTTGACAGAGCATGCAAAGCTATCATCCAGCCTGGACTGCATGAAGGGGTGAACACAATTTTGACACAGAAGATGCAAAAGAAGATTAATTACTGTAATAAGGGAGAAGGAAAGCATGTGGAGATGAAAATCAGCATACATGAAACAGTTCCATGCATTGCAATAAACAACACAATGCCTGGCCTTCAGAAGAAAATGGAGACACTGTAAGTAATTACATCACTTTCTAAGAGTTTACCGGTGCCAGGAGAATCTGAAGAGAGAATGAAGAAACAGGAATTTTTGGACATCATTGCAACAGAAGATGAATTAGCAACCAGTCCAAAAGCAAATGAAACATTTATTCATTTTAAGTTGGACACAGGTGCACAGGCCTGTGTGCTGCCAGAAACCGTGATATTATCACTGGAAGAAAAGTCACAGTAGAAGGTAAATGGTTAGATTCAGGGTATTATAGGAGTGATCTTTCCCCTGTTAAGAAGGGAAGAAAACTAAGTATGCGGGTAAAATTAACTTGGAAACTTCACAATTTCTGAAAGAAAAAAAAGTTTTTCCTTTTTTTAAATGATCTTCTTGAGAAGATACATTGCTGAGGGAAACAAAATATTGAGGAAGAGTTTAAGGATGCTTTCCAGGAGATAACAGATTTCTCGAAGGAGTAAGCGCCTGGCCTGGCAGAACTGACAGTTCACACCTCCAGCAAAGTTCTGCTCACTGTCAGGGATCCACACAAGACATCTTAGCCTGCAGAAACAAACACGTGAGCAAGACCAGAAGCTTTGTATTGTTCTGGGCAATTCCAAAGATACAGTTCTAAAACCCCCAATTTAAATTGAGCATAAAGAACAGAAGCAAGGAATGACGATGGTAAAGCACGCAGGCAGCCCCTTGCAAGGCCTTGCAAGGCACTGTCGGTCTCCTATAACTCCCAGAGGTGTGTGGGGATCAGACGAGGAATCTGTGCGGGCTCAGCCACTCAAAGCCACAACCTGAGGGTGCAGCTATGCCGCACTACCCAGTGGCCAAATGGAAATCTGATCTCTATGGCAGCAGAGATTAGAATCATAGAATCATAGAATCATTTAGGTTGGAAAAGACCTTCAAGATCATCGAGTCCAACCATCATCCATGCCCACTAAACCATGTTATGGAGTACTCCGTCTACGCGCTTTTTAAATACCTCCAGGGGTGGTGACTCAACCACTTCCCTGGGCAGCCTGTTCCAGTGCTTGACAACCATTTCAGTGCAGAATTTTTTCCTAACTTCCAATCTAAACCTCCCCTGGCACAACTTGAGGCCGTTTCCTCTTGTTCTGTCACTTGTTACTTGGGAGAAGAGACCGACCCTCACCTGGCTCCAACCCCCTTTCAGGTGGTTGTAGAGAGCGATAAGGTCTCCCCTCAGCCTCCTTTTCTCCAGGCTAAACAACCCCAGTTCCCTCAGCCGCTCCTCATAAGACTTGTGCTCCAGGCCCCTCACCAGCTTCGTTGCCCTTCTCTGAACAGGCTCCAGCAGATTAAAAGTGTGGTGTTTGAGGTGGCTCTGTAAGAGGCACATCCAAAAAATGAGTTAGAAAAACTGTTAAAGACCCCGGCCTAAGGTGCTATGAGACTAAGGGCAAAAACATTTGGATTGCCCAAAGATGCTTAAGAGAAGATCTTTCGCTCGTAGGTATGAGAGGATAAACTTTCAACAGGCAACAGCTGTTGTCACAGGACATGATATCTCAGACTTTGTCTGTTTATTGTTCATTCTTGTGAAAAGAGAAAGCTTGGGCCTGGGGAGAGGAAGGTTTGCAAAGCCCGTAGCCACAAGGCTAACTCCTCTTCTGCCCCAAAGGAAACGGCCTCATCCATCCTTTCCAATCTGGAATGGTCCGTGGCCCTGTCTCAGGCTCCCGAGGGCACCAGAGTCCTCCTAGTCCTGACCCCCCCGTCCCCGGACTCCCCTCGCCCTGCCCACGGCCCAGGACCCCCCGTCAGCCCCCCGGGGCCGTCAGCCCCCCACCCAGCACACGGCAGCAGGGCCGCTCTCCAGCTCCCCACAGCCTGGCCCGGCCGTGGGCCCCGCGGGGACAGGCCCACCCGTGGGCCCATCTCCCGGCCCGGCCTCAGACCCAGGGAGGTGCCTGATGCCCGGGCCTGGGGCAGCCCCCCGGCTGCCCCGCTCCTGGCTGGGGCGGTGGGATGGGGCCTGGAGCCAGGCCCTGCCCTGCTGCCCCCGGGAGCCCGGGCGTCCCACCGCGCCCTGAACAGCACCTGAAACCACGGCGGCTGGCACAGTCCGACACCGCTCCAGGGCGGCTGCGCTACGGGCTGAGCGGGAATCTACGTCCTCTGACTGCTGCCTGTTAACACAGGCATGGTCTCAAGTCTAGTTGCAATCTGCTGGTAGCTTACAGGTAGGCTGGACAATAACCGGAAATTTTCTGCTGCATGAACGTGATTTTCGGTCGTTGATTTTCAGTTTGTGTTCAACTTGGGAAGAAGAGAGGCGAGGAATTAGAACTTCAGTGAACTCTTATAAGCAGAACCATAACCTCTGGGCACGGGGACTTGGTTCATGGCTTGCTGCTCGGCTCGAAATGGGGCAGGAGGTCAAGAGCTCCGTGCCAGATTTCTCCACCGCAAAATCAGAAAAGGACTTGCTGAATAATGGATTTCTGTGAGAAACTGAGCTGCATTAGCTGGTACCAGAGCAGCTGGAGTTGGAGTTCCCTTTCCCCAGAGGCAATCCTGTTGGTGTCACATCTGTATTTTAGGGACTGAAATTTTGGCCGGTGAGCGAATTTAGGAGGTCTGGGTGCCTAAGCAGTACCTGAGAAAGTTAAGGGATGCCTGAATCGTACACCCATATGCATAGTGAACCATCTACAGCTCACCAGTGTGAAAACTCCACAGACGGGATTTACTTTCCTTAGTCTTTCTTATTCTTTATTCATACTTAGCCCTTATTCATTCCGGATACACCTCACAAAATAGGTCTGCAGTTTTTCTTGCAGAAAATTAGCAAGGGCTACTGCTGTTTTTTAAAAAGCAAATAGCAAATGATATAATCACATAACAATTTAGGCTGTAAGGGACCTCTGGAGGTCTGCCCCCGAAGCAGGGCTAAAGCCAAAGTCAGGTAAAATCTAAGGTGAAGAAGACACAGCAGTCTCCATTTATAACGTGAGCGAGTGGCCAGAACGCTTGAGTTCCGCAGGAGGTGGAGGGAAGTCAGTCTAGCTTTCCTCACATCTGCAGAGCTGCGGCAGCCGCCAAGCAACAGCAAAAGGAGAAGAGGAGGGGGAGACAATCAAACACTTCTTTCTCTTGGCCATATTCTGAAGAGGTTTCCTGCTTCACCCCTGTGCGGTGTGGAGTGCAGGCATTTCAGCCGTGCTCTGAGAGCACCTTCCAGACCAGTGCTGGAGCCTAGGGCAGGGGCTCCCAATCCCATCCCTCTAATCCTAATTTAGATCTAGTACCAGGCACAGGCAACGCTGCTCAGCCCTGCCAACATGAAATACATATGCACATGCCAAGAATAAGAGCTACAGATATCGATGGAAAGTCTGTGTTGAAAACAAGAGTGCCTACAGAGCTTAAGCAAGTCCAAGGTCTTTTAGCTGTGCAGAGATTTACAGGATTATATTTTTGTATATTGGCACTTATATGTGACCTAAATTTCACTTGAAATGGTGCCCTTTTTTGGTGCTTGCAGTGCTGCATTGTTACTGCATGTAAAAGCAGAGCCCTGTGTTTGTGCAGATTTGTTTCTGCAGGTCATTAGCAACACTTGCCCTTCCAAATTCTGTTTTCAAAATATAACTTACAGAATATCTTTCTGACCTAGTACATGCTGAATCACTTCTGTGAATTACTACAAATAACGACTGCATTTTTTCTTATAAATGTCAAATTGCTTGAGGAAGATGTTCTCCATTTCTCTTAATTATTTTATCATTGCAAAAAAATTATGTCGGTCTTTATTGGGGAACCAGTAGTTAAAATCTTTTAAATTGCTTCTGCAAAGGAATTGTGTATTGCTTTCTACACCTCTAGCACCTGATTTGTGTGCCCAGAACACATGCTTCATTAGCCCCTTTCACAAGCTAAGTGTCTGCTGTTCCAAATGTAATGCAAATCACTTTTTAATGGTCACATTGACTAGATAGGAAATGCTTTTGTTGGAGCTATGACTTGTAGTTAATTAAGGCAATTAGCATGTGATATAAGCACTTCTGGAAAGATAAAGCCCAAGAATAGCTCTCAAGAGATGGTAGAAGACTTTCATGCAGATAGAAATGTTACAGAAGGGAAGGGGAATGAAGCAAAAGGAAGTTTAAAATGAATTTCTAAACGTATTCGCTACTTTTTCTTGTTTACGGCAGTCTCAGCTGAACTTCTGTGAGAAACGTGTTTGCGGGGGTGGGAGAATCTACTTACTATCTCTGTGTGTAAGGAGATAAAACTGGACTTTTTACTGAGCAGAGTAGATTGGCAACAACATTTCTACTGAGATCCTGCTTATATCATGAAATGATCTGATTTATCAATCGCGCTTTTGACTTTCTTCCCAGAGAAGATTTTGACTGCTTGACACCAGAAGAGACAGCAACTCATTCCTTGTTGGCTGGGTCTCACAGTCTTCTCTGTGAGGGTGAGGACTGCCCTTTCAGCAAGGTAAAAACCAAAGAGATTCTTGAGCCTTTAAAATGGAAATGTATCACATTCCTTCTAGCACTGTTTCTCAAAGAAATGGGTAACACCGAGACATTTTGTGGTTTAACCATGTGCTACCCTAGAAGTGTGCAGTGTACATAAAGTCTCAGGACAAAGTTGTTTCAGTTTTTCAGAAATTCTACTAAATTGGCTCCATCCATGGTTTGAAGCATGTAGTAACTGAGAGGTATAAGTTATGGTACGTTGCTGTGTGCATGATACTTGGCTTTCATTTGCTGGGAATTTCTCAAAGCTTTTAAGAAACCTGTCATTGCTCAATATAAAATAACAAATCTTTATGGTCAGTCCAAATACATTTTTGAGCCTTGTTATTTTTTGCCATTTACTTCTTGTGTTATATTCTGGAATGAAATACTATTCTCAAACAAACAAACAAAAAAAATCTCATTCTTTCAGATAAAGTAGAACTTGTTTAGGATGCTAAACTGTTTAATTGCTATTGGTAGTCTATTTTTTTTCCTTCTAATTAAATTAATAAAAGAAAAAGTGTCAAATCAGCTGGGAGGATTTTGAACAAAGGAAATGAGATTTTATGTCTACATTGCACTCTTATGCTTACACTGGAAATTTGCTAACTTCTGTTGCTAACTTCAGGCTAGAAAATTGCTGCCCATCCAGTATTCTCCCCAAACAATTTTGTTGCATCCTTCCTCTTTTTGCATACATGTGCCCTCTCTCCCTCCCAATCTGAATATACACATTACAGTTTAGCTTAATTAATCATAAGATTGCAATTAGCTTTATGAGACTGGAGCTGACACTCCCTGACTGCTGTAGGATTTCATACAAATACAAATGCTTTTTTGTGTGACAGACATCTTTTGCAAGAGGAAACCTTGGACGATTCTAGTTCTTCAACCTTCATTTCAAAAAGAAATAGACTCTGCTGTGGTTCTTTCACATATGTAAAGATGCCTTGCAAAGAGATTTTTTGGCTCATTTATCACACAATGCTCCACAGTTGCTTCTGTATTTCTTTATATAAAAATGCCAGAATGTCCATAATCTTTTGATCCATAATCTTATAGTACTCGGTAGCAATGACTAAAAGAGTTGCTGTTCCTCACCCTTGATTTGGATTTAGGAAAAGAGTGTTTCTATTTCTCTGACAATAAATAAGGATTTTTTAATAGGAATATGTCCTAATCAAAGGGATTATAGTGAAGATGCAAGGTGGTCTTGAGTCTTCTTGAAAAGGCTTGTGAGTTTTAAACCCCTGAAACTCCTATACGTTTATTATGCAACAGTTAATTTTCTTTCCTCATAGAAGAATCCTTCAGCTTATCGTTCAGTTCTGCAAAGATCTAAATACTTTTGACTTATATTGACTTGAATGAAAATTAAGGTGACTCACTACATTACAGAATTGTGACCAATATTTAGTAATTACCAACTGGTTTCTCAAACCTTGCCTATACACACAGTTAAATTGGATTTAACTTTAACACGTTAAATTCAGTAGCTGACAAGGTTCCATCCATCAGTGTGATTTATTGATGTTCTAATGTACTTTCTATTACCGAGTCATCTACTAGATAAAGTTTTTTCATTTTTAGAAAGTCTACAAAATACTGAGCTGAACCTCTGTTCTTCACTAAAGGATCACACAGTGCAAATGAGTTTGGAGATTCTTTTCATGGTGCAATGCTGGTTGGAAACCAGGTTGCTAAGAAATATCGTTACTTATAGCTGTTCTGTTACCTATTGACAATGCTACTGTACAAGCAAAGATGTCTGAGAATACTAATGCGCTGCATGAAATGACATTAAGGAAAAAAATTACTTTCTTTTAATATCAGCTTCAATTAGAAACAGACTTATATGATTAAGGAAAAAGACAGTCTGGAAGAAAATATTTCAGCCTGCTGAGTGGGAAATTAAAATCAGCACAATGTAAACATCACCAGCAAAATAGCTCACAATATTCAAAACTACTAACTTTTTATATTAACAGTATTGCATATCCACACTTGAATTTTTGCAGCAACCTATGCCAGCTATTGCTGTAGTGCAGCAGCTGCACCCCCAGATGAGATATGCTCTAGGATTTGTGTTGGGCAGGAGTAGGTGTGGGCCATCCCTATGGAATCGGTGCTGCTGATTTCCTCCCTGCCCCGCTCTGGCCCTGCATTGCTGCAAGAGGCTGAGCAAGAAGGGGCTCATGCAGGTTACAATGATCATCAGCCAGACAGAAGAGGTTCAAGGATTATGTGAGTGATGATGCGTATTTACCCGTGGGAACTGGGTGCTCTGACAGCTCAGCACACCCAGCACCTGCTGTTTTGGAGAGTTTGCAGACTAAATTGCATGGCTCTTCTGCACAGCAGACCTTACATAAACAAATGTGTGCCATTAAATTGTTGGCTCTCTTTCCCTATTGACTGGCTGTAGAGACTAAAGGTTGAATTAAACAAATGTTTTATTCCACTGTGGCTTACACCACTATGATATCTTTACTTCCAGATGTCTGTGTTTTCTAAAGCTTCCTATTTGCCATTAATCTTTCTTTTCCAGGCTTTCCAGAAGAGAAGGTTTGAGTCAATCTGCAATGTGGACACAGTAGGATAACTGAAGACATTTGACTGTTCATAACATGTAGTTATATCCAGCAAAGAATCTGTATTTTGTATGTAGCAGCACTTAAGGACCAGAAAAAGATGTAATGTTCCACTCAAGCCTACATATCTTATCTACGCAGAGGCTGAGATGGACTGTTTTCATGCTGACTGAGAAGTCTGAATGTGACAATTTCTCAGATTAAGATTTAGGAATATGACAGGCGAAATTTTTAATAGTGTTTTTCAGCACATTGGCACATCCCAGAAGAGGAATGCTTCAGATACCAATTAAAGATTAATGCTCAATAAAGAATTCTCCTTGCAAAGAAATGGGATAGACTATTGGATGTGCTGACTGCAGAATCACACAGTAGACCACAATAACACAAGGCACAGTTTGGTTTAAAAAAATCAAACAAAACAACCATAGGAAGACTGCTTTTTATCTCACGGACATACATTTGCAATAAAACTTCAAATCGCTCATGGAAGCCTTTTGGTGCATCACAGACTATATTTCATTCTATGCAAGCAAGTGATAAAAAGTGTTTAACTGTTCTGTAATCTTGTGCCTTCTGCCATCAGTATTTTAGAACTCTGTACATTTCAGTTTCCATGAATCCAGAATTTGTGAGTTCTCTCTCACTTCTGAGTCAGGAAAGATTGCCAGCTGAGTGACTGACCTTTAATTACCAACTCACTTCACGTTAGCAAGTGAACTGCTAAAAGTCAATAGACAAATTAGAGCTTCTTTTGAACTGCTGGGTGACCTACATGTAAAGAATTCTATACAGGGTAAGAACCTGGGACATGCAGCTCACTCAGGACCAGTTTAACTTCCATTTATGTAACTTGGGCGTTGCACAAATATGCAATTCTTTGCTTTCTATTTTAGCCCGGGGAAAAAAAAAAAAAGAAAAAAAAAAAAGGAAGTGGTAAGTTGGAGGAAAAGATTTATCAAAATTATTTGTGCTCTTACATGCAAACAGCGCAGAGGAACATAATTACAAAGTGACCAGAAGGTAAAAAAGTGTGTTGAAGCCACTGAACAAGGTACTGTTCTGCTGTTCTGGACAGGTAGCTTTAGGTAACTCATCAGCAGATGAGATGTTCAGGTATGTCTATGCACACCTACGTTTGGGGAGGATATTTATTATCTAGCTGACAAAACTTTCTAAGAGGTTTAGCTGGGAACCAGATGCCCAGAAAGATACTGTGGTCAGGTCACAGGTGGTTGTTTTCTTAGTCTTTTATCAGAAGTGTTCATCAGCAACACACCTCACACTGTGAAGTGTTACACCACCCTTCCTAGCTATTGTTAACTAATTGGTTTAGATTAGATTTCTACTTCGAGGAACTTCCCATTTAGATAAGCTCTTAGTTTAACTGAAAGTACAAATTTAAACCTGTGGGACCTGTCACAAAAGGGTAGGCGTTAATTTAAAATGTTGAATTAAGTTCACGATTTTGAGTTAATTTAAGATGAACCAAAACAAGGAGTGGGAAGCTGAAATAATAGACTTCACATGGGTTACAAGTGATTGTTAAAGGAAGGATGGTTGAGTAAATCAGTCTGACTTTGTCACATGACAAGCTCTGCCGCCTCATCTAACTCTGCTGTGCTAAATGGAAAAAAGAAATGCCATGTAGAAGGGGAATTTTAACTCAGAAGATGGGGTTTTAGATGTACTGATAAACTCAGATGTAGTCTACTTTTTTTTTTTTTTTTAAGAGCAGTGAAGGCTGCAAAAGGGATTCACAGACTAAACTTTTATTTCTGTTTTCTGGCAAGGTAGAAGGGTTTGGCTGTGGGCTGAGAGACACTCTGCTTCCATTTCTGTTCCTGCAGAATCATATGATATACATTATAATTTTTTAAGGCCAGACTTTGGACCGTGAAATCATCTCTGGAGAAGATCACGAGGGAAAGTTTCTCTTTTTGTATACACGTATATACCCCAAACAAAGGAGTGTAAATGTCTTGCTAACAATCTACTACTGGTATACAGATGTTACAAATCATGTTTATGTTCATGAATATTCATTGCCTAAACAGTAGCAGGCACGAGACAGCTGAAAGGGAAGCTTAACAGGAACAGTCTTGCTAACTTTTTTTTTAATTATAATTTTAAAAGTGATTTTATTTCAAAAGTGATTTAAAATTCTCTTTAAGAAAATGTATTTGTTGAGTTTAACTATGAACACTTGTATTATGGGGTTTTTATTACTGGGTATTATTGGGGTTTTTTTCCTGATTTAAGTGCAGACTATTAATCAAAAGTAACAACTGCAGTGTCTTAGAGCAGTGCTTTTGCATTAACTTGTAAAATGTTTCATGCAAAGCCCTGAAGAACTTTGACTTGTATTCTGAAAGATAGAGGCAATAGCAATCATATATAATTTTGCTTAGTATCCTGGTTAAACTGTCTATCCTCTAGTAGTGATACTGTACATTTGCAGTAGGTTTGACTAAAACAAGATTTTTGATCAATTTTCATTTTCAGTTGTTGCTCAGAGGGTATCTTGATATGAGCGGTTTCTTCCCAGTTATACCTCTGTACCAGTGCAACATGCCTTTTTTCCCTGTGTACCTCTCTCCTGGTGTGATGTACCCTGTGCATGCCCAATCTGCGGGCAGAAAAAAGTGCTGCAAAAACAGTCTGACCTTTCCCTAAAGCCTTCTTACAGGTTCTTTAAGGGAAATATTTCCTTCTCTCTCCCCTACTGTGAACATTTTCTTTTTAAGAAAACAAACCAAAACAACCCAAACAAATTGACAAGCAAACTCTGTGTACAGTACATACTTTGAAATTTTATCTTTATGTGCTCTCGACCCTGGGTCACTCAGTTCTGCCATAGCACATACAGTTCAAGCAGGGCCAGGGTTCCTGGGCTAGTCTTTCTCATGAACCATGGTGCAGCCTGGAATCATCTGTGGAATGCAGCTTTGTCCCAGGCACCATTTATTAGCTTCTTTAGAGGTGCTGCCTGTTTGAAATCTCCTGCGGGGTCTTACAAGAATATTGAGGTTCCCTTGTTGTAATCCTTGAGGATTATTTTATACTGGATGAAACGAGGTTGGAGTTAAAGCACAGACAAAGGACTAACCTGCAACCAAGTTGTGGAAACATTCATGCACCTCAAGCTCTTAGCCAGGCTGGGAGTTTCAGGATTTAGAAATGTTCTCGTTTTTTTCCACTTCTTTCCCTGGCTCCCTTGATTTTCTGTTTTGTCACTTAAAAAGGAAAAGGAACAGGTAGAAGAAGAAAGCTGGCAAATGTCAAAGCTGGGAATTTAAAGGCAATGTCAATTCTTCACAATATTTTGATCTGAACCAAATTTTATTTAATTCTTTTTATTCCTGGGGCCCTCCAACACCAGATGACATGGTCCAGGCCTTGCATGACATAAAATGTGCCTGGAAGAGATACAACATGTAAGAAGTTGTTTTTAATCTTGAATCTATCAATGGGTCCTAGACAAATGTCACAGTACCAGCTACTGAATCTGGGAAAGGATATAAATGACCTTACTGACTGGACAAGAAAAAAGAAAGGTACCCTGGGAAAAGTCTTTTGTTCCAGGAAGAGGGTGAAAATGGTAGCACGGTTCATATTGACTGGGTACTGCCATCTTCTAATATAGCTGTCATTTCAGGTTTAAAAAAAAAGTCTGAAAGTTGCAACAGAACATAGGTGAGTGCAAGTCGTTGGTCTGGCAAGCGTCACCTTACTTTGTGTCAGACTTTGTATTAGTCCTTGGTGTCCTGATTTTGTGCTGATACAGTTTTCTTTCCATGGTAATATTGTGAAGTGAGAGTGAGGGTTGTATGGAGGATCTGCAGGTTGCTGTTAAGGTGTTGATAGCATTTTGCAGAGAGAAAATACTTTCTAGCATGCTTCTATATCTTATTGCATGCTAAATCTTGCCATTTATAATTTAGAAATTAATAATAAATGTGGGGTTTTTTGCACAAAATGAAATGACAGGTAGTATATTTAAATTAATATGCACAATGTTCATCCTGGTAAACAGTAGATGCATACAAACATCTGGAGTTACAATAAATAGCATTTCAGCTGAAATTATATAGCGCCATTATAAATCTGTGAGAGACACGCACCCCCTTTGATATACACTGTTTTTTCTAGCCTCAAGTGACTTATTGTGCAGCTGGTTTTCTGAGACTGTCCCAAAGTAGTCCAAGCTAGCATTGCAGAAAAATTATTCTGTCTATGTTTCCACAATGAAACACATAGTTGGTGCGGTGCTGTACGACTATAGCACTGCACAAGCAGCAGAGGTCACCATGCACCAAGCCCCACCAGCCTCCAATGCTCCAGCTAGGAACTGGGCTGGGCATCAATTCCTCTAACTTTGGCTCTAACTGATCTAAACCTCGAAGAGTTCTAGACAGCAAATGGCTGCGTATGGTGGGGGGAACATTATAAGTAATGCTGCACCAATAAATGACTTCAGGAAAAAGCATGCAAACATTAAAGTAATTTAATAATAATTTCAAGATGCTTGCCATAAATTTGTAACTTTTTTGAAAACTACCCTGCTTAACTGATCATCCTATACTAGTCCCTATAATTTGTCCAGTGCCTCTGAAAGAAAGTGTAAAATGACTGATCCATGCCCTTTAATATTCATTAATAATAAAGTGAAATCCAAATGTGTTCATTTTAGCTCTCAAGTAAAGTTCAAGCTCCATGCTGAGCACTATTACAAATAATATTATGAACTAGCACGATGCTAAGGACAGATGTCCAGCTGGGGAAGAAGAGGGTAAACTATGTTCACTAGCACATACGCTCGCAAAGTTTAAAACTTATGACGTCTTCTATCGTATCTTGTCTTCTGATCAGTGTACAACTACCTGCTGATACCACGATGTACTCAGCTGTGTTTGGTTATTTCCATGCATAGTCTGTAGAAGAAATGTTCTCAGGCTAAGGACAACATTAACCATAGGACTTTAATATATCTACAAATTATAGGGAAAATTCATGCCTTCATACCTTCCATTGTAAATTGTGCTTTGATGGTGTCACATCCATAACAATGACAAAAGCATGTAGGTTTATTTATAAAATGAATTTTGAGCTCCTCTGAAGTCAATAGAAGCTTTATTGACTTAACAGAACTGCAATTTCAAACTTATTCTTTGCATGGATGATGCATTTGTATTAAACCTTTATTATTCTTCTTTCAGAGTCATTATTTCAACATTAGAACATTTTTTTTGGTACCATGTAAATGGACTGAAACATATACTCAACAGTTTTGAGTAAATTTGAGCAAGTTTGAGCATAGAAAGAATTTTTCCCCTAAAATTAGGTCAAATGAGTTTGGCAATTTTAAGAAAGAGTGAGTAGAAAAGGAAGGTTAAATCATTGTAGCTGCACTTTATTTCCTTTAGTCTTATGTTATGTAATAATTCCTGATTTTGATATTATGCCAGTTGTTAAGGTACAATGTCCAATATACTGTTTTCATTATGTTTTGTTTGGGGGGGGGGGGAATTCAATAATTTAAATGCAATAACCATGAAAATGTTGTTAACACTATGTTATCCAAGTGGTATGTTGTCTGAAAATACTGGCGTGAAGCATTTTGTATGTAATCTTTTCTAATTCTTTTGATTGAAAAGGCTTCTCTCTTTGTCTTTTAAACAAGCGTAAGATGAAAAAAGATCTAGCTTTAAACTGAAGTCAAGGTGTGGCTTCATCTCATAAAGATGAGGAAATCGCAAGTACAGCTGAAATTCTGTCCTTAGGTTACGTTGTGTTTTGACACTGGCGCAGAAGCCGAGCAGTCAGAAGAAGAGGGAGTGACCAAGCACGGGTGGGTGAAGAGCCTTGAGGGAGCGGTTGCAGGGACACAGAGATTAACTTTGGGATTTGTAGCCACAGCTAATTTACGGAAGTTCTTTTTAAAAAAGGTTTGCGTGTGGTGTGTTTTAACAAAGACAGTGACTGCTTCCTATCTATTTTGTGGCTGAGAGCAGAAGGATGCAAAACCTAATGGCTGGTAACGGTTTGCTTCCAGCCTCTCCAAACGCCTGTCTCCAGTGTTTTTTGTTTGGCCATTGCAGTAACCCCAGGTTGCACACTGCTGAAACATTCCTTTAAATGAAGGTAAAGCTGGGATCAGCACAAAGTCTGTTAACAATCAGTTTAGACTTGTAGAAATTAGCTAGTGGGATCTCTCACCGAAAAAAGAAAGGGGGGGTGACACGTCTATTTTTTCCACTGAAAAACTCCGATTGGATACCTACCATATGCACATGGGATCTCCACACAGAGGTTTTCTTCTCTAAGTGATAGGTTGTCCTACACACTCGTTTGCTGACAGGGTTGACAGAAGGAGACATGGTTCCTAGATGGGGATTAAAGAAAGATAGGACAGGCTAAAGGAGGAGTGAATTGAATGGAGCTTAGGGAAATGGCAAGCATCCATTCTAGCCACAATTGCTTTAGGGTTCTGGTATTATTATTTCTGCTCTGCCTCTTTGGGTTTTTATTAGGGTCAGGCAGAGCCAGAGGAAATCCCATACAGCGCAGGTACAATACAGCAACATTGCCAATAAGCCAGAAGGCTTGCCTGAGGCCAAAGCAAGCAGGAATAGACAAAGTCAGCTGCTTAAGAATTTGAACAAATTAATCGTGCAGTGCCCCTTTTGGACTGAGGAAAACCTGGGCCCTCCGTTGGGAGAGCACGCATCTCTACAAAGAGGTCCTCATCAAGTCGTCTTCTTCTAGAACTTTTTTCTGAGGATTGTAGCACAGAAGAGGATGATGTGGTCCAGCTGTTGTAAAACATAACTAAAAAAAAAAAAAATTATAATGAATCTAATGGGACAAATGCAGTGGAATGCCATGGAAATTAAATTACTCTTTCTAATAAAATTAGTATTTTAAAAGATTATAGAACTCATTTCTCAAGATATCTAAAATCAATCTAAAGAATTTAATGGAGAAATATGGCCATTCTCTAAAAGTGTATGCTAATTCCATACTGACTGTAACAGGACTTTTCTATTAATAGAGAAAAATGTTAATTCATATCTTAAATGATCCTTCATCCTTATGGCAGTTCTTGTAGCTGCTTTAAATTTTCTATATTTTCACTCTTTCTTCCCAAACTAGATAATATTAATGCATTCTGCATTCATTTACTATACACTCCCCCTAGCCCATATATATGTACATTATAATATTTGCAGGCAGAACATTCTATTTAACTAGCAATCTAAAGTTTCACAGCTCGCCAAGAAAACGAAAGGGTTTTGAGTAGCAGAGATTAAAAAGAAGAAGAAATCCCAGCACTGTAAATTGTAAAACTTTACACCTTACAGCTGCCAGCTGTAATCCACAAGGAGACAGTGTTCTCAGGCTCCTAGGAACATAGACTGGGCTATTTTTTTGCAAATACTCTTCTTGTTCCTTCAGAAAGGGAAGACAGAAGTCCCAAACCCCCAAAGAACCCCTTACATATAGAGTACATAACATTGATGAGGAGTTATTTTGTCCTTGAGCATGGAAGGATTGTGGTGATTTGATAAGATCCGTTAAGATTACATTTTGCTTGTTATTACAGTTGAAATATAACAGCTGAAATGTTACACAGGCTAAGTCAGACTAAGCCTGAGAGGATTTTCACGATGTAGCATTTACATAAGATAAGGACATGGTGGTTTCTGGTTCTTTTTAACTGGAATACCTTTGTCGTAATACTATCACATTATCTTTATCTTAAACCAGCTTTTTCTGTAAGATTAAATGTATTTGTTTTAAAGACATAACAAGGCTTATTTTAATAACCCAATTTCTTAATAATTTTAATAAATTAGCATCAGACAGAAACCGCAGTGCAGTTAAGATTCCTGAAGTTACAGCTAACTTGCAGAAGTGAAGCAATGCATTCAGTGCTGAGGGATGCCAGGCAGCACATTGCCATGCTGAGACCTTCAGAAAGGTCAATTACATCCTCTTCTGAGTAAATGAGAGGCCCAACAGCTGCATCTTTTTTTCCTCTAACAAAAGAAGAAACAATGGAAAACTATTTTGGGCAGGTCCAGGAGAGCCTGAATTTAAGAAGGGTGGGAAGGGGAGGAAGAGAAGGGAGAGGCACAGGACCAATTACAGCTCTGAGTACCTGTTTGTCATGTGTTTGTCTGCCTCTGTCTTTGTGATGAGAGAGAGAAAAAGGGCAGAAAGAAGCATAAGAAATACCAAAGAATCAGTCAAATATCAAACCAGAAGATTAAATAGGCTCAAGTGCAGAACTCTGAGGAAAAACTGGAAGAGGAGAGAGACAAAAATCCTTCTGAGCAAACCTGGGTGAGAGTGTGCTCCTTGCTACTGGCTGTTGTTTATAAAGAAATATCTGGATCCATCATAAGTTTGTTTTCCTAGTGAAAATATCCCAGAGAAACCTCAATATGATTTAGCTACTCAAGGCAAGCAGAATAACAGTGTGAACCTAGTCTTGTAACTGTTACACTTCATTAGACCTTGGAAAAAAAATCTGTACTCTTGTACAACACTAAATATGTGCATTAGACAGGAAAGGGGCTTAATTATCTATATGTTCACTTGTTTAAAAACAGTAGCTATTTATTCAACTATTTCTTGATTGTGTCTTTTAATTGCACCCTTATTGTCAACTGATTTTGATTTTGTTGGGGATTTCTATGGGACATACTTAGGTCATCTCTCTAGTCCTATAGAGATGAACAGAATCACAAAGGTAATCATGTATGTTTGCTATGTTTGCGCTAAGTTTGCGTGTACTACAGTGCTCCTCTCTTTCACACTTATTCTTTTCTCGGTTGGTGCTATAAAACACTTCTGCAAAATGAAATAGAAAACAAATTCCTTTTATTATGGAAGAACTTCATGAAGTCCCTGGACTTAGTCTGCTTTAATTCAGATCCACATAGGTAAGTTTAGTGCTAGGCAAGTCTGTGAGTAGAATTAGAAGAGAGATACTTCCTTAAACTACACTTAAAAAATTATCATCTCTTCATCTGTGGTTTTCAACATGACTGTCATTTTATGACACTTTCTTCTAGTTCAGAAGGGGAGGCAAGAGTCGTATGGAAATCTACTCTTACTCTGTGGTTCTTCTGGTCTGAAGCAAACCACAGGAAAACAGCAGTAGTAAACACAAGAGAAATTGGTGTCTGGAAGTTAGGCTTGTGTTAAGCTGCAGTTACTTGGTTTGACCCAGGGATAAACACATGAAATGTAAGATCCAAAGGAGACTTGACTAGATAGTTCTGGAGTTTCCTTTTTGGCCCAAAATCCTATGAACCCAAGTCCCTTCACGGCACTTTGGATACAGGTCATTAAAAAGAACAAACCTCTTCACTGGGCATGGAAGGTGCCTTTTCCCTTTTAGCAGCCCATATGGTGTGGCTGGAAAAAGGTGACTCCACTATCAGGAAGCCTGGCTATCACAGGGCCAGCATTTGGTAAAAAATGTTTTCCTTGTAGACAGTGAACAAACCTGCCAGGAATGCTCTAGTGCCGGAATGCAATACTTTCCGGAAGACAGATTTTTATACTAATTTCCCATCAGTATCACTCTAAGAAGGCACACTGCATTTAGTGTGAGCCCTAAAAAGCATGAGCCAAAGTATCATTTGTTAAAGCCAGCTACTCAGTGAGGAAGTATCTCCTGGCAATAGTAAAAAGAAATCTAAGAGAGACCCAGATTTCAAAAGACTTCAGGATAGTTATGCTTTTCACATTTTAATCTTTTCTGACACAACAGAACCACCCTCCCTGCCATCACATTTCATCATTGAGTTTCTATGGCAGGAAAACTGCATACAGAAGAGCTCTTATCCTCTAGCTGAAATCATGGATAAAGGGGCTTAAGTTGGAATCTCTTAGACTATAAGTATTTTTCTACTTAGATATTGAGAAAAGCTCCAGAGAATGCATTCACTTTGAAATCATTTTGATAAGGAGCTATATGGGTTTTATAGAAAGCATTTTTAACAAGTTAACTAGATTTGTGTGGGTTTGGGAAAATATGCTTTTCTTAAAGTTTGCCAGGCTTACTAGTTCAGCAAGAGCTGTTGAACATGTTGCTTTAATAAGTGACCACTCCTACTCAGCTCAGTAAAAAAGAAAGTCATTATTTCTCCATTTATCTTTTGTCTTTCAAATGCAAAATTCTATCCAAGTTTAAAAGTTTAATTAATTTACAATAATTATTATTACTCTTGCTTGTTGTGACTATTATTTACACTGGCTACATAGAGAACTTATACACTATTGATCTTATACACTGTTGAGGTTTATAGTGTGGAAAACTGCTTTCACTTGAGATACCTACAGTACTTTGAGTGACGAAGAGCTAGAAGAAAAGAGGTGTGACATACAAGCATGGTCAAAGGAAAGGAGACTGATACCCTCTTTCTGATGTATGCAGCCGATACAAATTAAGGGTTAATTTGCTCATGTAACAACAGGTTTGGCATATTTGTCAAATACAGCCTTATTCAAAATATTTTCACTTTGTCAGTAACTATGCTTTTGCTTGATCCCCACAAACTGGTATCATATAGCTACATTTTAGAAGTGACCTTGCTATCAATTTTTCATCTTTTCAATAAGAGGATAATAAAAATTGCTATATATACATTCTGGAGTTCAGTGTGACATGCCAAAAAGACAGGTGACTGTGGAAAGGATAGCCTCACAGCTGGCTCTCTGTTTAATAATCTTTTATTAGGGTTTCCAGTATGTTAATATCTTTTATTTTATTCAAATGAAGCATGTTGTCATGCTAATTTCTTTTAACTTTTCATTGTTAAGGTTTCTTCATTAGGTTTTCTGGGGTCATGTGCTTCCTCTTTTCCTACAATTTTTCCAAACTTGCAGGTTACCACAATATCCTGCTTGAGTCCTGGACACAAAAATAGTCCTAGTTCATCCATTTCCTCCACTTTTGCAAACTGGGCTGGGTAGTTTGACAGTAGCCAGTATATCTTCTTTGAAAAATTTTTTCTTTCTTTGACTTCTTTTCCTCCTGTTCTCAACACTCTAGTGATCTAACTTTGTCAGCTTTATAACCCTTTTGAGCATGGATGCCTCTTCCTCCTTTCTATTTCATCATGTATCATTTCCAAATGCTTTGGAAGCGCTCAGTAGAGCTGTACAATATCCCTTTTTTGAAGACTTATTGCATGCAGGTTCTCAAGCTGCATGTGTTTTCTATGGATGCTTGAGTGCTTTATTACATCTCCCTCTCTACCTTTTTCCTCCTTTAGTTCACCTGTGGCCCAAGCTGTCTTATTCGATGAGCTTTTGTTGGGCCTCATTACACTGACATTTGTATTTTCATGGATGTTTTCCTTTGATGTTGACTGCAAGGTGAGTAGGTTTCCTAATGAAACATACATCAAAGAGTTTGTTCATTCTTTTATGGATGTGCTTTGGAGAGAGATAAGGGGGAGACGTCTTGAAAATTAAATTTAAATTACTCGTGAAAAGGCTTAAGCTGCAGACTACTCATCTCAGTAAAACTTCTGGCCAATGCAGAAGGCCAGCTGGAAGAGAGAGCCAGGATCAGCCCATGCGAGTGGGAAGACGGAAGGGGTTAGTCAGGCCCTTCCACAGCCAAGAGCTTTAGCGGGAGATTTTCGCACCTGCCGTCATCACTCTTCCCTCTCCCACCTCCTCCAGCTATCCTGCCTCTTTCCTTGGGCTCTTTCCAGCTGCCGCCACTTTCTTCTCGAGCGGCAGAAGCCAGCCAGCCTTCGCCACGTCTGCCCCTCCTGGTTGTCCTCGCTCTGCCTTGGCCCGTGGGCACCATCACCGCGGTGGAGCGCTGCCTCCCTCCACAGCTCTCCCTCTGCTTCAGGCTGCCCCGTTCTTCAGTTCCCCCTTCCTCCCGTTCTCTTTGCCCTGCGCTTCATTTTCACCAAAGATTTTGTTCTCGTTGACACAAACTCTTCTTTATGTTTCCCCCGGCAAAAAAAAAGGATTCACTGGGTGAATAAAAATGAATACCTGAGCGCATGTACATGAGAGACAGTGAGCAGAGAAAAAGGCAAGTAAAAAACAAGGAAAGCTAGAACAAGGCATGATAGAAGCAAAAATACCCCTTAAATCCCTTTTCTGACTTCACTAAGCTAGCGTGCAGGAAGACAGGAGACACTGAAATAATTCAACCTGGAAAGCAATAGGAGAAAAACCTCAGTATGAGGAGAAAAATTCAGCACTTCATTGTCACAGACTGGTGTATAATACTACATGGAGGACTGAACCAGGAATTTATGTTGAGGGAACATAAATTTAAAGGGACATTATTAAGGGTATATGAATATGGAAAAAGGGAACGCGATAAGGGCATTATTCACCTGGAAGAATAATGCCTTTAATCTTTTGCCATTAGACTCTGACCTAGTACATAACACATTACAGAAAAATTATTTGTCTGGGCATATTTCTAGATAAAGTGTTTCCATAGCATTTTTTCAAGGATGTAAATACTGTATCTGATACTTAACTTTCAAAGGAAAGTGAAGAAATGTGCAGGTGATTTAGATCCACTGTTTGTACTTTATAGATAATTGTGTTGATTACTCGATTGCAAGTGACATGCCTGGTAATTTTGTTATGTTAAACTGTACGTGCTTCATAAATCTGGGGAGTGAATCATGGTAATGTCACTCTCCCAAAATCAGAGACTGGGAGACTTGCTAAAAATCTGTAAAAGCTGCTTTTTTGAGGGTCTGCATCAAGCATTAAAAATCAGTTGTATCATACATTGCAGCAAATAACTTCAGTGAGAAATTATGATTTAGAGATGAATACCGTTATTTTTAAATGTTGAAATTAAAGCTCTTCCATTTTAAATCTGCTTAAATTAAAGTGGGAAGTTCACAGTACTGTTCCATACAACAAGCTGGACAGTCCAACTGTGTTTGTGGAGAACCTCTCAGTGTGTAAAAGCCATGACCAGAGAGGGCCAACTCTTGGGCCATGTTGTCAATCGTGCGCTGTTCCATTTGCAGAACGTTGCCCCAGTAGTGCTAACTACTGGTCTTGATTAAGTCTGTACTGCTCCTCTTTGGATCATATCTGAGTGAGAGGCACTTCATCAGTCTCCTGACTTTCATGCAGACGTTGATAGCCTTTAGGAGACAGAGCTGTTGCTGAGGAAGGGGACCAAGCTGACACGGGCTGAGATATGGTTTTGAAACAAAGCAGTTTTGTTGCTTCAGGGTACTGATATGTGATAAAAGCACCTTAGCAATCACACATTTGTAGTGACAGTAGCATCAGAATAAAGAAAGAAATAACATAGAATGGAAATCTCGGGTCATATGCTGATCTAGCCTAACACCTGTAAAGGAACAGTCTCCTGTGAAATGCTGGTGGCCCACAAAGAGATGCATATAAAATGCTTAAATCAAAATACAAGCTTTAGATAATGGCTGAAATAGGTCCCCAGAGGATCCCCTTTCCTAGAACCAACTCTGAACGTGACAGCCTGTAAAAGGGAGGAAAGAAACACAGATCAATTTTACAATGCTGGTTGTGAGCTGAGCGTCACCAACGGATGAGACCGCTGGGGAACTACTGTTGTTTTAGGAGAATCTGGCACTAAACAATGCTAGCAACGGCACAAATGAATCTTATAAAACACTTTTTACTATTGAGTGCCTTGACACAAAGGTGAAGTAATTCCAGCTGTCCTGCTGGACCACATGAAAGTGATATGTGATAGCTAACGAAGATATTCATACCAGGTGCAAGTGACAGATGCAACCAGCATGATGACAGATCAAGAGCTTTTGTAAATCTCATCAGGAAGGTCCATTTATTAAGGGCTTCAGCACCTCCAGCTGTTTCATGTCAGCAGATCTGACTGAGTTACTGTGTTAATAGACCTTATAAAGTTTCTGTTATTATCTTACTTGGTCTTTATTCTAAATTTTTGGTTGTCAGGCTGATGAACTACAGGAAAGATAGTTGAAAAGTTCCTTGACATAGACCTGATTTCCACTTCCATTTTTGTTTCTATTTGGCTGTATTCAGACATTTCTCGAGGAAAGCCTTTTCCAGCTGAGGAGCAGAACACAGCACAGGTATTTTGAACAATGGCAGGAAAGGAAAGTATATGTGGAACCGCATTTATGATGGTGTGTCCCTTTCCACATGCAATAGTGATCCTGGAGAACAAGGAGCCGAACTTAGGTAAGCCGCATGAAACATCCTTTTCTGCATGTGTGGAGAGTAGTCTGAGGCATTAATTCACATCTTCCCCAGTGAAGTTTTACTACAGTCTGTGGAAGCTATGGGTTGTGTTAGTTGTTAAGTGTGACTCTGCAGCCACTTTCTCATAGTCTCTAGAGAACGAGTTTCCTCTGACCTGGGCCTGATCTAGATATCCACTCCTGTGTCATTGCAGTCATCTTAAGAAATGATAAATTAATGATAATCCTAGCAAAAATTGGTAAAGCAACTGAGCTAGTATAAAGTGCGCAGCTGGGCTGAAAAATTAGTTTCTCAAATGATATGCATGTTATTGTTATACCCATTATCTGATTATTACACATGACACTATTTATATATAATGAAACAAATGTGCTTTGTTCTCAGCGTTCAAGCTTGTTCTGTGTTCTCAGCTAAAAGTCTTAGTTATGGGAGTAACCATGAAGCAACAAGGGCTGACACCGCTCTGGACAATGCAGGTTGATCTGACGGAGTTGGCACCACTTGATACTGTGACTCCGCACTGCAGTACCAGCCACGGCTGGGTTATGCCAGATGCAGATCACCAGCTTTCCCTAGGCACAGGGAAATCTCTCTAGGACTACAGAAAGCAGCTTTAAGGGCCCGGTGAGAATGCCATGGGAAACAAGCAGGAAACGGGGCTTCGGAGGCAGGGGGGATAGCCCCATTGGTCCCCCTGAAAATCAGTCCTTCAGCTACACTGAAGTAGCTCCGCTGACTGTTGAAAAATAAAGGTTAGAAAACTAGGTTGCATCTCTAATGAATGTAAATTAGTATTCTTATTTATTTTGGTTTTGAACAAAGAAGAGTAAAAGTGAGCATGTTGTTTTATATACATAAGGTTGTAATGTGAAGAAATAGTAAAAGAAAGCAACTGACATGCAGAAGTGGTCCGTTATGCTAATTTTATTCTAACCTCCTCTGAGCCTGGTGGTTCTTGACTAAGGATTTGTTTGGAATCTGGTGAGGCTTTGCTCTCAATGCTACTCCAGTATCCGAGTCATTTAATCCAAAGTTAGCTTGCCTACCTTGACATTATGTTGCAGTATCATCTGTGATGCCAGTGTAGATGTATACATCTCAGGTCTCCAACATTCATGGTTGGTTATGGTTTGTCAAGAAACCGTTATAAGAGAATCCACAGTGAAAGAACTGTCTTAAAAATTTCTTCTTTCATTTCTGTTTTTCCTTGCACAAAGGGCAGTCTTGTATTTTCAGTCTGCACAGCCTCAGGCAATTCATGCAGTACAGACTAATACTATTCTATTGAGAAAAGAATTACAGTGAGAGGTATTGGAGAGCTCTATAACCTCAGAAGAGCATCAGAAAGTCAGTGCTTCACAGAACATTGCAAAACTCCCCATTATGAGGGTATTGCAAAGCCACAGTTACACCTCTGTGAGGGAACCGTCTTAATAATCACTGAGTACCTGTCCAGGCTATTCAGGAGGGACACAGGCCCAGAATCATATCTGTACTGAAACCTCAGAACTTGAGAAAGTATTCCCATTACCTGCATGTTTTCTAGCCATATTAGTAGCTGTATCCCTGCTTCTGCTCCAGCTTAAAGTCTTTTTTCTCTTGGGGGGACTTCTTCCCTCCTTCCTTTTTCAGTGACTTAGACATCTTTGGCTGGGGAGAAGGAGAGGGCAGGTGTCCAACTGCACTGCTGTTAAGCACTGGCTTTGTGCATCTACTGGCTTTGGCCAATTAGGGGCATGATCATCAGAAAACCGACTGGATACTGAAAGCCTAACAGGGATTTGCGGACCACGCCTTCAGGCTTACTGCTAAGGGGCATTGGTGCTGCCATCAAACCTGGCTCAAAACCAGCTTGGACAAAAAACCACTACGTGACCACC
Source organism: Harpia harpyja (assembly GCF_026419915.1). NCBI lineage: Eukaryota > Metazoa > Chordata > Aves > Accipitriformes > Accipitridae > Harpia > Harpia harpyja. Next base: position 10,098,062 of record NC_068962.1, on the reverse strand, counting down.
TGCGACCATTGGAGACCCTGTGCCAATTACTGGGGAGCTCTTTCAGCCAGTTTCACTCTAGGAGGGTAGATAACTTTGTATAGCTCTCTTCCAGATGACTTGCAGCTTTTTGCTGTTTCTGTGCCTGGCAGGTACGCCTTAGCCTTGATACAGCTCTCTCTTTTTTATTTCTCATAACTAGACTCTAGGGCATACCATGAGATTGCAGAGGATTATCCTATTTCTTTTCCATTTGTCTTTTCTTCCTTGTCCCCAGTTCCCAAAGCCCTCTGGTTAGCATTTTGAATGTATTCCTTAATGTACCTTAGTTTGCACATTACTGGCTTTAAGCTGTGTTTCTCACTTGTGGCCTTCTGAAGACACACCAATAACACCTTATGCATTATATCATGAAATGTAATAAATGAATAACATTCTTATTTGATTGACAACTGTCTTTGTTAGCATCACATAAAGGCTAATCTGGCAATAAAATACTTCTGACTAATTCATTGTCCCTACCCCTGATACCCACCATTAGTTTTTACAGGGATTTCTACTGTGGGGTCTTCATTGAGGACCTCTTTGGGCAAGGGTACAGACTGAGGTGTCTGGTAGTTATTAGGCCTTAGCCTAATTTTTGCACAGTCACAGACTCTCTTCCCCTCTTTCTGTGAGCTCCTGAGGTAGATTCACCTTCTCAGCAATCATTTGTATTTATTGGATGCAAAATAATCTGCCTAGTAATCGCCTGCAGATGATCCTGGAATGTCCCTGACCCATTAGATCGTTGTCCTTCTCCAGCTGCAGCAAACAGGGATTTTCTTCCTCTGTCATCGCCTACAGCCATTCTCTGTCAGACCTACCAGATTCATCCCCTTTCCCAGCTCTGCGAGAATCCCACTGGAATAACCAGCGACACTCTTCTCTTACCAGTCAGGATTATCAGTATAGGAACACCGAGTAAGGTTTTTAATTTATTGTAGAATTTTTTTAAGGTATGTTTTTAGACTGACCAAACTGCCATAGGTCTCCTTGTCTCCAAAGCTCCAGTTCGTCTTTCACTGCCCTTGCTAGTGCCAAGTTCGAGTGGCTGCAGTGGCAAGGCACAGAGGCTAGCATCTTCTGGGAGAAGCTGACAGCCCAGCTAAGGACAAAGTCCTGACAAGGAGCTGCCTAAAACAGACAGGGAGAGCCCTTACTGAGTACACAAATGCCCTGAAATGTCAGCTCCCATCATTGCTCCATGCCAAAGCTGGAAGGATCCTTTTTCTCCACCCTCCATTACAGGGCCCAAGAGCCCAACACCCTGATTGAACAGACTGTCTCTCGCTATCCAGATGTTCGCCCACTCCTGGGCAGGGACATAGGAAAATGTTTCATGTAGCAGGAACTTTAGTGGTTCCTGCACATTCCTGAAAGCTTGTAATGAGGCTGAGACTCATTAAAACACACCCAGCTCTCACACCACGGGAGCTGAAGTGAGGGCATAAAGTGCCAGAGCAGCTTTACTGTGAATGAGGAGGGCACACCAAGCCTGGTCTGGAAAACCGGGTCCCATAATCATTCTGGCACTACAACAATTAAGAAGTCTGGCGAAGCCCCACTTGGCTGCACGCTCTGGAGAGGGAGAAGTATGAGGGAGGCCATAAGCAGGCAGTAGTACGCCAGTGAGACAGCCTGGCTGTCTCCTTATGCACAAAGGCCAATACTTCTTTCTTCTTCCCCTTCCATCAATCCCCCCGCCGCCCCTTCATCAGACGAGCTACTACAGTCACTGTGATCGCTCCCTGTGATCCAAGTCCATGTCCCCTCTTATCAGAACTGATCACTCTCCTTTTCTTGTCTAGCCAATATGTGCAGAAATCAGCACAGAAATCAAATGTTTCTTTCAGATGCTGCTTCCTGGATGAATGTGTTCAGAACAGGGATATCAATTCACAGGTCTTGTCCAGAGGAAGGACTTCAAGGGAAGTGGATAAGCAGACTATATTCTATAAAGACTAGGAGATCCAAAGAGTCTACAAATGTAGACTTGTGTTATTTATTTTCTGCTCAGAACCTGCTCCACATGGGATCACCTCTTAGGCCTGCTCTGGACCTATCTCCATGCCTCAGACAGAGGACCATGACGAAGGACAGAAAATACCAGGTTCCGCAGCGAGGGCGAGCTCTGGGAACTTTCACTGTGGCACACAGGCCCTCTTTGTGATGGAGATGCCAGCTTGGCGTACTGTATATTTCACCAAGGATGACCTGGTGTTCCTCTCACAAGAGGTTAATGGTCAACTAAAACTGAAAATCTTTGCATCTTTACAGCAACATTTTTCTGTCCTTCCTAGAGTGCCTGCAATACCTCCTCCAGGTGCTGATGGGGTACTCCTCAGCTGCCTTCTCGTCTCCCTAGATTCTCGCCGTCCTGCATCTACAGACGGTAAGCGAGCAGCCATCCGTATTGCACTGCTGCAAGCATGTCCAGACCGAGGGGGGGGCACACCACAGTGATGGGGTAAGGGTGGAAGTATTTGTTGCTTGAAAATCTCAAGCTGAAGCCCTGGATTTTGAAGGTTAAATTTTAGAGGGTGTGCAGCCCTCGTTCCTGAATCTTTGTTCCTGCCCTGGAGGACACGGTGGACTGAAGTCAATTACTACGTCTTGTTTTGTTTCCAAACAAATCCTAGTGCTTTAAGCATGCTTCTTATTTGTCATATTACTTTAAAGAGTAAGATGAAAGGGGCTGTCTTTATGTTCCCTGTATATCTTTCAGCATTTTGCCTAGCCCAAGCAGGACTGCTAGTATTTATATTCTCTATATTTCACAGAGTATTCTGTGGCCAGAGGGCCTATGTATTATTGTTATTTTTGGTCCAGCTTTCAGGGCCTGCATATTGCCAACAGCTTTTTTTGTAAGGAGACAGTAAAAAACTTTGCATTTGACAACATGTCTGTGTCTCTTGACTCAGTACACTTTTGGAAAGCCCTCTCCTCTGGTATTCACACTATATCATCCTCCACCACAAGACAATTTAAAATAAGATATTCCCAGTCCTGCCAGCTTTCCCTAAACAAAGCCTGTGAGCTAAGAATGAGCTCAGATATGCATGACGTGTGTTGGCATAGACATGCCAATGGGAGGGGAGCAGTTAGAGTAATTTGGGATATCCTAGGACACTTTGGGGAGAACTGTGGATCTCTCCCTGTCCTCCAGCTGGCCTTCCTTCAGGGATCTTTCTTCCTTCTCCATTCAGTTCAATAATGCACTTTCACCCTCAGACCATTAGCCTTCACAGACCCCAGATAAAACACTGAAACAAAATACCTGGACAGTGAGGTTTCCTATTCCTGCTGCCGCCACAGAGAAATGGGGTGAGGAGGCAAAAGCAGAAATTGATTCTCCATGAGGTGGCGGTTTGAGCTGCATCTGCCTCTGGAACAGCCAATGCAAGCCCTCTAGCGAAGGTATGATAAGGGTTCCAATACAGTAGGGAGCTGCCTTTTTTGTTTATACCCAAAGCTGGCCCTGAACTTGATAAGGACAAATGTGACATTCTCGCATCTTTAGAATGGGGAAAATCTGTCCTTGTTGAAGGAATGAGTCAGTTAATGTGAATAAAATCTATGTGAGAATACACACCTTGGAAAAAATGACTAATCAGACACTGTTTTAAAAGGCGCCTAAATGAATAACAGAGGAACCTGAAATTCTTATTTGGATGGGGCTTTGAGCAAGCTGGTCTACTGGAAGGTGTCCCTGCCCATGGCAGGGGGGTTGGAACTAGATGAGCTTTAAGGTCCCTTCCAACCCAAACCATTCTATGATTCTATGAAGTGTCCATATAATATAATTTAAATGCCATTTAAATAACACTAACTCTTTGAATCTTGTATGATATTTTAGAAGCATTCAGGTGCCAAATTGCCTTTAATATCATAGACTATAAGGTACACAAATATCTTTGCAGTTTGTGCATAAGGTCTCAAATTTATGTTAGCTCTGAAAATAGAGCTTCAGCTTGTGCTTTTGTTGTTGTGAACTTTTATTCACAGGCCGCCTGTCTTTACCAAAAATTTGTCCACCAGTTGTTAGCATTTTTAATAGTTTTGTTTGTCCTCAGTGTAACTAATCTCACAGACTGATTATTAGGCTTGCAGATTTTGTTTACATTTATAAATCTTTTCTCTCATAGCTGAACCATTTTTTGAGGGGCAAAGAAAGTTTCTGCTGAAAAACTCCCTTCCTTTATATAAAATGTACTTCTGTTTTGTTAGAAGGAGGCCATATGCCCTGGCTAAGCTGGCACGAGCGATGTATGGCTGCACATACAGTACACAATGTACTTCTTTTGGTAATTTTCTTAATCTCTCCCAGTCTCTGCTCCTTTTATACCCACAAACTTTAATAAGCTGAAAGAGAAATCCTGTGAAGGCTGGAACTTTCAAACCAAAAATGCAGTGCTTGAAATGAAACAGAATGATCTCATCCATCCCTAATTTTCAGTGCCTTTTCTATGCCTAGTAGACAGCTTTACTTTTATAAAACTTGAGTCCTTGTCAGCCTTGAAAATACTACTTATTGACTTTAAGTCACTTGTATTTACTTTAAGCAATTGCCTCTTGTGTATGTCCATACACAATAACTTTCCAAACAAAATCTCAAGTATTTTTTATGCTGATCAACAGATCTAATTTCAATGTCAAGCTATTTTCCAGCTGTGCACAAGGAAAAGTTTTTCAATGTGCTATGTACAGTTTTGCACTCCTATACATCTGACATTAGAATAATGCACACTGGGCTTGATCCAACAGAGAGCGGCTTTTGTGACTGTTGATCCTGGACATTTCAAGGGCCCCCCAGGCTCTAGGAAAAAAGTCTACTTTTGATTCTGATGGGAGAAAAGTGCTTCCTTCTATGGCAGCAGGCTGCCAAATTATGCATCCCATGCTGGCTCTTTCCGGACTGGCACTGCATAATAGCTGTGGTAAAGATTTTAGTCTTTACCTCTAAAGCCAATTTGGCATGAAAGATTGATAAGCAGATGACTCAAAACCAAATGTAGTATTTCATAAGAGAACATATGCAGGAATTGCTGCTGAGCGTTTTCCCCTTTTGCACAGTAAATGAACTAACTAGCCGAATGCATTGTTAGGTATCTGTTAAAGGGCTTTTGTTTTCCCATAAATAACCCCTGCAAGTTTTGAAAATGAAATCAGCCATCACAAGCAGGCTTTTGGAAATGTCACCGGAGCTGAATGCGGTCAGCGTGCTCAAGAAATCATTTGTCATGATTCAATCAATGGGCCAGAGCAAAAATCTAAAGAAAGACTGCAGTGGAATAAACCAGCTTCAGGTTCCATGCATACAATCAATTCAAAACATGATTAGTCCAGCAACAATTACATACCTATAGTGCCCTGCATATTATAGAAAAAAATAATTACTGAAGTGGGAAGAATATTATATTTATCAAAATTAGCAGAGCATAGCTGCAGCGAGAGATGTAGGCAGCAACAGGAAATTGCTGGACTGCCTCTGTAGATACCTTCCAGTGCTATGGATCCGAAGCTGGAATAGGTCCCTGATTCACTGAAGTACTTAAGCATGTGTTTCATTCCCAGCGAGTTCAAAGGGACTTAATCTTGTTCTTAATGTAAGCATCTGCTTAAATGTTTAGCTGAATGAGGGCCTACTACCTTGATCCCATTTTTATTGGAAACATCCACTGACTTCCATGACTGCAGAATTAGACTCTTAGTCACTCGCCTATTTTGCGCTAAGCACCCTTCCTGAGTAGGGGTTGTCCTGTCCATCGGCAATACATATTTATCCAGCCTTGGGATAGTTAATGGATCAAGGAATAGCCTTACTAGAAATCTTCTCAGCCGATTAGGATGATAGAGCCTGGCTCAGCAGCGTACTTGAGCATGACTCTACAAACTGGATAATAAAATGAGGTTGGTGTTCGTCTAGGAACGCTCTGAATAAATAACGTGGTTCCCAGTTACTCCCAGTCCGTTTTCCCACACGCCAGATACAGCTACAAGAACACGATTAGGTGGAACAAGGTCATAAGGCTCATGGGGTCGCAGAGCAAGGGAGGCTCTGGCATTTTGCAGAGATTCAGACCAAAGGCCATGCTGCAGGGGTGAGCGAGGTGGAAGCAGTTGTGAAAGTGTCACGCACAGCATGCAAGATTTGACAGGTCTATGAGTAGCCCCATTAAAGTCAATGAGAACGAAACACATGCTTTGCTCTGCAGAGATGGGATTACTCATGCGCCTAAAATTAAACATGTGGTTAAGTGCTTTGCTGAATCAGGGCCAGAGAGATGGAAAATGAGTACTGCCAGTACTGATTCTCCCCCATCCTCTTTTCCACACAGCTGCCTGCTGACGCCTGCTGACTTTTTTGTAAATAAGTGCTGTAGCTATAGTACTTATTAATTACTAAAAGAAACTGGGCCATATCCAAAGTCCTGGCCTCACTGAGGTCCTATTTAGACAAAACTTCCCTTAATGCCAACTTAAGATTTTACTCGACGATCATAATAATGGGATTCTGTAGCATAAGAATAGAGTTCCTAATACAATGGATGGAGATGAGGTTTCCTATGGCAGAACCAAACTGGTGGGAAAGTATAACCGGCAGACGAGTCCAAAGGAAAGGTAAATTTTCTATTGGGACATATACAGCAGAGAGCTGCTTCCATGCTTTTCTTTTGTGTGCACTTAATCAATTAACTTGTCGAATCTTTTAGCAGGAATTGGCTTTCATTTTACCATAAATAACTCTTACAATATCTGAGAAAATGACATACATTTGTGCACAGCAGATTTATTATTAACACGTTTGCTCATTTAACAGGTCTGGTAATAATTATTAATTTGATTCATCATACAAAAGATTTGTGGTCACACCAAATTGTTTCTTTGATTTTAAAACCAAAATTGCAAGCTAGAGTGCGGAATCTCTGTTTGAATCAGGGAAAATGTCATATGTGTGTGTGTTTGACATAAAAGACTGTTCACATGACAAGCATCTGGAATTTATGTTACATAAATTTTGTAAATCACCATATTCTTACATTTCCTCACCACTTTCAGAATGATATTACAAAAGTTACATTCAACCTTTTTTAGAATAGGCTATATTTCCTCTGTCCATGTAAACATTCCATGGGAAAACAACTGAGATGATAATGTATATCATATAAGAATCTAAGCGGTACTACAGATATTGTAGCTTAATAAACTGTGTGTTTTATTTTTGTGTAATTATAAAGCTATAGGTTTTCTGATACACACAAATGATAGGGCTTTGATGTGCATTTTATTACCTTCGGTAATGTGGGCATTTGATCTTTCTAATTGAAATAGGCAGTGCAAAAGAGACAAGATCTAAACTTTTAGAAAGTGTTGTCTTCCCCTCTCACAGTGCAACTAAGTTTAAAAGATTTTAATACTGCATAGCATGTAGTTTGTTCTGTTAAGTTAAATCAATATTAGACTTAAGACTGAGGAATTCTGAGCATTTTTGCACAAGTAATTTAAGTTATCTGTTTCTCTACTTGTCAGTCTGTAAAACAGTGTATTGCTAGTAACTGCCCTTGAACCAATGCAGTAGAATGGAGTTAGAATTATAAAAATCTTGAAGATATGAGATGAAAAGTGATATGCAAGTACAAACTATTATGTCTAATATATATTAAATTTAATATATAGTAGACAATACATAAAATATATTATTGTTGTAATAATAATAACAATAATAGTAATAATAATAATACAATGCACAACAATCCTTGGAAAACATGGTGTCTTTCATTAATGCCAGTAGATCTGGGTGTACGAGAGGAGATACCCCAGCTACTTGCTTTTTAATAGAGAAAGTGAGTTGCCAGGCTGGACGCTTATCAGTAAGGTTTTGTTAGATACGGACTAACCCCAGGAAATGCAGAACTGGACACGTACTTCTGCCGTGCTCCAGAGGTCCATAATGCCTCTACAACCATACTTCAGTGTTCAACTCCTCTCTTGGTTCTTGCCTTGGTAATCGACGTGGAAAGAGCAACCCTAGACAGTTGATCCGGGTTGGTTTTAGTCAATCCTCACGTATTAAATCCACAGATATTAGGTCTGTGGTGTTTCTGGTGTAAGGGAGGTGTGCATATACCATACACATCAGAAAAGAATTAATGGCCCTTCCCAAAAAAAGAATAGCCCTGCTCTCACAACGTCGACATCTCGCAAGAGCCACTTTTAGTTAGCTGTTGTGCCCATACTTACGCTTACCCAGTCGAAATCTGAACATGGAGAGAAACAGCTCTATATTATTATACTTCTTGTCTCTAACTGATAGCTGAACAGCTCAGTGGCTAAAGCTCAAAAGTGCTGCTGTCTATCAGACCTCCCTGTGGAAGAGCAGACCTGGGAGCTGGTGTTTGCTTTTTTTGGCTGTCAAAAAATCACCTTAAGCTGAGCTCAAGTAAAATGCATTTAAAAAAATAAACATGGTTTTTGCTGCATTAGTGTTTATGAGGGAATGAAGAGTGTTCAGGGAATTCAATCCAGGAGAGGTGGCAGAGGCTTTTTTGTGAGTATGTGTGACTAAATTAATATTAAAGTGACTATAACTTTTACATGACCAGCTCACTCTGGAAGATAGTGATATTTGGATGAATCAGCTAAAAGGCCTGGAAGGAGATAAAAGGGAGCAATGCTGCACTGTGCCGAGCAGCAAGGGATGCCCAGGCATATCCCAGTGGGAGTACTGACCTGTGACAGTTTACATCTGGCACTGGAGTATGTAGTTTTTCTCTACCCACATCACCATCATCTCCCCCACTTCCCCTAACCATTTTACAGTGCTGGTGTGATGATCTGAGAACAGTTCTTGGAGTCCTGTGCAAGGATGTCCCAAACTGGGTAGGAGAGGACAGGCGTGCAGTGGGAGCTGAGGTGTCACAGGAGGTGAAAATCTACTGTACAGGGGCCAGGAGCGAGAAGCCTGCATGATTTACCCATCCCACCAGGGAAGACTGGAAGCTGGAGTACCTCTGTCTGTCAGTTCTTAGAGCGGTTTCAAGAAGATAAGGTCCCTCCGTCTAATGTAACTAAAGAAACCATTTAGCCTGCAAGTCAGACAGGACATGTCAATTAAGAATGACCAAGTTGCACTGGACTGTCTGAGACTATGGGTGTTCTCTGAACTATGCTGGAAAACAACCACAAGTCATATGGCTCTGCTTGGGAAAACTGCCCGTGGAACAGTGAGATTAATTTTGGCCTGAAAAATGAAGCTCTGACAGTTTGGATTGCTGTCTCACAGAGACAGTCTAGTCTGTGCCTGTGGCACTCCCAGCCTACCCAGTAGCAGGTGCTGAGCTGAGGGGTCACAAAACTGGATTCAAGTAATAGAAATAAAGATAGTTTCACGGCCGGTCATTTTAACTTCCCGATAAAGGGAGAGCAATACAAGAGCAGGAAGCATGAGGTAAGAACCACAAAGCAAGCCTGGGGGGATGATTTGTTACGGTTTAGGATCATATGAGAAGACTTGAAAGAGTGTCAACAAAATCTGGGTGTGGTAAAAGTGCATCCTAGCAGAAGGTCTTAAAACAGGCAACAAAACAATAGCAAGAGTTCATGTGGTCTAGACCAATGGCCAAATGTGGGAATTTGTTCCCACAAATGTTTGCTTGCTGGAGCAGAAGCTGGCAGAGAGGAAGAAGTGCCTGAGAGTGGAAACTCTCTGTGACGGCCAAGCAAGGTCCAGGAGGGACCCAGACGCTTCCTCACATAGCACCAGGAATTGTGTGGGCGACCCTGGCTCTGTGTGCTCGAGGATGGATCGGGAAAAATGCCAGCAGTAAAAGCGGTATCCCTGGGGGAGTGCATGCGAGGGGGGAAAAGCAGAGTGGCAGGAGGGGAAGCCAGAGCTAGACGCAAATATCCATTCTGCAGCTCCCATCACACTAAATGGTCTGTAAGATCAATCGGGGACTGAAAACAGCTTGTCCTGCAAATGACCTTATGAAGGAGAGCAGCTGGCTAAGGGCTCTCTGGCAATTAAGGAAAACAGGGCTCCTTGGGATTAGGACAGAAAGCAATTGGAGTCTGCAGATGCTCACCCCTGGAGCACCTTCACCCCATGATGAAGACGAAAATCTGAGGGTCACACTGGCCATGAACCAGAGCAGTCCAACAGCACATGACTTCAGGTGAGCTTGATGACCCAACGCCTGAGGAAAGAGCAACTCTTCCTGAGATGTCTGCAGATTGGAGTGGTCTAACAGCCGCGCGGAGCGAATGGAAGGAATCACTAGGTAGACCAGCACAAGATAAACTTATAGCACATATGAGTGTTGCATGCTTTTTTTAGTAAAAACAACATATTGCAAAATTGAGGAAAACATGAAATATGTAACCTTGTACAAGTCTTAGGTAATCCTGCTGTTCCCAGTACGTGCAGTTAATCTAATGGTGTAACTTCTAGTCCTCTTCTCTGGGAGGGCTGAGTGGCTGGAAGGCTGCAGTGTGGAATCTGTCAGAACATCCCTACAGAAAAGCATTGCCTTTTTTGATTGTCGCTAGCAACTTAGTCTTGCTTGAAACCATGTCCAGCAGAAGCATTTGGTATTTTGCCAACCCAAAAAGGAACGGGTGTTATACCCAAACTGCTTGGAAGAATTTACCTCTCTTTGTGTTTCACGCATACCTCTACAATGTACCCAGAGTGCCATGGAGGCGAAAGCAAAATCTGTATGCGAGTCAGAGAGGAGACTGGCACTGAAAAGGAGACTGGCACTGAAAAGTGTGGAAGCTGGCTGGATTTGGCTGAAAAAACGGGGTGGGAATGGAGACAGGCACCAGTACCGTTCTGTGCCAGCCAGCAGTGATAAGGGAGGAGTGACCACCAAGGGGCAGCATTTTCCTAATAGTTTTGTCCTGCTGTTCCTAAGAACTGCTGCCCTACATCCCCATTCAGATAGCTGAAAGTAAAGTGGCAGTTGTGGAAATGGCCCTGAGAGCCCGTAGGTGCCAGACAGCGTGGGAGTGCCCAGTGCTGGCCTCTTCTCTAGGGGCAGGACACAGTGGAGAGGTCACGGAGTCTGGAGAAATGTAAAGTGTCCCAACTAACACTGTGGAGATCGAGCAACGGAGAGTACCATTGATCAATATTTTATACTTAAATGTGATGAAGTGTAAAAGTGTGATTAATGGGGCAATTAAATTCCCTTGCTTCCAGCAGAGACCTGAACCCGCATTTTGGGGTTTTTTTTCAGTACCATAATGTTTAGCTAGTTTAAAGGTACTCCTTAATTTCATTTTGAGCTTTTATTCCAATTTTACAGAGGTACGGTGAAAAATTATGTCACATTGTCAGCAAAAACTATTAGATTATGATCCTTTAATCACCCGTATTGAACATTAAGGCCCTGATTCAGCAATGCATTTAAGTGTGTGCTGAATTTTAATTACGTGCGAAGACCATTGTTATTCAGAAAAGTGTTTAGGCGTGTGCTTGTATGTTTTGCTGAACTGAAGCTTGAGAGCAATAAGAAGGCATCTGGCACTTACCTAAGAGCAATCAAGGGTGAGTCATAGTAGTGAAACCGAAGCTGTGACCACAGAGAGTTATTACATAGAGCAGTCTCCCGACCCTGTACTTTAATAATCAGGGAAGGGAGAGATCTGCTTATCCTGGTCTTCAGACTCCCGAAGCATCTTTTTTGCAGGTTGCAACTGCATTATTTTACCAAGGTCCTTTCATTTCTTGTCAGTTGAGGATGGTGAATATAGGAATGTGTTTTTTCATTGCGCTTTCCACCGGACAAATAATTCCCAGCACGCAATGGTGACTGTTGAACAAACTCCTGCTGTAAAACCAATTGAAAGGCTCCCATTGATTCTAAGGAAAGCTGCTTCAGGCCCTGGGTGAGTCACTGCCCGGGCAGCTCCGGTCTCAGCACTTCTCGTCTTGCCTCTGTAACGCAGCAGCAGACCAAGGTCTCCCAGCCAGTGACTAACAAATGCTTAGATGGGAGAATCACTTCCCGACCCTGAAGTCTGCTGACAGCAGGCTGCTGCCTCTTTCTAGCTGTTTCTTTCTTTCTAGGTGTTGCGGTCATCGGCGCGAGCTCCCCCAGGGACCCCCAGGACGGCAGAACCGTCTCTGACACCACTGGGCACAGCCTCTGGGGTGGACTTTGCTCTGGCCAGCACTGTACCTGGATGTGAGGCACCGCTGCTCTGCTTGCCTTAGCCATGCTGCCAAGGGAAGAATTTAACCCCCTGTCAACTCAGAGTAATAAATGAGATACCTGCCCAACTGATTATCAGCTGTTTTACCTGCAGTGCCCAGAACTGCTTAACTCTTGCTATGACTGATTTAAAAACATAATGGAAAATTGATTTTTTTCTGCTTTATAGGGGGAAAAATCAATGCAGATTAAGAACAGGGTAAACAGTGAAAGGGAAGAAATACGACCGCAAATTCCACGGACCCAAACCCAAAACCAAGAGTAGATATTCTAAACTGCAGGAACACACACTTTCTAAAGCCTCCTAAGTCTCTGCGCTGGTAAAATAATCTCAAACAAACTTGAAAGCAGATTGAAAATAGATGGGGTGTCTCTAAGTGAAAAGAGACAGTTATCCTCTGCACCTGCTAACAAACACAGTCCCTTTTTGTTATGAAATGTCTCTAACTTAAAATATCGCCTGAAAGTAAACTCCTTCATCAATTCATCACGAATTCTTCAAAGGCATTTTGGAAGTCTCTCTAAACCATTGGCTTTATTGTGGCTTTATTTAGGATTTGAGGAGAGAGAATGCTGCAATCAGAAAGAAAGAAAGAAAGACAGACAGAGGAAATGATTACCTTTCAATCCCTGTGATTTAGAAAGAATAACATGCTGCTTTCTTGATCTGTTGTATTATATACTTACAGAATAAGATTTGACAATGTGGCATTGAACTGTAACTTTCTACTGAAGTGATATCATCCTGCATTGTAAACCAGTGACTTCTGGACCTGGGACTTTTGTGCTCTTCCTAGAATGCCATCCTCCCACCGTTTTTGGATTAATCACTGTACACTTCCCTCTGTACCTTTCCAGCAGAAATGATTAATGCAAAGGGTAGGCAGCCATGCCCTCACCTCTGTGTAGTCACTTCTCTTCATTTAGAATAAAGGTTAGTTTTGACAGCAATACTAAGGGGTTTTTTTATATTATTATTTTTGTGTGCTATTTTTAAGTTCCTCAAACTCTTTCAAAAAAACGAGGTAAGTTTTCCTCCTTTCTGAAGTTGTGCAGCCACACATACTTATTCCAGATTAGAAGAAAAAGGTTGTTGTTGGAGTGCAGCGCTCTGGGCGTTTAAGATCTTCTAAAAGTGCAGCACCAAGTAGCTGCTTCTTCTGGTGGTGGTGAGTGCGTATGTGTTTGGGGATGAACAGCTGAGCTTGCTGTTCAGCTTTGTAGGCATTCTCAAACACTTCTGCACTTTGCCTCATAAGGAAAGTAGGCTGGGGAAAATGCTAAGCATTAGTTGTGGCAAAGATCTTCCTGGCTCCATTTTGACAACGGGATTAAGAAAACATGATTTCTAATAGCTACACAGCAAATTAGGGACATTTGACATCTGTTTCTGTAATTCGGAGCTCCCTAAATGCTTTCAAAACATCCAGAAGCACTGGGTTCTGTAATAGGAACACCAGAAGAAGCACCCCAAGAGGAATATAACTGGGAAACTGGGTACTGGGTATAATGGGTACTGGCCGCATCCACAGCTGCCTGCAGCTGGAGGACCCTGAGCTCAGCATCTCAGGAAACCCACTCCAGCCCTGTGCTCCCTTTTTTTCCCATCACGTCTTCTGCTATGTGCGTGTTTTTGTCTACCCATTGCCAAACTTTGAACATCAGAAAACTTATAAACTCGAACTAAACCATTTGGCTTAAAAAGCTGCAATAAAAGTGATCGCTGGAGAATATGAATCAGATAAATGCATCCCGGCGACAAGAGTTTATTTTTGCTGCTGAAAAATAATTTATTATTCCATGTTTTGCCACTGAAGGTTTGCTTTTAGAATACACGTTGTAGAGACCATCAGAAATTATCTCCAAAGCTGAGTGCAGATATATGCAAAAATGAGACATTTCTCTTCTTTGTGTAAATAGCATTACAGCAGTTTCCCTATAGAGTGTATGGCAAAGATGGAAAGAGATGCATTTACAGACATCCTATGTGAGACACTCAGCCAGCCTAATTGCTGTGTCTTTGTACCAAAGCAATGCTGACTTAAGTGAACTAAGGGTTTGACCCCGTGTTCACAAAATCAGGCTCGTGACTCAGTTCCTTTTTGCTGGTAAAGCTCTTGGGTTGCTATCAACATTTTTGGAGTCTTGTTTGGTAGCTCTTTTGCCTGGCTGGTGCTGCTCTGTAGCCCTGGGGCAGTGCTTATCTGGCAGTATTCATGACTAACTTTTGTCAGGACTCTTTCAAAGTTAAAGAGAAAATTTTATTTAAGGAGGGTGGGAATTGCAAATAAACTTCTTATCTGATTTCAGCTGCGACCAGGGAAAAAAAGTACTTTGTGGGTTATTTGTACACGTAGAGGATTGTGTCACAGGAACTTTCAGCCAACTACCATCTGCTGTCGCTGCTAATGGAAACTGTCCAAATCGGCCCAAATTAGGCAAGTCGCTGAGACCAAACCGGATGAAGAATGAAGAATCTGCAGTCAGTTAAATGTTCAAAATGGCATTCTAAAATGGGTGCGTTTCTCCAAAGCCCCCGCTAAAATAGGCCGCAACATACAACAGTGCAGTGTCGAGGGCGAGTCCAACAAAAGAGAGATAACTCCGAGGTAATGGAAAAGGCAGTTTCCTGGAAACAGTTGGAATATGCCCTACGCTTTGGACGAGTCTACGTGTTGTGGGTGCTGGGAATGGGGTGGAGAGCCAGGAATCACTCGGGGATATGTATTTCAGCGACGGACTGATGAGAAATACTAGGCCAGAACAGGGGTATTAGAGCCTTTAATAACACCGAGACAACAAAGCAGACATGGGAACCACCCCTTGCAAACAGCACTTTGCATGTGCATGTGATTAATAGCTGTGGTGAAGGGTTAGTGAATAACAGCCTGATGCCAAATGGATATCAATGGGATCAAACCATGCGTTTGGCAGATAGAGGAAGGAGTATTCATTGTTGTACACAGAATAAAGGAGAGTGCGCAGCAACTCCCTGAACCCCCGGTAGAGCTCTGGCACGCGGACAAGAATCTGGCTGTAACCCTGTACAACAAGGACCACGCATGTACACATGTGCACACAATTACATGGCATGAACGTAACAAGAGAAAATTGAATATAAAATATTACAGAAAGCCAATAATTCTGGTTTATATCTTTCTTTCTCCTTGAGGCAGAAAAGAACCTGGCTATTTTAAAATCTGGGATCTATTTACATAGCCAAATGTAATGCTCTTTCTTGTGCAAAATAGGGTAGGAAGGAATTTAAAATGTCAACATTCCCTGGACCTGTTTATCTCTTTTCATGCCTCCCTCTGTATTAAGTATTAAGGAATAGACACTAGATGATAGAAACTGTGACAGTTCTGCTGAAGCTATGACAAGTTATACCAGCTGCAAATACGATACAAAATCTCTGACAATGTACCTACGCTAGAAAATATGGTTTTAACCACATGGTAGCTAGCATATGGGCAAATCCTTTTGTTGACAGAGCAGGTTGCGTCTTTCACTTGTTAGCAGATTCAGGAACCCAAATGAAAGCTTTAACACAGAAAGTCAGTATTTTCCATGAGATGTATTCAGTAGGATATCTTTGTTTTCCAAAAATTCCTAATTGAAATAGAAAGCACAACATTCTTTTTACCAACTTTATCTATAAATTGTAACGAAAACCAATCTCACAACGCTAAATTCTCCCGAAGGTCACTAGAGACTGATCAAAGTCCAAGTTTGCTGTTACCAGTGCACAAAGACCTTGGTATAAATGGGCCAGTTTGGTGATGGTAAAGTTTATGGGAGCTAGAGCTAGGTATATTTTCCCAAGCAAACAAAGTAAGCAAACATTGCTAGAAAAAAATTACGGAAAGATTAAATAAATTAGAATGCTGCTACTTGGCAAAACACAGGGGAATTCTCTCCTCTGTGCCAATGTACATGGGAGAAAAAAGTGCCTGAGTAGGGTCTCCAAAGAATTTTATTTTTGGTGTGTACACTGGAGATTACAACCTTCACTTCATTGCATCCTATGGCACACACCAATGTAATTGGAATGCAGCATCTATATGCAACAGCCTGTAGCCAACCAATTGACTCACAGATCACAGAAAGTATACCCGTTCTATACCCAGCTCTTTGTGTGACACAGCAGGGGAGAAATCTGGGTCACCTGCATATCCTGAGTCACTGCAGTCCCTTAAAAGCTGCCAATGCTCCACTGAACTGATTAAACTTCTGCTACAAACCTCGTGTACAACCCCCCCAAACAGTTCATCTTTTGTATTTTTCCATGTTTGCAAATAAAAGAAGCAATTGCCTTAGCTCTAAATCAAAGTAGCAATGCCTTTAATCCACTGAAAAAAGTAGTAATGTCTTTAATCCACCAAAGATTAATTTAATGTGACTTTCTTGCTGGCATGTGGTAATTATGTTTTAAAGTATGGAGACAGAGGCCATCTGAGATTTTCATTCAGGATTTCATGTATACGGAGAAGATATTTCTCAAACTGAGCAAGCAGAGGAGAAGAAACAATTTAGTTCCTGCTAATTTAGTTGCTGTTTCTGCTTTATTGTTCATTAAGAACCTAGAACTCCTTGACTATCCTCTCTGGACTTGTCTACATTACAGTACAAAACGTCATTTGGTTCCAACATTATTATGAAAAATCAAACTGACTCTGTTTAGAGGGATTCAAAGGTTTACTCCTTATAATAATTTTCCCTTGTTTATTTAACTCTTGAGAATTGTGCTTGTGCTGGTGTTAGATATGTTTTGGTAATGTTGACACGTTCTCCCTAAAATAAGAGTAATCATGGTTTTCCTGGCTTTACTTCATGCTTGTACAGCAGGAAGCCAAGATTGCACTGAAGTAAAGAAGTAAATTAGGTTATTCCGTAGAAAATCTGCAGGGATTGAGGTGGAAATTACACTTGCATCTTTGGCTGGTTTTGCTCTGCTGTGGGACGAGGGTCTGATGTTGCTGCCATAGAGACGTATCATTTTTTGTCCAATTTTCACAGCCTATATCCCAGGTTGTACATTTGAAGGACAAATGAAGTAGAAGTAGACAGATCTAGACTAAAATTAAACTGTCTTTCAACATCTGCATCACAGGGGAAATGTCAGTACCCTGAAAAGTACTGATGGACAGCACGATGACTCACTTCTTTCTACGGGAAGGAAGATGACAAGAAACAGATTTTCAGCTGTTGATGAAGCTTTTCCATCTACTGGGCAATACAACTGCCAAGAAATGATGAGAGGCAGGATATGATATACCACTCATACTCCCTGTCCTCCACCTGCACAAAATCCAGGCTGTGCGCTACAGACTTCTTGGTTATGTTGCAGGCATCCGTCTGTCAAGTAGGACTTTTCTCAGAATTAACGTCTTAGGCCAAATTAATCCCTGGGATAATTCCATTGTGTTTTGTCTAAGGAAATATCAATTACTGTGAATGGAAGGATGATCTCATGATGAAAGCAAATGAATGACTGGGAATCATGCCTGGGATCTCGGATAGATTCCTCTTCTGCTCTAGAGTTCCCATCTGATCTGGATAAATCAACACAAATGCCAGTTGCCTCGATTTCCACCTGTGTAAAATGAGGTTACTTCTAATTTACTTCCAGAGCCATCTTTTAAATATGTGTATTTCTTTGAGCTGTTTTGATAAAAGGAACTATAAAAAAAAGAAAACTGGTGTATTGCTATTTTTATAAAGTATGAAAAAACAAACAGTAAAGAGGCTCATGTTCTGGGAGATGACAGGTTGACATATCTGCAATTAGTAAGTTTACACTGTCAACTTATTCTGAACAAGAAGGATTAAAACCTCTTTTTGATCTCACTGTGAGCTCTCTCAAAGGACAAGGGAGATAAATATGTAAAGCAGATTAGGATTAGTCTAGAATGGAGTAACATTAAGAAAATCAGCCTTGAAACTTCAGAAGAAACTAAAATCTACCTTTTGCTGTGCCGTTGCTCTTTGACTTCAAGCAGTAATGAGCATACCACCAGAAATCAGTAAATGAGTCAACAGTATCCTGCAGCAAATTAATTGACAATTGGTGCAGTTTGGAAAACTGGAGCATCCTTCCAAGATGCGAGATGCATCGTTTCCTGCTGCACATGAGTGAAGAGAACACAAAAAGTCGGTTTAGTAGATATTCCTAAATGGGAAGGCTCAGGCATCTGAAGATGGAATTGGCAGAGGACAGCAAGACTAGTATGGAGACACCTAAAGTACTGGGGAGGAAAAAATCCCAGGCTTTCCATTAAATATCTGGAGTTTTTTAATCACAGAGGAGCAGAACTTAATCTGACCGTTTTCTTCTTGACTATAGCAGGACATTAAACCAAAAACTTTGCCAAAATGGTGGAAATACATGTCAGAACTTATTCAAGAATTTAGCTGGAGGCAACTACCCCCTTTTCCTTACAATTTTTATCAGTGAACATATTTTGGAGGTAGGTGACTATATGAATTAGTTTGTGTTCGTAAAAATAATCAGCTAGGAGGGAGCTCCCTTAGCCCTCATTACAAATGCTTTAGAATTTAAAGCTCTTCACCAGAGCTGTCAGGGTTCACAGTCTGTCCTTTTCTTCCTGATTTGGAGTAGTCTTCTGATTCCAGATTACACGAACGCTACATGAATGTCCTAACTGCCCGTGTAGAAGCAATTACTCTTGCATACAATGAATAAATGAATATTGTATTAAAATGGCATAGTTTGGATGGGAAAGCGTCCTGTCCTAGGCTGCCCGATGTTGGCGCAGTAACTTCAGAGTCACAACGTTACAGCTCAAATCCATTCTCCAGATCAGGCAAAGGTACCTTGTGTCCTCTGTGTCCTTGGTCCAGGCTCCGGTTGAAAGAGAATCATCTGCGTGTTGTTTTGCACGCTCCTGTCTCAGGTCTCACAGAGGCAAGAAAAGGCTTGTTTTGGTAACTGTTATATAGCTTCAGGGTATGCTAAAGCTTTAAGTGACATGACAGTGTCTTTTTCCAGGTGGCTCTGAAAACACCAGGTGACAATCCAGATGCATAGGGACTTTAATTGTGTAGAATTAGGTACTTTGAAACTTTAGGTTGTCTGACGTCAGGTGAACACAAAAACCACACCGGCACCTACGTCTAACACATAGAAGAATTTTCTGAAGAATGAGATATCCAAGTCCCTTCATGGATTTAGGTTTTAGCCCTAAAATTTTCCATAAAATGTGTTATCATTTTTAGTCACAGCCATTTGGAGCGATCATCTTGCTTGAGATAGGCTCACCTGTGAGTTACACAAATGCTCTTGCACCTTTTGTGCACACAAGCAACTTCCCTATAACTATCTTTTTTTTCCTAGAGAGAGTCTGCATAATTAGATTAGGTCAAGCTAAAAATGCATTGGTTTTCTCTCTCTCTCCAGCTCTGCAGCAATACTCTAGCTCCACTGACTGATCTAAAGTAGGAACTGGTGCCTCCTGGAAATGTACTTCCTTAGGAAATGCGTTCAGTTAAAATCTCTTCCAAGTACTGATGCAAGTCCTGCATGTGCTTGGCTTTTCTGCACGTGTTTTGTTTTTACTGTCCTATTTCATGCAGATTTCCGTGATATTTCACTGTTTTGCAGTTGCAACTTATTTTTTAATTTGGTTGTCATTGCTAATGTTATTATTATCATAGCACTAGCAAAAGAAAAAAAAAGGGGAATTTCTTAGAGGAAGCAGAAATACTGGTCTCTCTGAGAATTAATATGATCTTGTCAGCATGACAGGAAAACAGCTTAGATCCTAGTCCACAAAATCAAACAACTTTACCTCTACGAATCAGTGAGTAATTCTGAAGGAGGCACCTGGCTAAAACATTCTTCTCTACCCCACTTTCTCCACTTTCGATAAAGTAAGGTCACTTGTTCATGCATGCATTCAACTAACTCGATTTCCTTCCTTAGATAACACCAGCTTATGCTTGACTGCTAACAACAGCAACTGCGTGGGTGTTTTGAAACGCACCAAAGTTTACATTTCTGAGGCTCATTAAGTCACATCTTTGGATGTAATTTCTGTTGTTCAAAATTATGCACAATATGTTATGACATTTATTTGATGGTATCTGAGCATAAGAACTGGCAAAAAATTAATAAATCCCACTTGATTATTCCTAGAGTAACATTTACTATCCAGTTACCTCATTCTAATAAAAAATCCCAGCAGCTTTCAGGGGGTTAGCCTTTCTCTTCTCAGACACTTTGAGGAAGTTGGCACAAATATTTTCTACAAGCTCCAGCAAATGAACCCAGTTTATAGAAATTGAAGTGTCTAATCTAATCTGTTGAGGGATCTGCACCACATGCATTGCCCTGACATTTAAGGTCTCATAGTCAGTGACCGGTTAACCAAATCCGTCACTGTGACAGACATGTACTTCTACATGCTGTGCCACAACTTAATCTTTCAGGCGCAGTTTAGGTGAAGTATATTGTAGCACAGTGACTCAGAGTCTACAGTGTTTTTAATGAAGAGATTTTCAGACAGGTATTAAACCAGATTATTTTTGATTGCCGTATTTACAATAAAGCATGTGAATTTGCCTACTAGGCTATACACAATAGGTTAGCTGTTAGACTGCATAACGCTAGTTATCTTTACAATTACTGTTATTATTATGTGTGGTTACAGCCCTCCACCTCTTCCCTTTTCCCTGATACCAGAGTCTGTGACAATGACTTTCTGGAAGTGAAGGTTATTTTGGAAATGGCTGCTTAGTGACACTTCTGAGCTTCTAAATTACCTCTTTTGATACCTTGTGATTACCGTACGTCACGCTGTAAATCTGCTATGAGTCAGGATGTTATCTGACATCTCCAGGTAATATAGTAAAGTATAAATGTTGTTCATAACTCTGGTGCATTTACTGCTTTTAACTAACTGAGGAACAGAAGGAATTCCCCTATCACGCTTCGATTTCTACCCTCTCGTTTTCTTCCGCGGTGTTGTTTGCCTAACAAGGACAATAATTTTTATGTTGAACTTGTCTCCAGCTTTCTGCACTGGCTCTTTCCACCTGCTGCCCCCAGCTTGGCTGGGCATGCAGGGTCCCAGAGCTGACCGGTGGGGTGGTACAGGCACGCGCTGCCGTCTCTTTCTTTCCGCAAACCAGGTTTTCTCCATCAGAGAAAGCTCCTGCCGTTGGGAGGACACTTATCCTTTGTTTATACAGAGAAACATTTCTGCAAGATGCAGACTTGGTGAACCCTTGTGAGTGGAGCTAAATCCACTTGGAGAGGCTGGCGGAGCCCTAACGGTACCTCCAGCCACCTTGGAGCCCTGGGCACGTCCAGCGGAGTAGGCGCTCTCCGCACAGCCTACACATTTCATCCCACCCTTGCTTGACATTTGGTTTTATTAGCCAGCATCGGGCTTTGTTAAACTTTTCCCCTGGAGGATTTGGTTTGTTTCTAAAGCTTTTCTGCCAGCCCTCTTCTACCCCAGCCAGTAGTCCTGCCTCTTTGAAGAAAAAATCCATGCGCTTTTGACGGAGAACAAGAGACTTCTGCCACCGTGACTCAGCAGCAATTATACTGCTTTTTATGCAGAGATTATTAGGAGGTTCCAGAGAAGGAGCTGTGCAAACCTGGTACGTAAGCCGAGCGATCCCGCTGCAGCAAGAAGGACTAAGTCAGGATGATTGGGATCTTGGCAGTAGGTCCAGAAACACATTGAGAATCGGCGTTCGAAAGTAAGGATCACAGTTCTTCTGACGAAGCATACCAACTCTTTAAAATCTAGGTTGCTACGTTCTGTGCTTCAGACTGAAAAGTTTAACGCCAGATCAATGTGATCTGCTAATGGGTTCAGTAAGGCCCCTCAAAGCTTTAATATTCCGAACAAAACACACCCTCCCCCCAGGTCTGCAATTACTGCCACTGATGGTGATAACACAGCCCCTGAACCTAAGCAAAAGCAGCTGAGGCATTTGTGAGACTTGGGGCAGACTTTACAGGAGCACTTTGGGCATAGCTTGAAAGAGGTCTTAATGCACTTAATATATTTTGAGGTTGCAGAGAACAGCATTAAATAATCACATAGGGGAGAAAGAAAACTTGTTAAAAGCTCCCCAGTTTATTAGACACAGTTTGATGTACAGAATCCCATTCTTCTGGGACAGTGTGTTGTGCCACTTGATGGAAATCATGAGGAAACAGTTCTATAAAGGGCTGGCTAACAGAAAAAGGAGGCAACATTTTAAAAACCCTCTTAAAAAAGGAAACAATCCCTTTCCGTAACTTCATGCCTCTATATCCCACGAATTATTGAAGGTGGTTTCAGTGCATTATTTCCCACCGCTGGATTTCCTGCCCAGGCCATTTATTTGTCCCACTCACACCGCGTGGCTCAGGCTAAGCCCACCTCACCTCTCGCAGGCAGCACCCCGTTGCAGGGCTGCCCCGGGGGAGCCCCAGTTTGCAGGGCTCCTTGCTTTGGGGAGTGTGGGTTTCCAGCCCCCCCCCCCCCCCCCCCCCCGCCAAGTTTCAGGGGTTTACTTTGGTTTTGCTTAACTGGGAGCTGAGTGAAGAGCTGAGCGAAGAGCTGAGTGAAGAGCTCCCCGTGGATGTCTCTGCACTGACAGCGAGGGGAATACGCAGCTCAGGGTGAGTGGGAGCGTGGACCCCCCTGCTCTGGCATCCCACCCCCCATGGTAAGGGCCCGCTCCTTCCTACTACTGAGCTTCCATCTGACCTAGGCTGGGGGGTGGGGGAAAAGGGGGGGCAAGGGGAACAGGGAAAGACGGAAAAGCAAGATGGGAAGGGGGAGGAAAGGGGAACAGAGCACAGGGGATGAGCAAACGAGAGGAAAAGAAACGAAGAAGAAAGAAAAAGACACTAAAAAGAGAAAAAGCGACGGAGAGCAGAAGGAAAGAAAAAAGGCAGGCAGAAGGAGGACGGCGAGAGGAGAAAAGGGGAAGGAAAAAACAACCTCGGGGACGAGGGTCGCGCCAAGCTGGCGGCAGCAGCGGGCGAGCCCAGCCCACGGCGGAGCCCGAACCCTCCGGGCACCGGGCACCGGGTCCCGGGCCGCGGGGCAGCGGCGCCCGGGGCGCGGGGCGGGGTCGCGGGGCGGGGCGGGCGCGGAGGGGCGGGCGCGGGGCGGTCCCGCACGCAGGCGCGGTGGGAGCCCGGGGCGCCCCACGCGGGCGCTCCCAGAGCCTCGGCGGCGGCGCCCGGCTCGGCAGCCGGGGGAGCGCGGGCCGGGGCCGGGGCCGCGGCCGGAGCCGGAGCAGCGCCCAGGCGCCGCGGGAGGAGGGCGGCAGCCGCCTCGCCCCGCTTTGCTCGCCCGCCCCGCTGCCATGGGGTAGGGGGCGGCGGAGGTTGGGCTGGGCTGGGTTGGGTTGGGTTGGGTTGGGTTGGGGTGGGGGGGGGAACGCACCGCCGTCAGGCTGCGGCCGCCGGCGGAGCGCGGAGCGGCGCCCCGCGGTGCCGGGGGGCAGCCGCGGCGGGGCTGGCGTGGGAGGCCGGCCGGAGGGGGCTGCCCCGCTACGAGCTCGGCGGCGGCGGCGGAGGCAGGCGGAGGAGGAGAGATGATCGCGGAGTTGTTGAGCAGCGCCCTGGGGCTCGCCCTGTACCTCAACACCCTGGGCGCCGACTTCTGCTACGATGACAGGTAGGACGGCGGAGGCGGCGGGGCCGGGCGGGGGTCGCACACCTGCCGGGAGCGGTCCCGGCGGCTCCTCGGGCACCGGGTGGCCGCGGCGTCGCCCGCCGCGGCCGGGGCTTTGACAGCTTGCCGGGCGGGCTCGGTCCCCCTCCCACCCTTCCCGGTGAGCAGGGACCCGCCGCCTGAACTTGGCGTGTCCCGGGGGCTGATCCCACGGGCGCCGTGTCAGCGGGGGGCCCGGCCGCCTCCCGTGTCCGTGTCCCCCCCCCCTCCACCCTGCCCCGCTCCGCGGGAAGTTGCGGTGCGCCGTCGGGATCCTCCGGGCGGCCGCGGGGAGCGGAGCCCCGCCGATGGGGAGGGCGGCGGCCGGGCTCCCTACCTGCTCCTCTCCCGAACGTAGCTGCCCTCCGAAAGGCGCTGCTAGCAGTCGGGGAGAATTCCCACTCGTGCCTTTTTTTTTTTTTTTTTTTTTTTTCCGGTGGCTCGAGCCGCTCGCAATTAAAACGGATGCATAATTAAAACGCGTCGGGGAGAACAGCACGCCTGGCTAAACTTACTAACCGTCCTGGGGCGTTTTCACGCTCCGTTGGCATTTAAACCATCCAAAAAGCGAGCGCGGGTTGACTTTGACAGCTTTTCAGCAGCAGCCTCCCTCCTCCGGGGCGAGCGACCGGCTGCCGGCGGCTCCGCTCGCTCCGCCGAGACGGACGAGGCCGTTCGCGTTCACCGAGGTGGGAGCGACCGGGCATCCCCCCGCTCGGGAGGGGACGGGGATGGGGCTGGAGGGGGGGCGTGGGTGCGGTGAGTGCCTCCGTGTAGCGTGGGTCTCTGCTGGGTGGCTCGGGTTGGCCGCACCGACTCTCCGAGTGGGGTTTGTGCCTCGGAGGTGGTCGTGCGGGAGGAGGAAGGCGGTGGGGTGGGGGTAAGGGATGCGCCGGAGGAGAGAAATGTCGCTGGATGAGCTGAACTTCCCGGCGCGCTGGTGGGGTGCGAAAGGATCGGTTTAGGTCCTTGGGAAATAACCCGCCTGTCCTGGAGTCGATTAGTTACTAAACTTGGGATTTTCCTCCCTTACGCCGTATTACGGTGCACCTGCCGCGTTTAAGGATCTGTCACCGCTTCCAGAATAAACCTCCCTGTTTTCAAGGGTTGCTACTATTAAACCCGTTATACTTGAAGTAAATGCCAAGCGTTAGTCCTGGTCCGGGTCTCCGGCTGGGAACAGTGTCGGCTGCAGAGTGTGGCGATTCAGGCGTCAGGTCATTTACATGCACACGAAGCCTTGGGAAGCAATTAAGTGTTTTTAGGTTTCTGTGAGCCTTCCGATTATCTACAAGGATTTTTCTTAAATCTATTTTAACGTTTCAAAACTTCATTCACAAGCGATAAAAGAAAAAAAAAAACAAACCCGCTGTTACTCCGAAAGGCGAGGTCTGAGTCAGATCGATAGAAAGTGATGAATATTTTGACACGCTGACACTATTTTAAACCCGCTTGTTATAGTTAGGAACGGCAGGAGTTGTGGAATATTTACATAACCCTAAGTAGCATATGTTGCAATATTTAGGCGAAGCTGGGTTGTTTAAGGACATGCTTATAACCCTGTCCTGCAGGCCAGTTCAAATTGGCTAGGCATAGAAAGCAATCTGAAGTACTACCTGGTGTTATTGATGTGGAGGTCAAGGTTACTCTTGATCTTGCATGAGTGTGCTTTAATGCAGTTAGAAAACTGTGGTATTTGAGTGTCGTCACAGAAAGAGTGGAAAAGATGTCTTTGCCGGTACTAATCCCAGGCTATTTAAAAGGTGTTCTAAAATACTGCTTTGTTTATGTGTTTACCTCCTAACTAAATAAAGTACTTCTCATCGTTGTAGCTGAGATTTAGGCATTGGCTAGAGTGTTCTGAAAGCCAGTTAATGGCATTTCTGTACGCAGGTTCATCTAATTAGGGTGTTTTTCAACGACAGCACTGGAAGGGGCAAGGCAGCAGTGGTTGTTGCACGCTAGTAATTGTTGAACTAGAAAGGGTTATCTCTTCAAAGAGGCAGGCTCTCAGACCCAAAGTATTCTTTTAACTGTAATCACAGAATCTTGCTGCCCCGCAGGAGCCGGCTTGAAACGTAACACTAGAAAAGGAGGTCGATGCTGGAGCTGCAGGACACAGCCCTCCATGTGGGAGATGGATCATGCTACTAACCTTAAGTGAATCAAGATTGTGCATTTAAGCTGGGAACCTGCAATGTTTTGTTTCAGGAGGGCAGCATATTGCCATAGCTTTCTCTGCTCCCTTTGCCATTATATTGAAATTACATCAGACTGTTCTTTTTTAATATAGTGATCAAGCTTACTATGTAAAGGGTGTCTGTAATTGCTTTCTGTATTTTTTTTATGTAGGTTGGGTAAGATTAAGTGGCATCGTAAAAACTTCTTATAGCAAAATCAATTTCCCAATGGTAGAACTTAATATTTTAGCAGCAGCACGGCACCAAACCAAAGACTGTATGGACAGTGATATAACAAACTTGCTTGTAGTCTGGGCTTTATGACTCTATATCAAAGGATTCAAGATTTTATTTCTCACCCTTCACCCAATTAAACTGAAATTGAATGAATTTAAAGCCTGAGGAAGTTGAGTAAGCAAACATATACATTCTTACTTTTCATCATTAGCCTGCCTAACTTATTGTTTCTTTCAGGCTAGACAGATATGTGGTATGCACGTAATCAGTGCAAACGTGTGATCTTTTTTGATCAATTGACTTATTGATTACTTTGAATGAAAGTGACAGCCTCTAAACCTGAGACCCAGTGTAAAGAAGAAACAGTGCTTTTTTTTTTTTTTTTTTTTCCTTGTAGACCCAGAAAACACAAGCTTTTGCCACCTTGTTCCCTGCTACTGTAACTCTCACGGACAGCTGTGATATTTCCTAGTTACATGTGTAGATTATTCGGGGGAAATTCTCCTCCCCAACTCAAAACCTCCTTGTTCCTCTAGGAACAAATACATTTTTTCCCCCCTCTTTTTGCTTGTTTGTTTTATTTCAGGCTGGATGCAGCATGCAGCAAACCAAAAGAAGAGATGAATGTGGGAAGAAGGGGGAGATAGTTAGATGTTGGTCTAATGCCACAGTGAACTCACATTGGTTGTTAATAAAGGTTTATTTATTGCTGAGCAAAATCATCTTGGAACTGATAACAAGGAGTAGGGAGAAATGCCATTTCCATTCCTGCAGATGTATTGAAGATCTTGCTTGTTGTACTGGGTTAAATCCAGTTTCTTGCCAGATGAAGGGGAGCTAATCTCTGCACACGCAGTTCGCGTTTCATGCTGATATCTACCAGCATCACAGGAGGGAAACCCATTGCTGCAATTAGGCTTTACACAGCTGCGTAATTTTTTCCCCTGCCATTTAAGACCCCCAAAAGTAGGCAATTTGACCTGGGGGTGTCTTGCATTGAAGCTGTAGTCCTTCATGTGACCTGTGCTAAATAAGACAGGTCACTGTCAGTTTGTAGCTGGGGTGTGGAAGATTTAGTGCTCTGCGTATCTGAGGTCATGCGTTGCTACAGCCAACATGTCAAAAGCAACTCATCCATTGAGGTGTTCCTTTCTTCTCCCAAATGTCAGAAGAAAGGCATATTTTATGGAGAGTGTTAGTAGGATTCTTTAACCTTTAGTCATGTATTTTCTGTGCGGCACATTGACAAAATTGGTGCTCTGCAAAACATGGATGGATTTGTCCATCTCCGTGTAGGACTCTTCCGTGAGATTTGGTAGCACCGACCAACTTTCTCTAGCTTGTGCTGCATTTTATTTAGCAGGCCTGAATGGGGCAGCCTTGCCGATGGTAGAAAATATCCAACAGCTTTGTTCCAAAGTCGCAGGGCAATATTGCAAACTGCATTGAAGAAATCCTGATAAATGCCTTCACCCTGTAGCGTCAGACTTGCATCACGTAAAAATACGCCGAGCCCATACACATTCGACAGTACCTCTGTTGGGTCTGCCACATGAGATTTAATCTAGCAAGTGACCCAAATACGTGCACTAGAAGAACAAGTATAAGTACACTGGGGAAAATTGCTTGCCATCTGTCTCCTTGTTGTGTGTGTATATTTGATTATTAATTCGCATCTGTGATTTTTATGGCCCCTTTTTGTCATCTACTCTCAATTTTTCAGCTCCAAGTGCACCTCTCCAGTAGCTTTCAGTAGCTCCAGTTTGCAGGTGGCTGCAATCTTCTGAATTCCAGCAGCGAGGCTGGTGGTGGGGAAAAGTGGGGAGATGGGGACTTGTACGCTTTCTCTGTAGTGTTTTCCCTTTGTCCCTCCTGTTGCGTCTTCTGTGGGCTAATTTCAAACCACCATAAAGATAATTTGTATATGAAACAGGGACTTTAACACGTTGGTAAAGAACAATATAACCTGGAGAAGATGCCTGAGTAACTGAAGCTATGTAGTTTTCAGGTACTGTAGTTGAGTACCAACCAAGTGAATCAGTAACTGATTATCTAATGGGATGAACCTGGCACGATAATGATCTATTAATACGATACCAGTTCCATTTTTAAATGCTGAACATCATCTAAAAATATATTTGGCTTTTGATTTAAAAAGAGTTTCTGCATAAAAAGTTGTATTGAATGAAACACTTTGATCAAAATGTGAAATCTTAGTTTCATTGAAATAGTGGTGGTGTTTTTTTTGGGTTTTTTTTTGTTTTTTTTTCAGTGGAGATGCTGTAGTATAGAGATTTTTGGAAGCAAAAAAGAAATTATGTCCCTGCAGGCTTTATTTTAAGATTCTTGTTGCATATATAACTCTAACATAAACCATGTCACTTCTGGTAGCTGGTTCAGAGAATAAATTCATGACTGTTAGCAGACGGAGAGTCTCCCTGAGTCACTGATGGGATGCGCCTCATCTGCAGGAAGTTCTTCCAGCACACAATGGAGTTACAAATTCAAATGATCCACTTTCTCCAGCATCTCCCATATGTATTCCAGCTGCACTTCTGAATCCTTTAAGTTTGCCAGAGCGAAAGTCGCTCGAAAGGCTCAGAAGTCTCTCATCTCAATTTGTTAACCATCTGATAGCTGCAAGAGTGCTGAATTAGAACTCCTCTGCCTCCCTCATCTGGAAGTTTGCCCTTCCCTTGTTGTTGGCTGCTAGGATTTTTTTTTTTTTCTTTTTTCTGTGAAGTTGACTGAAGCAGACTTTGCTGTTTGTTTATGGAATTTCTTTCTTTAGCTGAAATATTTGATGCTGAAGCTGTAGATGCAAGCCTGCTGGCAACCTGTGGTGAAAGTTGCTCCAAATGTACAGTTGGAGAAACAGACTAAATCTGAAGACAAAGATGCTTATTCTTACTGTTACTTATGTAAAAGTGAGTCTGTTCTTTGGGCCAGTGCTTTAGGTTAGATTTTTTCGTTTTTATTTCTAAAAATTTTACAGGCTTTACACAGCTTTTGGGTTAACTGTCTGTCTTTGAAAAAGAAACCTTTTTAAGCTGTCCATGTCCCTCAATGTTTTTTCCCCCCCTAATTTTTGTCCAAAATGGTTGTTTGAAAAATGGAAGCATTTTATCTGGAGACCCGAACCTTATGCTCAAAGTTCTTTGTTCTCCGACACTTTGGCGCTCAGGTTTTTAAATTAATTTTGGAATGTCTCTTGATTGTGGAAGCCTATTGTTTGCCTTTGAGGCTTGACAACCTTTGAACTCCCCATGCTTTCCTGCTTGGGGTGACTAATCATATAAACTCTCCTTATCTTCCTTTAAAGTGGGAGCTTGTTCTGCGGGCAGGTTATTTAAGTCAGGGTGGCAGTAGGATTTCATTTTACTTCTTCTAGATCAGGTTCCTTGGTCATATTCCCACAGTGTCTGGATAGTCCTCTAGACTTGAGATATTTGTGTTACTGCTTGCACAGGCGGTCCCTCCCCAGTAAGAGGGAGAGGGTGTAAATCCTGTAATTTCTTTCCCAGTTTCACCCTCTGCAGAACTCCGTACTAAACCATTTTTCCCTGAAGGTCAGTCCATTGCTGAATGAAACTTGAAGAGCCAGAGGAAATTGGTTTTTGGAATTGCACCCTAAATATTACTTAACGTGTCGACTGTACTGCTCAGTTTGCTACTTCAGGACAGTTGAAATATCTTGTGGATCTGCGAATGGCTCATAACGGGCATCTCCAAAGGCAGCAGTGTGCGCTTTGGCTCTCTCTTTGGAGGATGCTTCAGCCTAGCACAGGGTTGCTGTTCGTGTATGACAGTTCATTGTGAAACAAAGAAACATGCTGATCACTGGGGCGGCAGCGAAGGATCAAGTAATCTGTCAATCTCTTTCACTTCAAGGAAAAAGAAAACCAGTAAATCAGACCGTTTGAAGCTGATGAAACTTGGCCACCCAGCCTCCGTAGCCGGGGATGGCTAGTCGATGTGCTCCGATGCTCTGCCACCCCAGCCTTTCCTGGCCTTGTTAAGCTTCAAGAGGGAGAAAAAGTAAAAGTGGCTTCCTTGAATACTAATCCTTGCGTTCCCTAGGACACTGTGAATTGCTCTGTTAGCCTTCGTTGTCCTATTGGCTTCATGAGGAGGTTTTTCAAGAACAGTGGGAGGTTTCAATTGGAGGTGAATAATGCTCGCTTACTGTCTTCATATCCCTCCTTTCCTTCTTCTCTTCATCTTTTTAATTGCTGTTTGTTTTATTGGAAATATTGTGTTTTCAGCATAAGCTGTTTTGTCTTTTATATCTTAATTATTTTGATTTTTTTTTTTTCCCCCCAGCGGTTTATTCAAATGGCCCATATTCGTGCTTCAAAAACTGTTAAAAAATCAGAGTAACCTCTAAAGACACATGTAGGTGTATATACCATCACTCTAGTAAATAGAAGAGTGGATTTTTGTGGTACGCCTAAAACTTGAGACCTTTTTTGGCATCTGTCTTCCAGCAGAGAGCTGGACAGGCTTCCCATTAGTCTGCCACAAAGGCTGCTTAATTTATTTGCAGGGGTCACTGTTGACTGCCTCAGAGCACTTCCATCTCTCCAGGAGTTAAGCACATTGGCCTCAGCAGTGCTCCCGGTCCCAGCTGGCCCAGGAAGCCAGAGACTGACAGGTAATTGAACGAGGATTTTCCACATGATGGTACAAACCATTAGTGCTAGACGACTGGACTGGTCTGAGGCATCCCCTATTATTCACCAGCCTTTCAGCAGACCCAAAAAACCCACCCTGACCTCTGACTCGTGGTTCGAGGGAGGACAGGTTTTTCTGAATTTAGCGTCCCGTTTCCAGGATTGGTTTTTCTGAACTTAGCATTACTCTAGGCTATTTTGCTAATGAGAGGATTGTATGATTTTAACTCCTACGTGTTTTAGTCAGCTAGTCCAGTATTAGTTCAGAGGAACAACACGGTAATTGGTAGCAGAACTGTTGCTGTAAAGTCTCTGCCAGTGCCTGGATGCTATTTTCATCCAGCTTGGTAATTTGTGTACTTAAATCCTAAAAAAGGACTTGAACTCTTGAAACAGGGTCACAATTCAGTGACCAAAATTGTCATGGAAACAAACCTGCTCAGCAGCAGCCTAAACCGTTCCTAGATCTCTGTCCTGCCTTCCTTTCCCACCTCCGTGGCTTTTTACATATAACAGTTAATAACTGGTGCTGGGCCCAGGAACTGGGCTCCAGTGTGCCACTTTCCCTTCATCGCTGCGGAGCGACCTGCACCCTTCTGGTGGGAAACCAGTCTTTGAACCCTCTCAAATACCTAATTAAAAGATAGATAAGCCGCAAGTGTTTGTTTGGAGTCCTGACTTAGAGATAGCATTTCATTTCTGTAGGTAGCGTTTCCAATTGCTTGGGTGTCTGCTCTAAGTGCGACTTTAGTTTCTAATTGCTTTTCTGTGAATTTTCTCTCCTTCTGATGCAAGGGAATGTAGCTCAGGGTTGGATGGCTCTGTGAATCAGATACTTTTCTTTAGTCGGCAGTGCCTGGCTGATAAGCGCGTAGGCTCCCGATGTCGTGGTGCATCAGGAGTGCCTTTACAGCATCTAGCCTCCAACTCCTATGTGGGATTATTTCTCAGTTGATGCTGTTTAAAATAGCTCTTAGGTTTTGCTCAGTAACTATTGAAGCTGGTAATGGTTATTTACTTCGGTATTAAAAGCCCCAGCACGTATGAGTTCCAGTGTATGAGTAAAGCACTAAGAAACACTCTTCCACTGAAAATAGTCTCCTGAAGTTGGTGTTTGCGGTGGTTTTAAGGTGACAGAATTACTTAGTGGGGAAAAAAAATCCCTGAGGCACTGGCTGTTGTCCATTATAAAGATCCTTAACAGTTACCACCAGTACCAGAAAAATAAATCTGTCTGTACATAGGGGTCAGCCAAGCCCCTTATTGTGGAGCACCACAGTTACAACCAAGCCCCAAAATCCACCCAACCAGCACCAAACTGTTTGGTTTTATCAAAGAGCCCCTTGATATAGCTTCATCCAGATTCCAACGGGAGATGAAGGACTTCACGAGGAGACAAGCATCGGTGTAAAAAGGATCGGTGTGCTGAGGTTGCCTATAGAAGGTAGGCGGAGGGGGTCTGCCCCGTCGTCATTTAAACTCTAAATATTCAGTGTGTGGCTGGTCTCTGTTTCGGACCTGCGTGTCTCACGGTGATTCCTGTGCCTGCCTTCCAGCCCGGGGTGTTTCTCCGAGGTGTGTTTTAGCATGCTCAGAGTTCAGGCTGCTGTCAGTGCTGTAAGTGAGGACTTGAGTTGTCCAATTGAAGTTCTTTATATATTCATGTCTATACATTTGACAGGTGTTTAGTAGTCACTCTGAAAGGTGCAGTTCACTGGATTATGAAGTAATAGGTCAACGTCTTGGGGAGCATGGGGAGAATCAGAACTCCTAATCTAGAATAATTTTATTTTCTTCAAATGACTGATTTGTTCCAGGTCTCTAACATGAAACCTTGAAGTGGGAGCTCATTCTGAAAATCAGCCACTTCTGGGACTTTGACTTTAGTGTTTTCGAGTCTTTTGCATGTGTGTGGTTTGATTTCATCACTTTCAGCGTGTGTTTCCAATGGTGGGCCTTTGAGAAGGCACAGGAGGATCTCGCTGCCCAGTGTGCAAAGCAGCACGCTTTAAGTGATACACTGAAAAAATCTGCTTTTTAAAGCACACGATGCCTGTGCCTTCATAGGCTGTTTAGTACCGTGTCGTTTCTCTTCTGCAGGCTGATCCTGTTGGTGCTTTTAGCCTTTATGCGATATTGTAGCAGTACGGTAACATAGGCGTGTTCTGGATTTCATTTTACAGCCTGACAACGTTCCTGGGTTGGGATCAGTTGTATTTGGCTGGCTCCTTGGTTTGAGTGGACTTGCACTGGGCTACTTTGAGAAGGGGATTAGGTCTGGTTGGAAATTCAGATGAGGTGCCTGCAGTCACCTCTGGCCATTCAAGCAGCTTTCCTAACCCCCAAAACCACCGAGGGTTTTTCTTACTGAGGTGGAAGGAGCCCGCACTGCCTCAAGTGTGACTCTGTGGGTGGAAGAATCTACTTGTAGCTGTTGTTCTGTAGGTTATGAGCCTTCTGCTATATACTCTTTTTTCATGCTTCATACGCCTTTTAAGAATAGATTTTTTTCTTTTCAAATAAAAATATATTTGAAGGAACACTGTGCCTTGTCATATCCTCTCATTTACCACAGTTATGTGAAGATGAAGGTGCTGTCATGCCTTCTGTTGTACTTGATACTGTATTTATTTGATTTGACTGCTTAGTGTGGCAACAGTGTTGATTGTTTTAATTATTTTAATAAGAAGATAAAGAAATTAGGCTCAGAAATGAGGCATAGGCTCAGAAGTGAGGCAGGGTCTTAAGCCTTATTTTGTGTGTTACGCATCAGCCCTCTAGATACCACTAAAATAAGAAAAATATTTATGTCTTGGATTAAGCCTCTCTGTATTGGCCTGGCTGTCCTTGTTGGTGCCAGAATTTCATCAGTGAATCATGTTGGGCAACTCTCTGAAATAATTTGTGAAGTTTCGTTTGGAAGTTTGGTTTGTGAGTCTCTAGCAAGGTCGCTCTTATTCTCCCATGCTTTCTTTGGCCTTCCCTGCCTCCTCCCAACTCCCAAAAAGAAACCCTGTACATTTCCTGGGAAGATACTTCTAGGTATGGTATATACATCTATCTGTATTTCCTTGCTGCAAAATCTTGAATTATAATGAGAATTTCCTTGTAATAAATTCCATGAAGCTTCAGTGTATTTGCTTCACTTTCTTCAAACAATTTCAGTTGTACTTGAGGAAACTTGTAAAGGTTTTTTCTGTGGATTTTTGGGGGTTTTGGGGGTTTTTCTAAGGAGGAAAAGGAGGATTGTTCTTGTGAAATTAACGTTAGTTGCAGAAGAAAGGTTTCCTTTTTTTAATTAATTATTTGTAATTAAACTTCTGATCTTTTGCATTTTTATAATTAAAGCAGAAGAAAACTCAGGCTTTTTAAAAGCACTTTGATCTGAATTAAGGTTCCAGTGCCAAAAAAATAATTTAAATGCTGCATGGCTGTATAAATAAAGCTTGCTGAAAGAAAAAGTACTAAGAGAATGATGAAAAAATTTAATCAAATAAAATAGCATTTTTGTGTGTAGCAGCTTTCATTTTGTAGCACAAACAGTTCTTTATAGCTTCTTTGTAACACCAGTATACTTGAATAACTTTTCTATTTGTGTGAAGAGACATAGCTGTATGTTCTATTCCATTTCACAGTACATTACTCATCTCTTGTATGTAAATCACTTGGCTTGTTAAAAATGTTAGTATTTCTCTTTAATAAACATCATGCTTCTGGAGAGTTCTCAAGATGCACTTTTTTTTTTTTTTTTTTTTTTTTTTAGAAGATGAAAGACTGAAGCATGGGAAAGGCCACAAAGAAAATGGTTCCTCATGCTGCTGGCCTTAAGCTAAAAAAGCAAAACCTGAGCTGGATCACCCCAGAGTCCCGTCTACGCTGCTGCTTGCTGCCACACACGTTCACGCTCTTCCCTCCGTAGCTCCAGCGAGCCTTACGGAGGTGGTTGTGGCTTTTACGGAGCACGGCTGGCAAGCGGAGCCCGAGATGGAAGCCTTCTCTGCCCAAAGGGGCCCGGGGCTGTGTCCGACGTGCCCCGAGCTGCCGTGCCAGCCGTTACATCTGCTGCTTCGGCTCCCTCCCTCCCTGTCCCGCTCGCGACGCCATCACGAGCCCTTGGCGGCCGGAACCGCGTCTCCAGTAGGTCTGCTGCGCTGGTTGGTTCAGCGCGGCTCGAGCCTTGGTCAGCGCATCTGGCTGTGGGCGTTTGGCTGGTTTAAAGTGATGGCTTGGGCTTGAAGAAGGGAGGTTTAATGGGAGTTGCTTTATATACTTTCCCCTTTCCATAGAATGGCTAGGTGTTGAGATGCTGTTTAGCCCGAGCAGGTTGGCCATGGTTTCTCGAGTGTGATCTGCTGTAGCAGTGTACTTGTTTTTAACAAAAAAAGTCTCACTGATTCCGTTTTGATTAACATTGAATGAGTAGGTTTGTTTGCATTCAAAGCAGAACCCTGCGTTACCCTGTTTATGATGGACTTAGGTACTTGGAGCTTCATGCCTGGCTGATACAGGGTTAAAAGCAAAAGGAAGGATTGGATGTCCAGGGAGCAGGAAGCTAGTTGGTCCTCTGGAATTTAGAGCCTGCTTCTAGCACTTGACAAAGAAAATAATGTAAGGATATTAATAAAAAAGTTGATGTTTATAAGCAAACAAAACTGATCTGCTGAGATACAGTAAACCTGTGAGAGATTTTGTAGGAAATTCTTCTCCTCTAGGGGACAGTCAGCTCTTTCATTTTTTTCTAAATGTTCCAATTTCAATATATGTATGCAATCCTTTCTGAAAATAATTAAAGGCCACCTTGTTTAGGGGCTGGGAGAGTGTCTGGTGAGGTGAGGAAAGGATCCCGCAAAGAAAAAAGGCCTTAAGGATTATTGGCTTTCACGTGGTTGTGTGCCGTATACCTAATCTGCTAGCTTGAAATACTAATAAGTATTAATATTCGGTATTTTACTGTTTTGAAAAATTATACCAATACCAACTGTATAGGGATACCTGTAGCATTTTGTTCATCTGACACCAAGATATGTGCTCAACCTACTGTAATTCTAAGCTGCTGATTTGACAAGTGTGGAAATTGGCTAGTTTTGCAGGAAAAGAAAAGGCTTGCTGCTCTTTACGTAGCTTTGGATCTCAGTGCTCCTGGGGGATAGCGTTGGAGAAGGAGTCTTGTCTAAGCAGGAAAATTGGATAGTACAGGTCTGCAGGTACCATGGTGATGAGTATGATATACATATCTTGAAAGGCGCTGATGCAGTAGCTTGAAGCAAGGTACCACCCTGTTATGCACAGTTTCCAGAAATCACATGCTGTGTGTGATATTTAAATCTACCAACTTGGCTCTGTGCTCGGCTTGTTCTGAACATCTTGCAGACTGAAATTTGTAGATTTTGTTGAGGTTCCTTTTATTGTAGCTTATTATAGGCAAGGAGTTTCAGTTTATGTTCACACTATGGTAATTGTTAATGAAGTGAAAAAGCGTGTGAGCTTATTTTACAGCAAAAAGGCTTAAAACTCAGTTTCTTACTGCTGAATCCTAACGTTACGGTACTGTTTTCTGAATAAGTAAAATGACTAACGCATGAAAATAAAGAACTAAGACACAGGTCAATGTAAGTATGGAAAAGATTACAGGATTCCAGAATAAAGAGTATTTCATTAACACCTATGCCTCATTCTTTCTGTAAATATGTAAGGAAAAATCTAAATGATGTGGATGAGAATTTTCAGTAATGGGGGGGGATTAAAATCAGTTTTGAAATTTTATTTCCTTCTGGTCTGCTGTAATTTAAACAATTCTGCTTAAAGGTATAAATTGCACTGGATCTTAGTGTGGGCAAGGGTGTAGGGACATCTGTTCATTGTGTAGCACAGTGGGAGTGATGGCTGAATGTTTTTGCTTGAACGAGGGCACTGAGAGCACTTTGTTTTGCATACCGCTTTCAAGATAAGAAATCGTGGGGAAACATCTGTGTGTAGAGTATGAAAATGCACAATATTATATGTTGCTATACGTGGCTGAAAAGATACTAGTGAATGGAGAGTATTTGTTTTCTATCCTCACTTTTTGTGGACTGAAATCCTATATAACATGTGTGAGGTAGGAGAGCACAGTCCTGTTAAGGAAGAGCAGATACTGTGATAATTCTTAGCATGAACCTGAAATCGTACCAGTTAGTCCTTCGCCAAGAGTGAGCACGCTTGTAGAATAAGCTGCTCAAGGAAGACTGCTTATCATAGAATCATTTAGGTTGGAAAAGACCTTCAAGATCATCGAGTCCAACCATCAACGATGCCCACTAAACCATGTCCTGAAGTGCCTTGTCTACACGCTTTTTAAATACCTCCAGGGATGGTGACTCAACCGCTTCCCTGGGCAGCCTGTTCCAATGTCTGACAACCCTTTCAGTAAAGAAATTTTTCCAAATATCCAACCTAAACCTCCCCTGGCACAACTTGAGGCCATTTCCCCTTGTTCTATCGCTTATTACTTGGGAGAAGAGGCAGACCCCCACCTTGCTCCAACCCCCTTTCAGGTAGTTGCAGAGAGCGATAAGGTCTCCCCTCAGCCTCCTTTTCTCCAGGCTAAACAACCCCAGGTCCCTCAGCCGCTCCTCATCAGACTTGTGCTCCAGGTCCCTCACCAATCATGCTGTATTTTGTATTGTAAAATGCAAAAGAACCCTGTTCATAATAGGACGGTTGCATTTAATATGCATATTTAATTGCACATATAACAACAGACATAATTTTTCATCTTACTTATACTTGCAATGCTATTTTATGTCTGCACTAGCAATGCAGGTCATGGAGGGAGTGAAGGGATGGGCCCTCCAATCAGTGAATCTTCCAACGGAGTGATTAAATTAGTATCAAGTTATGCCCTTGGGAATTTCTAGGCTCATAAATACAGTAAGCAGTATGGTAATCAGAAAAAGCAAGTTATTTTTTGTATTCAGAGAGTCTTTAATTCTTTAGTCATTGTTCTGAATTTCAGCGGGAGCTCTTGTACAGCAGGAACTTCTACAGTTTTACTTTCTGCAGCAAAGGGTCTCTGTTGACTTTGCAGTTCTTGGGTTTCCTTTTTTTTTTTTTTTTTCCTGCTGAAGGTTAGAAGTTAGGTACTTGGGTCACCTTACACTATCCATGCTAAATAAAACTACATGAGGAAGCAAGTGCAGAGATTATATTTCAGCTATTGCTTCAGGAACTGACTAAACCTTGATTTAATTCAATTCAATTTAGATTGGTTGAATATTGCTGCTGTTGTAATTAAAGAAAGAAAACTGCAGCTTACTAATCTGTTTTTCTGTATGTGTCTTGTACCTGCCTGAAATTTATTCTTTTTTGAAGTAAAATGAACAAGTGAACTCTCCATCTAAGCAAAGTCAGTGTTTATGCCTAGATGATTATGCATTAACTATTTCATGCTTATTGGAATGGAAAAAATCAGCAGATTGGAGAGGATGAATAGCCTGCTTAGTAATATCCAAAAAGGGGGAAAAATATAACCTAATAATCTGCTTTAGTGATGATGTTTATTATGTCTTAACTTGGTTAAGGTCAAGATAAAAGCAAATCATTTTGTAGGTCCTCCATGCCAGTAAGAGATAAAATGGCAGCGTATGCCTTGGCTTTGCCACTAAGACTTCAGTTTTACAAATGCTTGGACATGTGTTCAGCTTTTCAGATGTAAATAGTCCCATTAGATGAAATCTGGGTCCAACTGGAGTCAATGGTAAAACCTGTGGCAATTTAAATAAGGCTAGGATTTCATGAATGAGTTCAGTGAGACTAGTTGTATACGTAAAGTTAAACACATGGCTAAGTGTTTGCAGGATAGAGGGCCTGCAAGGATATGAGAATAAGACCCTTGCGATGCAGTTTGAAGTCTGACCTGTCTTGCTGCTGCATGATGGAGAGCCACAGTGAGGACGTCGGTGAACCTTTTGGGCATAAACAAACACAGAGTATATAAAACATCATAAATAACTACAATTCATAAAACGCTTGGTTGGTCCTAAATAATGAAGCAGTGAAAATGTTTATGGGCTGTGCTTGTTCTTGCAATATATTTTTATTTTATATTTTTTGGCACAAATGCATGTAAGGAGTTAGTATCATTATTATGTTTTGTTATTCAGAAGAACTTAGTAGCAGGAGATGCTTTCTTTTGGAAGGGGGAGGTAAAACAGAAGTTACAGGCCAGCCCCCCTCCCCCCCAATCTACTACTCAATCATAGGAGTCACGCAATATTTGATAATTATGTCAACTGTTGTAATCATCATGTATATTAACTACTTAATTTCATATCACGCTTGGTAAAGAAACGCTGTGGGTATTACCATAACTGTGACGGTTCTCACCATCTGAGGCTCTCCCCTCCAGATGTTTCACCAGTTTGCAAATTTGATTTGGAGCTGCAGAACAACTGTCATATACACTAACAGATCTTTGTCTCTCTCTTTGTGCAGAACATCTTTGCAGAGCCTAGTTTCACGTTTCTTGGTGAGAAATATTGTTTGAACAACTGCCCCCTTAATCCTGTGAGATTGAGATAAGTGCAATTTTCCAGGTTTTTGAGGGAGTCCTAATTTACATTTCATAACACACACACAACCAAGCAATTAGCATGAACTCTTATGGCAGCCAGACAGTCCTTTGTGCCTATGGAAACAGTTACACAATAGTGCATGTGCAAATAATGTTATCAGGTGCCCTTTGTGCGGGCTCACCCGTTTTACCTGGAGCATACTAAAAAGCTGCAGCCTAATTCTCATTTAAACTCAACCTGCTCTATTGTACGATGAATTTGGGTAAAGAGAAACATTGAGGTTTTACGAAAATAATAGCTACTATTCATTCTTTTAAATGACTTCATTTTGGCATGCTGTTGAGGCTATTTTTTCCTCTGTGCATGGCTTTAAATGCTAGTGATGGGAGGAACATGACACCCTCCCCCCCCACCGTGAGATGAGATTCAGCCTGCAAACTTTCCTTTTGTCTTTGTCCTCTCCTTACAGGTGCATGCAGAAACGTGTCTCTTCTCCCAGTTGGAGACTCATATTGCCTGTGTGTTTGCAGAATGGAGGAGAACATACCAGCTCCGTTATCCTGCTGATTGTGCAGTTCAGTTGTTGTTGGGGAATGGACAGGGAAGCCTTGGTGTAGTGGGCAAGTGGGAAAAAAAGTAAAGCAGCAAGGCAGTAGGAGGTTCAGCACTGGTACAAAGGTCTTTAGCTGTTGTGTGCACAGATGTCTGGGGCAAATACTTCCTCACGCCTCACTCAGTATTTGTCCTTTTCAAGGTTTAAGGGGTTTTTGTTTCGGTCTGAGATGCTGATGCAGGTCCATTCACTTCAGTTACGTTATCCCACTGGGTAGGGAGCGGTACCTTAGGGTGCTTTCAGGAGCACTCGAGAAGAGATTTTCCGCCCAAGATGCTTGGGACTGAAAGGTATGAGAAGGGCAGTGCATGGAAAAGCGGCAGCGTACGTGTAGTGGTCCTGCGCGTTAGCGACTGTGTTGTGTTTGCGGGTAGGAGAGCCGTCCACACGTTGTGGTGACAGTGAGGGAAGGTCT
This sequence comes from Harpia harpyja, assembly GCF_026419915.1. Taxonomy (NCBI): domain Eukaryota; kingdom Metazoa; phylum Chordata; class Aves; order Accipitriformes; family Accipitridae; genus Harpia; species Harpia harpyja. Next base: position 10,057,463 of record NC_068962.1, on the reverse strand, counting down.
GGGGAAAGGAGAAGGCAAGGCAGAAGACCTAACAGCGAAGGGTGACACGAGGTATAGCTCTTGGTGGCTCTTAGGTGCGTGGGACGCAGAAGATCCAAACCCAGTACACAAATTGGGAGAAAAATTGCTCTCGGCATGTGAACGCTGCTGCTGCGTTTGCTGGGGGAGATGTTAGCCCTAGACTTTGGCAGTCTTGACTGTTTCTGCTGTAGCGAGCCAGGCTGGGTCAAACTGCTTGAGCCAAGGATGCCTGCCTCACTGAAACAAACCCGAGATCGATCACACCGTCGGCACGGCCAACAGGTCTGAAAGGGGTAACCGCTGGTCGTGTGAGTGGGGATAAGCGATGGGTGCTGATAATCTGGTCGGAGGGTGCCAGGGAAGCCCGTCCAGGGAGGTCTCTGTGGATTTCACTCCTGCCTTCTGTGGATTTTCAGTTTGCTCTTCAAACCTGTTCTCTCTCTGCCTCCCTGGGTGGTTTTCTCCTCTCGTGTTTCCTACAATGGAAAGCTAATAAGACATATACAGAAAACAGATGCTGGAACCAAAGTAGGAAAATGAGCAATGGCTTAGTTAATAGAGTTAGGCCCATGCAAGGAGAAAGACACAATGCGGACTGAAAAAGAGAGAAATTGTTTGGGAAAGGAAAATGGATAAAACAATGTAGCTGAAGACAGAGGCTTAGCTGTTGCTGTGCGCAAACTAGGTTGCTGTAGAAGCTACAGTTTTGTGGCTGCCTTGTTTGGCTATTCCTCCCACTAAGTCCTAGTTTGGGACAGACGGCAACGATGTGAAGCGCTGCTGCTTTGAGCTGGTCCTTGCCAAGGCTGCTGTGTGGCTAATGAAGCGCTAGATTTTAACCTAGTCTTGGCAATAGTGGTTTGGAGGGAAGGCCAAGCTGAACTATCAGCAGAGACATTACTATTTTTAGGTCTATGTATATGAAGAAATAGTTGATGATACAAAGCTATAGAAACTCTTGGAAAGTGGCACTGTGCCTTGTGCTCTGAATATTTTACTCTGAAGAAGTTTTCAAATCCCTCTCAACATGAGACTTGTCTGTGAGTTTCAAACATAGCATTGCACAGCATGTGGCGTTCATTTATTACCCCATTATTAGATTAAATGTTATGAATTAAACAAGTATTCTTTTCCCTGTGTTGCTTAGGTTATTATTGCAGGCAAACATACATCTTTAATTCCAGGTAAATAGGCTTTTCTCTTTCTTTTTGGACTTCATCTTCTTTCCTACCGTGTCTTACCTTAAGCGACAAAGGAAAACTTTAATTTTACATTAAAGAAGAAATGATTTGTAAAGACACATTATACTGCCAGGCCTCCAAGACTTGTGGCCTGAAACTGGAAATGTAGCCACAATTAATGTATTCCGAGACCAGCTCAATGTGGAGTTTTACTTCAATGTTTGGTGGATGCTCTCAGGAATGTTGAACAAAGCTTTAAAAGTTTTCCTGCATTTCCCTACATATTGCCTGACTTTTGATGCTGGCACGAGCTTGGTAGAAGTGCATTATGTAATTAGGCTGCTATCAGTTTATCATGAAAAACAGAATAGCGGTAGCTCTACCCATCTCCACTTGCTGGTTCATGTATCTCCCTGTCTCATCCTAAACCAGGAAGAAAATACTCTGAGATTTTCATGTTAACACTTTTTACATCTTTTTTAATATACTGTTTTGTTAGACAGGAGGAATGTTTTCGAAGTGCTAATGGCTATGGCCTGTGTTCACCTTTAGCTGTTAAGGCATTTCTTACAATACATCCGTATTCTGTGCATGGTGAGACTGGGCTTTGTGCATAGTGGCAGAACTGGTCTGCAAATGGTGTGGGAGCAGCCTGCCAGTAACAGGTGAGCCAGTTACAACTACAGAGAAATTGCCTTGCACCTTGGCAGTACTGCTCTCACCGCAGCTATTTGTCAAGGTGATACTACGAAGCCTATTCAAGTGGTAGGTATATAATGGCAATATTCAGAAGGCAATAATAAGACCTATTATATGTGAAAGCAACAATATATATTGTGAGCATTCAGGAATGCTAATACTTTTCCTGGCATGAATTCATCGCTTGCTTTGGGTAACTATCTTAAGTCCACGTGGCAATAATACTCTATTTTCAAGGGGATTTAACTGGAATTTTGGAGACCCTGCAAATATGAGGGACAACTGTGATCTCTGTCCAACCTAATAGAGGACTAGAAGCAGGAAATCATCCAGAGTAAGGACTGACATGGGCAGCGCGTACTCTTTGAGTTCCTCTGAGGTCCGAATACACTCGCAGAGTCTGAGCTGAAACTTCATTGTATTTTTGCCTCAGTGCTAATCTGAGTTACTTGGATTTAAATATTTCTGGTGTATGTTAGAGTTGTGGATCTGTCTTCAGGGCAGAGGTAGCCAGAAAGCTGAGATGGAGATCAGTACCAGACTTAGTCAGTAAATGGCTTATCTGCAATATGGGTGGTTCAAAAGTGTAAGCTATATCCTTTCTAATTTATTATCGTGAGTTCTGAAGCAGTCAGATCTTTCTAGAGTTGGGTCCTCGCTATCTGAAAGACTATACAAATAGAAACTGTCCCAGTCCTAAAGTGCTTGTCGTTCAGGCCCTTATTCTGGAACAAAAAACCCCACCCAAAACCAACATACTTCATATCTACCCCTGCCCATTTTTTATTTTACTTAGTAGGATAGCTTATATAAACCTAAACATTGGTATGGCTGTCTTATTTTTTTTAAGAACATAAAAATCTTAGAGATTTTGCTCATGTTTTATTTCTGATTACTTCATGCTGTGGGTATTGATGAGGTAATGGAAATCTGTATCTGGAATGTTGGTGTGGGGAAAACAAATTACGTGCAGTGTTTTTCATCAACCATAATTAAAGGAATGCCTATTACAATCAAAATTAATTGCATTTAATAAAGGATTGCTTTCTCTTTTGTTTGTAATGTATCCAAATTGCACTTTCATAACTTTCCCTTCATGTTTCAGAAAGCTGTTGGAAAAATTGTGTTTTGCTTGTTCAGTGTACCTATCCCTAGGAGAAAAAGAGATTCAGTACTTTCTGAAGGTAGTTGTATTTCTTAAATCAGTGAACCAAAATGCAATGGTTAATGTTAATAAACATTTACTTCGGTTTTAAGCTTGGAAGGATCAGCAGTGCCACAGCTAATCTGTGAATTTGCCTGAGGTGGTGTTGTGAGCCTTCAGAGTGATGTATTTGAAGTTGCACTCATCCATTGATTTACTGAATAAAATTTGCACCTTTAACAAAGACCTATAGCCTTAGCTAGGTAAATAACTTTATGCATGTTTTTGTAGTGGTATTTTGCTAAGTCTTTTCCCTTTTAATTGCTTTAACATTACTTTTTTCTATGTGTTGGGTTTTTTTTTCTCTTTTTTAATCTTCCAGTCCTAATCATCTAGTATTAGGAAAACTGTCATTTTCCATATCAAAGAAAACCGAAACCCTACCAGAAAAAAATGTTGGGAACAAAAGCAGTTTCGTATCATCATAGACCGTGAACTGTGAAAGCGATGCAAGCTCAAGTAATCTTCTTGCATGTCAATATTAAATTTGTTCTGTCTCCTGTTTGTTTGTTGGTTGGTTTTTTTGTTGTTTGCTTTGTCCGTATCTGCTTGTCCGTTCCTACCTCACCTTTAGATCGCACCTTCTGTGGGCTGAGGACAACCCTGCTTGGAGCTTGTATGGTGTCTTGCAGGAAGGTGTCTTCACTGATGGGCTGGATTCCTTAAATGTTGTTACTCTGTTCTCTGAACCTGATCTTTGTTTTGTCGATTCTTATAATTCGTGTAACCTGCTGCCTCTTGCTTATGTAAGTATTTGGTAAGGACAAGTGTCAGGATTTTACGTTGGTGAATACCAGTAACGGTGTCTCTTCTATATTACTTGAAGTTCTTGAACACAAAGAGAGCATAAAATAGAAAAATAATAGGAAACAATGGTGCCTATGTGAAATATGTGCTACTTGTGAATTTTGCTCGTGAGCTGCAGGACACCCTCCAGGACGCCTTTGCCAGCGCGGCAGATCTGTGAGAGTCCTCCCCTTCTCAGGGGTCAGGGCCACCTTTAGATTTGGAGCATCGTCAGTGGCAGTCCTGAGGACACGCTGGTTTCCCAAGAGCGGGCACAACGGCCTCACTGAAGACCCCTGGCTTTTCCTCCCCTGCCTGCTTTGCTCAGATAATCCTGCAGCAGCTGTCGGAGTTTCCCTTTGATTCCTCTGGCTTCAGCAAAGCTGCCGGGGCACTAGAAACCTGGCCCTGACCCCTGCTGAGCTGATAGAGATAAGAGCAACATCATCCCCAATGAAACTTATGTGCCATTGCCCTATTTCAGCTCAGTGAACGCTAGGGATTTGCTTTCCAAGGATGAGCGGTAGGTGCTCCTCCCTGCTGTCGCTGGTCCCAGTGATGCCAGCTGCCTGTACCCCGTCCCAGTGATGCCAGCTGCCCGTACCCCATCCCCAGTGCCTCGGCCGTGGGGTGTGGGTTAGTGAAGTGCTGTCAGCAGTTTCCTGTGATTGCACTGCTGCTTGGGAGAGCTGGAAGGAGAAAGCGGGTGTTTGTAGATCAGGTTATGCTCAAATTTGATTGGGACCTGCTGTCTGTTTTATTGTGGTCTACTGCAAAAAGTGTCGTCAGTGGGTGACTGGGGGAGAGCTGGTGGCCAGTCAGCAACAAGATCAAAAATTCAGAGCTGCCAAGTTGGTCCTCTGTTATTTGGGGCTGTTGGCCAGGCTCAGTGGAACAAATATCCCTTATTTTCAATGATGTCTCACTGTTCCTGAAGTAAACATGTCTCTTAAAATTTTTCCTCTTATTATTTTTAGCTTCAGCATGGATTTGTGAACTATCTATGCTTAGGAAGGGTGCTCTGCTGTTAATTCAGTTCTTTTCCTACAAAGCACCCCCAATGACCTGATTGGGAAATGGCTTAATGTATAATCTGCAGTGTGAGGAGGCTGGCAGTGAGAAGGGTAGGGGTCATTTCAGGTGATTAAATCATTCCCTAAATAGTGACAGATGGTTTGAACATATACTGCTCAGATTAACTGCCTCCACTTTATAAACATATCTGGTTATCTGTTAAAATCACTTGTTTTCCTACAGGTAAAAAAATAATGTTCTAATTCTAAATTAGTCTGGATTAACTTTTAGCAGAGTCTACTTTCTCTGTTTTGACATCATGTTGAACTCTTCTAGGTAGATTCAATAGTTTTAGCATTTGAACCTCGTATGTGAGACCTTTTAAAGTGTATAGGTATTGATTTGCCTTTGCTAGAGCTTCCATGTCACTCTGTTTAATAACAACATTTTTTAATGCCTAGAAATGTAGAGGGATGATACAAAGGTTATCCCTTATTATTTCAACTGACAAACACTCTTCTTTGAGGAACTGAACTTTGCAATAACTCCCCCACCCTTCAGCCCCTCTAACCTGCTAACGTGCAGTATTAATCCCAGCATAACTGCTGAAGGGTACGTGTAAAAGACTTACAAATGTATTTCTGCACAGACTTGTGATGTCACGAGATTAAAAATGTATATTCCTCCCTCGGTTTTTGCCGTTATCAAAACGTCAAGATTGTGGCTTTGTTACTATGCAGGCGGCGTAAGCTTGGCTTCGACCCTTCTGCGAGGTGTCAGAAATTCCTTTCCGAAAACGTTTTAAGCTCCGAAGTCACTTAGTCTCGAAGCGTTTCTCTTCGTCCCGACGCTGGCGGTGCTGACCCAACAAGCCGTGGGTGAAGGCAGCAGCCGGAGGGTCCCTGTTCGTGGTTCGTGGTGCGGCTGAGCACCTCGGGCAGCCCCGCTCCCTTCTGTTCTGGCTGCCCAAGAGCTAAGCCAAAACCCAGGCGTGGGCGTGGGAACCTGCTCAGAGGTGCCCGAGTTGCCGGTGCCCCCTGTAAGAATTAGTACGTAAGTGCTTTTTGCACAAAGTGTTACGAATACCATCGTATCAGTGCTGAAAAAGCAGCCCTTCGTGATTGTTCGCTCCTTTGTGTGCCTCGTGGCTGTCTAATAAAAAAACCCCTTAATGTGTCTGTTCTTTTCCCTTCTTTTAAAGCAGTCAGAAGTGTGGATTTATGTGTTGGAAAGGTGATTCCGTCTTTTATCCCTTTCCTTTTTCATCTCCAAAAAGTGGTAGGAAAGAAGGAAATACAAATGTAGTGTTTGAATTCATTTTTCCCTGTTTTTGAAAAGGGCTATTCTTCTTGCCTATTGACCGTAGTTTGTGCTGTGAAAAATGATGTGTGTGTGTAACTTCCAGCGTGCCGCACAGTGGCTGTGGGAGTGCTGGATGGGGACTAAAATCTTCCTTTGACCATTCTTTACTCAGCCTAGTCAAGCTTTACTCTGCTGTGCCAGTCACTCTCTGCAGGTCTTCCAGATTTACAGCCCCTAATCCAGGGCAACTTTCAGGAGTTCCAGTTTGTGGTATTCCTTTAAAAAAAATTTTTGCTCAAATGTTAAACTTTTATATTCCCGTATATTCCCCCTGTTTGAGGAGGTAATGTACAGTGGGGAAGAAGGTCTTTTTAGCCTTAGTAAAAAGCAGTTTCTCAAAAGCTTTACTTTCTGGTTCCGATCTGATATTCCGTAGTTTTTGGTGGTTATGGGCTTTTTTTGTTTGTTTGTTTGTTTTGTGGTTTTGTGTCTTTTTTGTTGTTTCCCCCCCCCCCCGATGTGGGTGTTGAGTTTATCCAGATTTTTCAATTGTGTTGCATTCTGTTTTTTTACCTTCTTCAGATCTTTCTCCGTTACTGTGAGAAAAACTAACTGGTAATTCCTTCTTCTCTGTGATAGTTTTGAAAATGACCTTGGAACAAATGACACAAATGATATAAAAGTGCTGTTGGTCAGGCAGCTTTGAGTCTTTGCATTGATGCAGCTGGGCACTGCTGACTGTAATGGAGGCAAATCTCCTGGCAAATGCTTCAAGGGCAAGATATATTTTTTTCCTCTTCTTCAGGTATTTTCTAGTTTTGATATTTATTCAGATTCTACTCAGATATTTCTTCATTGTAGTGGTTTTAATTTTGGATTGCTGAGCAATGTTACTGACAATGCAACACCTGAAGAGATGTGCTTAGTTCTTAAACAATTTTTGTTAATAGTTGACTGTACATTTGCAAGAGCAGCCTTTTGCAGAGCACCTCCATTTGTTTGTTTGTTTGTTTTACCTACCAAGGCAACGGGCTAAGCACACTGTCAGCTTTAAACCAGTGCCAGTTGAATGCACAGATGGAGAAAAACCTATTGTGTGCCTGTGCTTCAGAGTGGGTGTTCATCCAGTACAGATGTGTGTAAGCAAAAGTCATATTTGCATTTAGTTAGTTTGAGCTGTGGTTCAAATTCTACTTCTACTTCTATTTAAGGACCTCCTCTCTAACTCAGCAGTGTTTCTCTCCTGAATAGATATGTAGAAGAACCAGGAGGTGAACTACTGGTTTCAGAGTAATGCTGTACTTTTAACTGAGTGGAGTTGTAAGCTCTTAAATTGTGTATGATCCGTTTGGTCTTCCAAATCCCTTCTAGAAGAGATATTCAGCAGATGTATTGTAACTAGACTCTACTGGAAAAGGTTACAGTCTGGAGAGGAATGTCCACTCTGTACTTTAAATCTCTTTCCATTAAAAGTTTCCTTTGTTGCCAAGGAAATAAAGCAATGATTATGTTATAGGGCTGACAGTTTTGCTAACGATTCATATTCCCAGAACAAGGCTAACCTTGTTAAACTGTTGAGGATGATGTAAAATTCAAGGACCCTTATTAAAGTTTTTGATGGGACTAAAATATAAATTTACCCCCCCCCCCCAAGCCCCCTTGTCAAGGGGATAGAGGGAAGGACCCCCTATTTTATGGATTTTGGTAATTGTAGCAAGTAATTAGGCTCTCTCTCCCCCTCTGGTGATATAAAGAGCTCCACAGACTCTCAAAGCTGGGCTGCCTTTACTGAGGATTAAGTGTGTTGGGGTTCTCCCTGCTGCTTTTCCTGCTGCTACTTTTTACTGCTCCTTCGGTGTTGTAGGTCTTTGCTCGGAGGAGGAGGAGCTGTTATCCGTGCCCCATTCATAACCATCTTGTTCCTACTTTATCTCTTCATAGTGAGAGGTGTTACTTTCATCCCTCTCTTTTTTCCTTTGGTCCATGTACTTCGGAAATAAGATACTGAGACTATGGTTGCTCTCTCTCTGTTGCAGTTACTGATACTCGTTTAAGGGCGTTGGACTTACCTGTTTGCTTCCTCCTCCTTCCCAGTGCACATAGTAAAACTGTATCTGTGCTTATGGTAAAATGATGTTAACTCAAATAGTCGTCACTTTTCCTCCCTCGTCTCATTCAGAACATCAGTGTAAGACTCAGGAGCGAGCAATCTCCAGGGAGATCATGATGCTGCATCTTCATCCTCTTCCCCCAGCTTTTTTTCTTAGAAAGAGAGAAGTAGTAATACTTTTCCTCACTTCTGAAGTTGGCAAACTTGGTGATGGCTATTTTATTGAATAAAGAGGAAACCCAAGTGGAAACAGCCTGAATTCTAGTTTTTTCCTGCTATGGTTGTTCTCGGTGCATGTTTGGGCAGGTGGTCTTCAGCGGTATCAAATACCAGGAGACTTTGAGATTCATTCAGATGTATTAAACTGTCTCAACAGAGCATGTTACCTGTGGCTGTGCGAGGCAAGAGGGAACCTTTCTTTTGTTAGGGACGATGCCAAGCTGCACCACAACACTGCTTTTGAAACTATCAGCAACTGCGCTGTCTTGCCGTGTAGCCCATTTCTGATTTAAAAACTTGAGCCTGAATGACACACTAGTAGTATGAGCAAGATTTATTTTGCCTAACTTTGTCTTCTTAAAATATTTAGGCCTAATGGAAGGTAGTTGTGGGGGCGAGAACGTTGCTCAGAGGGAACAAAGATGGGCAGCTCCTGCAGGCTCAGTGAATTTCCTTATGGGAGAGACTTCTCCCCTTCTCTGCCTCCTTTCATAATGGTTAAGTATTTTAATTCAAATGTCTAAAACATTTACTTCTACATGTACAATAGGATTCTCTCCTTTAACTTAAGCACAGTTGTTATTAATAACCTTTGGAAATAATCATCTTGTGGTAAGGAGTGGATGCTGACTTCTTGGTTTAGATGACTGTGATATCAAAGGTGACCAAATAGCGTGGCTGAAATATGCAAAATGTATCAAGTTAACCTTTGTTTAAAAAAAAGTTTTCCTTCGCCTGTAATATTTTATTAGAAGGCTATAATGTAGAAAGATGATAAGGTAGAAACTAACAATATTGCTGATCTACCGTATGTACAAATACCAGTCTTTTTTAACCAGGATTACTACAAAAAATATCATTACAAAATCAGTGGCACACCTTTTATCCGCCTTCCCTTCCCCTGTTTTTCATGTTTAAAAAGACCCACCAAAACCCAGCAAAAAACCCTAGTGCTATTAGCTCTGAGCTAGAGTTTCAGCTAATGTAAGTTAATATATAGCTAGTAAACAGAATTAGGCTGAGTCTCAGCAAAGAAAGATGTTCCTTATTTCAGCTTTCAGATGCAGGAAGGAGGCAGACTGATTTTCAAAACCAGCCACGATTATGACAAATGAGAGAAATCAAAATATTCTGTAGAACCATGGAGAATTCACGGGGTTGTCTTGTCCTAGGCATGCAGGAAGAGAGAGACATGATGCAAGTGATGTGGTTAAATTAGGTCATGGCATGAGCCTCGGTGGGGTTTGCTAGTAAATAATTTGCACAGTGGAGGAGAGCTTCCTTCCTTAATTGTTTCCACCTGGTAGCAGGCTATTGTCAGACCAGGGACCTCTCTGCCCCTTTGAGCAGCACTTTGAATGAGAAATATACAGTGCATTGCGAGTAAGTAGTGTTTGGATAATAGCTAATTCTGTCTGGCTTCATTTCACAAAGCTGTTTGGAAATGTGATAGAGCGGCATTCTCCTTTAGGAATACGTGCTTTTTCCCACTGCAGTCTCACTTGGGAGGCTGTTTTCCTGGGTTTTTGTTTTTGTGTCGCTGCTTCTGCTGCTGCAAGAACCATGGTATGATTTCAAAGATCGGTATAAAAATGTGAAATGTTACATCAACCTGTTAAAGCACTGTGACTTCTTTGTTGTGGAAAAATGCACCCAAAAGTTGTTCAGGAGTGTGCTGCCTTAATAGAAGACAAATGAAGTAGAGAGTCCTTTCTTATACTCTTAATTTAGCTGCTAGGAAGGAGGCGAGTACATTAATTTTATGCATTTGCCTTGCCTAACACAAAAAAAGAGGAAGGAAGGAGAGGGCATGCATGTGAAGTGATATCACTACCCTATCTTGAAAAAAATCATAATGAATTCTAATGCTAGCACTCACTCTTTGGAAATTGGCTTGTCTCATCTAATGCAGCTTGTGGAATTGCTCAGAAATTCAGTCCAGTTTTAGTAGCTGAAGGCTAGAATATGAAAGTCCCTCCTTTTGTAATCTATGCCTCTTTAAAAGTGTACTTGATTTCTGCCTTCAAAGTCTGGAGGACTTAGAAGAAATGAAATGGGATAAGCTTTCATCAGGAATCAACTGAAATGTGGTGTTTCAAGGCAAGTATATAGTATATAAGATTACTGCAGACTGCCTGTTTACACCTATTGTAGTTTCACAGTCTCATTTAATTTCTCTGAAATGATGGTACTGTAGCCTAATTAATAGTTTGTTATATTTGTTTATGGGCTCAGGAATCAAGAATTCAAAATTAAATTACAGCGATTAAAAAACGTACCAGCAACGAGACTTTTGACTCTCTAGACATATTAATAAATGCAATCACATCGGTTACTGACAGCCCATTACTTGTGTTGGACAGATAGCTTTGTCACGATTGAACACGCGCATTCGCTTGTATGCCTGCCGTCCCTGCCACGAAGCAGGAGGCAGATGAACGCATACCGCTGGGGAAGCATCATCTTCCCCGGGCTCCCCTGGCTTCCAGGAGCTGCTTGGTATTAGTTGTGGAATATTAAGCAGGGGTGAATCTGCCTCAGTGTGTTGGAATGAGATTGCATATTTCATTAAAGCCTAATTTGTTTTTCATGGGGAAATACCAGAGGCTTCGGCAATTATCATACTTGTAAGATTGCGAGAAAGATGCTTGGATGAAATCTAGCAAACAAGACTGTCAGTGCTCATTTAGTAACTCCTTTGAGAATCATTTGGAACTGAATTTGCATGATTGTAGCGGACCCAGAAAACCTTTTGCAACAATTATCCGGTGATACCACTATATAATCAGCTGGAGATAATGGGTACGCTTCTTCCAAAGCTTTTTTCAGGGCAGTTTCTGGCCTCTTCAGGCCCTTCCTCTGCCTCCCTGGGGGCATTCTGAGACAACCTGGCACTGTCCCAGAGAAGATACGCGAAGGATCAGTGGGTAGGAAGGAGGAAGGACACCGGCCTTTTGACAGAAGGAAAAGATTCTAATTTTTCAGATTTGACCCAGCATTTCTTGAAATCAGCAAGGTTAAAGGCCAAAATCTTGCAAGGTGCATAAATCCCTCGTTTTGGAGCCTGGATTGAAAGTGCTCCATACGTCTCAGGTTCATGATCTAATCTAGGAATTGAATTGAGCCCGTGTAACTTGCATGCTAAATTTTGAAATGCTTGCCAGATGAAAAAAAAAAAAAAATAAAAAGGAAATTGGAGAGTAAGTAGTGCCAAGTAAGCTCCAAAGTTGCAGCGCTTTTCTCTTTATTTCAAGTAGTGGTGTAGGAAACTGAGTCTTGAGCTATAATGAAAAAGGAATTTGTGCCTTATAGTTAACATTGTTGGGAAAGTTATGGATTTGTAAATGACAGAGTTCAAGACTGACAGAAACAAATACCTTAAATCTGAAATAGCGGTACAGGCATTTTTGGGGGTTGGGGGGTGGAAGGTATGTGGGGAGCTCTGTGGGACAAGGTAATTTCTGTTTCCAGCCTAGGGAAGTGGTTAGCAGCTGGTTATTGCCCTTAACAGTTTGTTTTTATTTGACAAAGTTCCCATCTTGAGAGTTCTCAGTTGTATGCTTGTATCTCATTGGGCTTGGCTTTCTTTATACAGCATAAGAAGCCTGGCATATCTCTTCCACCACGGCGGCAGAAATCAAATTGCATCAGAACAATCAGACATTGTGAAGTGAGTTGTTATTGAAGTCTCTTTGCCTGGGACACAGCTGTTTCTCAAGCATATGTTATCACAACAGCTATGAGCCTCCGTAATGCTGCATGGGAAGGAAAGAATTATCACTGAATTACTATTCGAAAGAGGAATAAAATCTAAGTGAACACCCATCTTCAAAGAAGCTGAAGTACAGCTTGACTTGTGCTCACTGCCTTTTGGATGTATTCGTTTTTTTCATTCTGCAACCTAGATGGCCTGAGGAAAAAACTAATATGCAAAGCCCACTTTCAAAGATGGTGTTACTGGACTAGATAGTCTGTTCTATGCAGATGCAATAGCAGTATGCCGTTGCACGTGTTTGTGCTCGTGCATATGTAAAACTGACTTCAGAAGTTTAATGCAGTCCTTAGTCTGCAGTTGCTGTTGTAATGACTTGATTTGATACTTGGTATCAAAGCTGGAAGTGGCTTTGTTGATGTGCTTGTAATGTTAACTAAAACACTCCTAGTGACTTTTTTTGAACAATTTAAAGATAATTTAATAATGTTTTTAAAGATATCATCGTTGCTATTTAAAAGATGCGTTGGCTAAGCTAAAAGATAAGGGAAACATTGAAAATGCTTTGGAAACAGACATTTGAGCACTATCTAAAATGTTTCGTTTTAAATGATGATAACACTTCACCTGCAGTACATCAGTTTCCTGAATTTCAATAGCCTTTGGTTTGATCCCTCCGTGAACAACTGAGCCCTGTTAGCAGCAGAGCACTCTTCAAACGCATTGCCATGCTGTGCATGCATTTCTGTATTGTGATACTAGTGCCTCCAGTAATTTTTCTAAACCCATACTTCCATATCTAATATTCTTGGTTAGTAATTTACCCAATCTCCTCTGCAATGTGATCTTTTTGTTTCCACTTCATTGCTGTTGTGTGTAGCTGTGCAATTGCATGGCCTACTTAATTTTATGGTTTATGGACAGTCTCTCTTCAAAGGATTTGGGAATCCCTCTTCCAATTAGATAACATCTATTTTGCCATTACTCTCATATAATTGTGTATGATAACATAAAACTGAGCCTCCTAAAGCAATTTGATTATTCATTCAGATAAGCAGTCTTACCATAAATCCTTGTTGAGAGTGGAATGGAAACAGAGTGGTTTTACCAACTGAGGTGGAGGTACAAGTGCTCCAGCATTCTCTTGAGTGTGCTACAAAATGGTTTCCTATAAGGGAATTCCTACAGGGTACTGTATGGCCATATGGTCTTTGGGTTTGTTTTTTGTTTTCTTTTTTTTTCTTCTGGAAAAAAAAAAAAGATTTCTTGGAAAGATGGTGGCTTTGTATTTCTTCAATAAAACCATTGTCCTCTCCTGGAGAGCAAGGATGTAACGAAGCAATGGGTTTTGTGACAAGACCTCTGCCTTGATGCTGTGGGAAGGTGGGGCGAGGATGGGTGCTGCAGAAGGGATGGGGATAGGCGAAGTCTTTTAAGTGTTCGTGTTCTGTAGTGAAGGAAAAGAAAGGTTGCAGTGTATAGCATGAGGAGTGCACTTGACCTTAATGATGCTTATGTTGTTACAGAGTAAGACAAAGATGCCCTTTTTGATGTAAGCATCTTTCTCTTGAACCTTTAAGTTTCACAGTTGGTGGGAAGGGGAGGAAGCTGCATGTGGCTGCTTAATTAATTAGCAGAGAATGTAATTGTGACTTGTATCCTTGATTTATCGTTGAGTGCTAATAGTGAGTGACAGCCTGAAGAATGCTCTTACAAACATAGCCTGTCTCAAACTTCACGGCTGGCCTTCAGCTTGTCTTTAGCATCTGTGTTACATGTGTTGGGTAGATGCCCAGGTTGTCAGAAATGTCGGTGACTCTGCTCTCTGCATCTTCATTGCAGCATCTGAACTAGAGATGAGGAGGCCAGCCCAGATTTCTGGCTTCTCCTCCTGCCTTGCCTTTGCTTTTGGTGACTGAAGGCATCCTTGATTACAGCTGCAGTCTGTGCTCTCTGCTGTCAGAAGAGGGGTACCTGGGTAGCAGGGAAGGTAGCAGCCCGATTCCTACTTGCTGCCTTCTGGAGGTGAGGTGGGACGGGAGAGAATCAATTAAGAGATGAAAAAAAACTTTTTAAAAAAACCCTGTAGATAAAACTCTCAAAAGAATGAAACTATTTGCAGGACATGATGAAAGTTTCAACACTGGCATAATTACATTAACGTGTAAATCAAACACATTTCCTGCCTCACAGTGAGAGAGGCTGGTTTTAAATATTCTATGAAATTTTTGTTTAATATTTGATAGTGAAAGATCTTTTTTTAGAGCGTGTAATTGAGTTGGATTCATGGATAAACAAGTTAAAAGTGATTTCCATCTGTGCTTCTTGTTCCACATAAATCCCCAATTTTCTATGCTCTCTTGAGTACTCTTAGCACTTTAGGGGTAAAACCTTTATTTTACCTGACATCAGAACTGCTTTCTCAGTGAAAGCGGTTTCTAGTATTAAAGAATCATTCCTTCTTCAGTAAGAATGTTGCTTAATTGAAAATCCTGTCTGTAAATACTAATTCATACATCCAGGTGACCTCCAGGTATGCTTCTAATCTTGTTGTTGGTATAGAATAATGCTTAAAGACCAAAGACAAAGAGAACATTTCTAGAGGGACTGTGTTCCCAGCTTAGTTACCTGAGGATAATTTCATCCGTATCACTTAAGGCTCAGTGTCCTTGAAACACGACAGTAGCATTTTCTTCCAATTCTGTTTTGTTTTGCAAGACTGTTAATTGATGTATTCATGCTTTGTGAAATGCTAGGCATAGATCTGTTGCATATTATGTTTTTATAGGCTTCTGCTATTTTGACAGTATTGTCACCACCAGTAATGTAAAATGGATTTGAAATTGCATCCGTACTATGCCAGTGGGTAGTGCATCCAATTTGAACATGAGGAGCTAATCCATTTTTGTTCTGAACTCAGAGAAAATGCAGCCTTTTCTGAAAGAAGACCTGATCTCCTAGAATGTTAATTACCTTTAAAATATCTCGCAGAGCTGCAGGAACACAGCTTAATAATCATGCAGATTTAATCAGAAAAAAATGTGTTAACCTCCCTGATACAGGAAGCCTTGCATAGTTCTTGAGCAAAGAGATTTATATCACACTGTCCATCAAGCTAGGCTTCCGTGGATTGTTCCGAGCTGCAGGCACAGGGATCAGCTTTGGAAATGGATGGTTTCACCATTGCTTCAAAGGTAGCTTGCAAATGAAGTGGTAAGTTTTAGTTAAGGAACGTACATCAAAGGTTTATGTGCTTAAAGGAATCTTGGGATTGCTAAGCTCTGATGTTTGGGGTAAGTCCCTGCAAGTGATAAAAAAGTTAACCCTTAGCAGCATTTTTGCATTGATAGGCAAGCCAAATCCTTGCCGGTATATTGCATTGCCACTGTTCGATGTGGAAGTATTGGAAAATGCCTCGCTAGGAATTAGTTGGTATGGCATAGTGTCTCAGTCATCCTTTGGAAATTGTGCTTACTAAGTACAATAATGTTCTTGATGAGGAGAAATAACATGCTATCAGGAAATAACTGAAGAAAAGTGTATAGTATGCCATATACAAATTGTAGGGGGAGGCAAATTCTTGGCAAGAAATTCAGGAATGCTTCCATTTAAGGCTGTAAAGGTCCAAATGGTTGTGGGTTTTTTTTTCCTCCAAGAGGGAGAAGAAACACTTGCTTCTCAAAAATTGTTAAATGTTTTGTCCCATTTTGTAAAGACTGTTGCTGTTGACTGTTAACTGGTGAATGTAAGATCTCGCCTCTCGTGGATGTGGTACTTAAGATATTGTGTACTCTACATGTTAGTCAAAGTTAGAAGTTCCTATCAAGGAAGCCAGCAAATGAGGAGATAAGGCTGTGCTTAAAAATGTACAAAAATGATTGTAGACTCATTTATCTGACTGCTCTAGTACATGCTGCATTAAAGTACATAATGAATAACTGCATCATGGTTCATGTAGGGTTTAACATTCTTAGGTTAGGCTTTTATCAAAGGCATTAAAAGAATGAATAGCTATCGCATGTATAAATCATATGGATAAGCAGAACGTAAAGCAGAAGTGAAGTATGCTGCACCCTTTAGTGGCTAATCTGCAAAGGATAACAGCATACTTCCCCCGGAGTGTTATACAGCTACCCTTTCAGTTCGCATAGGTCCTGTGCTGAATCCTCAAGCTTCAAATCCTATTTGTTTTATAACATCTTATTTATTGTCCAAATTTGGAATTATTATATGAGAATAATGTGAAATTTTCTCTGTTAATGGCCAGTGCATAAAAATAGGAAGAGTAGAGTACAGTGCTGTCTCTATACTGATTCTACCTCTCCCCCTCCCCCCTTTTTTTTTTTCTTCTAATTTTGTACTGGGTAAGAAAAGATCTGATTAACTTGTCTGGTGTATACTTGCAACGCAACCAATTAAGACACTTCTCTGGTAGAGTTTGGAAACCAGAGAAAGCACGTTAAAGGTGTCTGGATGGATGGTTAACTGTTTTTCCAAGACATGCTGAGAACAATGAAGAGAGGTAGCTATAGTAATGTATTTTCATCTCCTCCGCTTTGGATTAAGGAGCTATGACCTTTATTTTTGACTGGTGACCTTTCAGCTGCGCTTCATGTTTTGGTCATCAAGTTTAATCAAGATCTAGATTTTGGTCTTGATTTCTCTGTTACTGTATTGTGGTACTGAGCCACTCCTTAAATCTCTTGAAAGAATAAAGTTAACTACAAGTGATTTATTTGTTAATGGTATTCCTTACCATTGCTAGGTGGTCCCTACCACTATGTACTAGTGCAAAAAATAGCTTGTATTTGTCTGTGAAATCTCCAAGAGAATCTGCAAATCGGTTCTCAGAAGCAGGTGTCTTCTGCTAGCCGTTACATTGAACGTGTCTTCAGGAGAAGCACCCCAAAATCAGTCTGCTCGGAAGGGGACCAGGCTGTTTGATTCTGAGGTTTTCTTCACTTTGGAATTTCCTTAGTTTCTTTTTCCCTTTGACTGGTGTGAAATAGTCCGAACTAGGATTAGCTCTGAAGCAGGCAGTGAAGTCCTTCTGTTTTCCCAGGCTTTAGGAAGAGGCGGTTATGTTGACTTTAATCTGCTTAACCTCTGTTCTCATCCATGGTCAGTGTATTCTGTGGGTTTCTGGCAAGCAGCGCACCTTATGGAAGAGAATTTATTTATCCAGTAACCTTTTTCATGAAACACTGAGCCTTTGGCTATGTATACATGTGTATCCCTGTACTTTATCCTACCTGGGGCAATGTCTGTCTGAAAATTACCTGGGGAAGAAAAATCTTACTACTCACTGAATCTGGTTTTGATGATAATAGAAAGCAAATTGAAGCAAAAGAATGTAGAACTTGAAACTGTCAAATGAAATTAAAAATTAATCAAGAGGAGTGGTATTCTTCCTGTGTTCTCCTTCTGCCTCTGATTTTAAGATCTAAGCATTAGCATGATATGAGGCTGTGGGTTGTGTAAAGATTAAACCATTTCCTCTTGTACCATCATTTTCTCCTGTTGCAGTTAAGTGAAATGAAGACTGATCAAGTCTCTAATACTCCTTCTGTAATCAGGTTCTGTATTTGAATTATTGCAGACTTGGTTAAGAGGTGTCTGTGACTGTGCTGATATTTTGATAATATGGAGGTGCTTACGATCTAATTAACGCATGCTGCATTTTTCTTCTCTCCTGCTGGGAATATAAGTCTGGGGCTAATAAAATGTTTCCTGACCTTGAATAGGAGGCTATACTGTTTTCTTTCTTGATAAAGTTCTAAGTATGAGTGCTGATTTTTTTCTGATTTTGTTGCAATAAAATTTAAGAGGCATAGTAAACAATACAATTTGTGAGAAAATATGCATAATAAATGTGACCCTGTCTACCCTTTTTTTCGTTAGAATTGTCACCTATTTGTTGCAGTAATTGCCCATGAAGGAGTAAGTAAAAAAAAAAAAAAAAAAAAGTAGTTTTTCCTTTCTACAATATGTAGCTAGGAAAATGCAAAACTTGTTTTGGTTTAAAGGAGTCTACTATTCAAAATTTGTACTTAAAACAGTGAATTAAAAAATACTTTGGATAATTGTAATTGGGTTTTTTGTGTATACAACAGCTGGGAATTCTACTTTGCAGCTTCTTAACACAGGTAGTAAATAAAAAACAAGGAAATTGAACATGCCTGGCTTTAAAAGTTTGCTAAAAATGTATCTAAAAGATTTATGAAAACTGCTTTTTTTTATTATGATTTCCCAAATACTTTTAATTTAGTGGCACTACCAGCTCCTTTGGGCTGTTTTGAGTTAAAGTGCTTTCCATTGGAGCTTGCAGTGGCAATATAGCGAGGGTCTGCCTACAACCGAGGTTGAATTAGGAAGTGTTGATTCACTTAGAGTCAGGAGAAATGCCCAGCTGAAATCATTTGAGCTAGTAGACTTTTTAGCTTTTCATAACAATTGAAGGGGAAAAAAAAGAAGTCATGGCATGTTCTTCCCTCCTGGTTATGCAGCTGGGATTCCTTAATAATGAAGGTTATCCTGGTGTAGCTAAGGTCCCCTCCTAAAGCAGCAGTCTTCTCAGCTGCAGGTGGTAACGGATAGGATGGATGGAGATGCAGATGCAACTTGAGCTGGGGAGCTGTTTGCCAATCACTCTGGTTTTGTTTTTTTGTTGGTTTTTTTTTTTTCCCTTCCTCACTGGCATCCACTTCTTTGAAGAGCTGGCTCCAGATTTTGTCAGGAGTCCCATTTGGCCTCCATTCAAATCTGATCAAATAAAGATGAGAGAGAAATTTATGTCTTTGCTATACCAGCCACTTTTCTTGCACGTATTTGTTTTTAGTGGTTGGCACACTGTATTTGTCAGGAAACTGTTTTTAAAATGGTATTTGCACTGAGCGCTTGACATCATCTAGCACAGCATAACCAGAGTCTTCTCCAGCAGTCCTTGAACTTCTGCATGGAAGATGGGGGCATCTTCCATGTCTTGTGAAACAGTAGGTCCTTCCCAGCCCTAAAAAAGGGATTAGTGCCATAGTCACTGTTTAAAAAAAAAAAAAAAAAAAAAAATTAGCTAGCACAGCCTTATGGCAATCCTAGAAGTGGGAGGGTGGTGATCACTGAAGAGCGAGGCTTGAAAGGTATCTGGTTTTGTTCTGATGTGTAGGAGACGATGGCTTGTGGCCACCTCAGTGATGTTTACTGTCTGTGGGTTAAGGAGGGCAGGACGAGAGGAGCAGCTCCGGAAGGAGCCCTTTGTTCCCAGAGTCCTCTAACATTTAAGGATGTGGAGAGCACATCTACACCAGAGATGATAACTGAGCAGGAACGATGACTTTTTTGTTGCTATATTGTTTTTAGGGTTGGTGGAGGAAGAGCAGGAACTATGACTTTTTTGTTGCTATATTGTTTTTAGGGTTGGCAGAGGAAGAGAGGAGGGACGCTAGTAAAAGGTGTTTTCCTCCTAGGGAGGATGTTTCTCCTGTCCGAACCTGTGACTACAGAAGGAGGGAAGCAGAGGCTGTAGAGCTTGCACGAGCCATGTGTCTCCAGTGGAAAGAGCAGATTTGTAGGTTCCAATGCAGTTACACTAATATGCAACTATCAGCTGGGGCTGATATCTCCTAAAATGCTGTGAATCCACCCTGATTGCTCCTTGTTCCCAGCCATCAGCAATTTGGCTGTCAGCTTCTGTCTATAGGTAATCATAACTAGCTTGGTTCTTCCTTCTGGGGTGGGTTGGAGATGCAGATGTGGCTACAGCAGTGTCCTGCTCATGTTTTAATAAACAGTTGAGTTTCTGACAAGGGAGGGCAACATTTACCAAGAAGTTCAGAAAGATTTTGTTAAATGTCATCAGCCGCCTGTGCCTGGAAAGTGGAGGGAGGGATTATAGAATTTGCTATGGGTGATGCGAACCTACGCTTCTGGCTGGTTTTGCTAGGGTGAGGGTCAAAGGCTGTTTCTGGATACATTTTGGGGGCTTTGAAGTGGTGGCATTACTTGAGTTGGCAAGTATTGCCCATGTAAAGGTTATGAGGGTCAATCACGTGACACAAGACTATGTAAATGAAATGTACATTATTTCATACAAAGATGCTATGCCTGGCCCACTCCTGCTCTACTCATTGAGAAACCCTTAGTGGTGGTCTCGCAGCCTGTTCAGATAAGAAAAACCAAACCTTTCCCTGCTTTTTCATGGTCTGACACAAGTCATCTGATTTTTAGCTTGCTATTATCATTTTAAAAAAAAAAAAGTTAATTCATGTACTTAATGATACATCTCTGAAAACAAATTTGTAATCCTTATTCAGGCCATCATTTATGGCTCTGAAGTTCTAAGGTGTTGTGTATTAGAAAACTTTTTATAGTTTGGCACTCTTTCAAAATAGACATGTTTGGTTTTGTTCTGTGCTTTTCAAAGGTAGTTTTTAGCAGATAGGTTGTTCTTGAAAATCGTGCCCCTGATTTCTTGGCTGAGATAACTCCGTGCTCGCCTATTGCCTAACTTTCTACTGTGTCTTTGAAATAAAGTATTGGGATGGAATTTGCTTTTTTGCAAACATAGTATTTCTCCCAAAGTCCTCTGAAGTGGTTAAGTGGTTTAAAACATCGTGTTGAGAAGAGGATTGTTTTTCTCTCAAATACAAGAAGTAGAAGTAGCAATTTTTTTCTTTGTAATGTTCACAGAACAGTATCAAAGACTTTGGTATGTGTTTAAAAAACAAACATGCAGAAGAACAAAAATAGAAAAGAAGGCTTTGATGGGCTTTTTTTCCCCTGAGCTGTTATACTAGCAGGCAGAAACAGGGCTCTGAGCCTTATCTTGTAGGGATTTACACCTGATAGGAAAGCGGAGTGCATTTTGAAGGACAGAAGTACATTGTTGTCTTTGGAATAGTTGCTAAGCCTGGTGGCAGCGTGGCTGTTCGCGGGGGATAATGCCTCCAGGCTTTAGGCAAAGCAGTGTGGAGGATGCGAGAATGGCGGGCCCTGGGAGACACCCCAGAAAGCTGGAGCCTGTCAGATAGGCTTCAGCATCCCAAGGCACCTGATCCACAGTGAAATCCAGCAGAAATAATGGTGCTTTGTAACTCAGGTAACGAGAATTTAGGATCCAGTGTTGCTGCTTATTTCTTTCCTGAAGTGGTCTGTTGACATTTATGTTGTTTCTTTTGTGTGCAGATGTGACTCTCTGGGGCTAGGGGGAAGGCTGGTAGTAAGATATAAATGCGTACTGTTTACTGTGTCTTTGGCTCTGACGTCTTACGTGTTTCTTATTTAACCCTTTTGAACTCTGTTAATGGCAATTTTTCATGGGAAAGATGTACTTAATTTCAGAAATTCAGCTATGCGGTTGCATTAGCCTAATTAACGTTTGCGTGCTTGTAATGCAACGTGATTTTAACAATAATGGGATTTGCAGCTCTGGGCTGCAGGTTTTAGTCCTGCGGTACTACTTGGAAGTAAAGCTACCTAAAACGATGAGCGAAATTGCTTATGCATTCACTGAGCGTCGGGCCGGAGCCCAGATGCCCGTCCTGCGGGGGAGCGCCCTGTTCCTCAGGCCGGCGGCTCTCCCAGGCGTCCCTCCCGGCTCTCTTCCCTCCTTTTCTGCCTCTCCTCCCACTCCGCGTGTTCAGTACCTTTTGGCAGTGGTTTCAACAGGAGAGACTCTGTCCCCTGC
This sequence comes from Harpia harpyja, assembly GCF_026419915.1. Classification (NCBI taxonomy): domain Eukaryota; kingdom Metazoa; phylum Chordata; class Aves; order Accipitriformes; family Accipitridae; genus Harpia; species Harpia harpyja. Next base: position 10,035,533 of record NC_068962.1, on the reverse strand, counting down.
TGACTCCCGGGAAGCCTTCGAAGCTGGTAGGTAGACGCCTTGCTGGAAGGTGGGACATGGTGTTTCGAAACCGGGGGGGAAAAGGGGGTTGGGGTCCGGCTGCGGTGTGGGAAGGGAGGCCCGGCGGCCCTGCGGTGCCATGTCTCCCTCACGTCCCCCCGGGCCTCGGCCTCCACGTGCTGGGCAGCCACCGGCGGCTCTCTGGAAGGATTACTTCTTGCGTGGTCCGAAGGGGTGAGACGCAGTGTTTTGTTTAGCCCCCAGTTTACGTTTATCAAAAGCGCGAAGGAGGAATCCAGCTTATGCTGACCTAGAGTAAAATTGGAGGGGGAAGAAAAAGAAATCGGTTCTTCATTTTCAATATGGCTCTGCCATTGAACTTGAGGTATGATAGGGCCTCCGTCCCATCCTTTCAGCAAACTTGAGCTCCTTTGAAATAATAGGCTTTTCCAGGTGTTGATAGCTGTGGTATACTTGTAATTCTCTCAGTCTTCTGATACCTTGAAGTCCCTTGCACGGAATGGAAACAAGAGACGGGTCAGGTAAATATTTTGAAACAAAATGACTAACAAGGACCTTTTTCGGAGAAAACATTCTTCTCTGTTTAGGTGGATGTGCAAGGTGATTCGACTTCCACCCTGTATTTCACATAACTGTGTGTGTTTGCCTGTGTTGGTTCCCCTGCTTCTTCCTCTTCAACTCTGAACAAGTCAAAGTGACATTTCCAGGATTTATCTGCACAGGGAATCCTGTGCAGGTAACACAATAATCCTGGTAGGCATGACAACTAACTAACCTAACACTTAAAATACATTCTTTCATACAAAAATGACACTAATATGAGAGTAATATTAATAATTAAAGTCTTTCTGAAACACTGTTTTGAAATTGGTTTGAACCCACACTCAATTAAGACAGCTATGCTGAGAAACTACAGTTTGATACATGGCTTTGAACTAGTAGCTATACACACGCTTCAAAAATAGCTGTGCTATTATTTCCTTAAAAGTAAACCAAAAATCTCATCCTAACCTACATAGAGAGAAAGAGGCAGATGCTTTTGTAGCAACGTAAGTCAAAATAAAGGAGAGTATAAGGCTGGTTATGCTTTCACGGTGGCATCGTTCAGAGCTGGGTAAAAATGGGAGTGTGTGGGAGCTGCCAGAAATTTGTATATTTGAGATGGAACAGGTCACCTTTCTGCATCTGAGAGTGTAGGGATGCTGAGTCTGTTTAAACATGGGGTCACTAGTTAGCTGGTGATAAAGGGTCCGATCCTGACATTGAGTTCTACTGCTGTAAATTAAGTTTATTTTGAGGGGTGGCAGGGTTGAATATGTACTTGTGTTAGTGAGGGAAACTTCTGGCTCAGCATTTGCTTTTTAATACCAAAATCTAGCCTACAGGGGGAAAAGCTTTTGTCATTCTGTAAGTCCCCAGATGGTATTTTCTGGAAGAAGGTAGTATACAGATGCAAGAGAACTGTTCTTGGAGTACCAGCTGCAAAAGGTTGTATGTCAAAAAAATATGTTATGGATATCTAGCGTATAAAGAAAAGGGGAGGCAAGTATGCTGTTGCCTGCATGTTCTGCTAGAAAATATTAAACTGAAGCACTTTCAAAGCCGAGAAGGACTATCTGAGTAAAATCAGAATAAAAATATATTTTCATGTAAATTCACAGTGTAAGGGCAAAAAGGAATGTTAGGACTTCCTATGACCTGAAGTATATTAGACACTGTTAACTTTCACTCATTTATCCCTGTTGTAAGACATTAAATTACTGGACAAAAATATAATCTAGGTTTATACAACACTGCTGCTTGAGTACCTTGCTATTTTTTTCAGTTTTTATTTTTAATCAGGATTTGCAGTCTGTGCATCTGTGGCTCCTAGAAAGCTGAAGATAGATGTATTCACTGCCTCACCTAATGCATAATTTCTGCAATTATGATCATTCCCACCCACCTCACTTTTCATCTTTCATCCTATAGAGTGTAAAAGAGGTGAGTTGGTTTCTTGAACATTTTTCTGCTAAAATCTAGCCTTGGGGTTTTGGATGAGCTCTGCATCCACGCGAAGGGATGTTGGTGGTTAGGGAGGTGTCTTGACAGGGTGTGAAGTGAGCTTAGGAAGTGGGTTGTGCTTATGAGGGCTCTCTCTGCCAGTCTGTCCTCCAGAGCAAGGTCAAATTTTGTTCCAGATTTGTTCTAGAGAGATGGACCAGCTTCTGCCCTGGGAAAAGTTGAAGAGCCAAATTGTCTTTCCTCCACTTCTTTTGAAGTGGTCCTCAGTGTTCACTTCATCAGCTTTCTCTGGGGAGAGCGAGCAGGGGATTTTCATTGCCTTATAAGTACAGCAAGTTTCTGTTTAGTTGATGTTAGGGTTGCAGTATCTACAGCATAAGTAATGAATTAACAATAATAATTGAAGCCAAACAATACAATTAAAAGGCATGATTTCACAATCTGACTCTGCAGGGGAGAGTTAGTACATCAGGTAAACAAACCAATTGCACGCTGCATCAGGTTATTAAAAGTTCTAATGATATTTGCAGTTTATTTATGGCCAAAACATAAATCCAACCATAAGTCTGGTTTCCACAGAAGAGTGTCAGACTCTCAAAGCAGTGCTCGTGTGTAGTTTCATTGCCTCTGCACCTGTGCAGTGACTTGGTGTCCTAGGAGATTTTGACTTTAGCCTATTTCCAGACTTCTGTGGTGATGCAAAATACAGTAATCCTACTGAATCCTGAGAAGGAAAAATGCAGTATTTTATTTACATTTACTTCCTAATTTTTTTTCTTTTGTTAACATACAGCCGTAGAACGGGAAGCTTAGTGGCCTTTGTCAGCGCTGCTCTGAAGGCTGCTTCCAGGTTGGCTATAGAGAGTAGTGTACGTGACCTCCTGCCTGGGTCCATGTCAGCTTTTGCTGCTGGAGGGCAGAGCAATGAGTGTGTGCCTGGGGACATCCCCTTGTGCCCTGGGCACTCAGGGTACGTGGGCTCTGTGGACCTGCAGGATGTGTCCTGGCTGTGTCAGGGCACGTGGGCACCTGGTGGGTGAGGCTGGTCAGGAGACCTCTGGTCAGCTTCCTCATTAGGGTGTTTCTTGGGAATAAGGATAAGAGGAGCCTTCGAAGGACTGGGAAAGTGGATGTGTGTTGAACTACATGAATTGGTGGAGGAAATCGAAGGCAGGCATTATCAGCTGAACTGATTCTAGCTCATTTTCTTTTTTTTTAACTGGGTTTTAAGATCAGTATGTCTTTTTAGAAGATGAAGGGAATCTCTTAGTGATGAGATTCAGCATTGCTGCATAAGCAGGTGCTGCAGTGGTTTTTTTTGCCTTGTTTTTATGAGTAAATTACATTTCTCTGTGGCTGCTGATTAGCCTTCACTTTTAATCACACAGGAATAAGGGCTTATCAAATACTATGCAATTAAAAAGGTAAAATAAAATAGAACAACTAATGTTGAAGACATGATATGCATGAAGGAGGGAGCTTCCTGTACTGTTTTACCATGTAATTCTGTGTAGAGCTTTTTATTACAAGATGTGTTTTTAGTTGACAGTGCAGGTTGTCAAAGACACTTAGCTGATATTGCCTCTCATCTCTCTATTCTGAAACAAGAGTCTGTTAAAATCACTTGTAATTTTAGGTGAGAACTAGAATACGTATTTTAGCAGGGCTTTCAGCCAGAAGCAGCCACAGGGCAGAATCAGTGCTTGATACTTCATGTTTCATAAAAAAAACTTGATAAATATTGAATGAGAGAATACAGGTCTTTCAAAATGTGGAGGATAGCATTTGCAATTGTCACTAGTGCAGCATCTTATCCTCCCAAATGTCCAAAATCATTTACATCTAAGGGATAGAAATGCTATTTTTTGTGCAATGAGCAATACCAAAAAATGGCTAGAAACATTTGTTGTCAGAAAGACGTGGTAAATCTTTTTTGTCTGAGTTATTGAATAAATGTTGCTGTAGCACAACACGCAGATTTTACATCACTTAGATTTTACTGATAATGCTTAGAATATAAGTTTTATTGTGGATAAACATGTTTATTGTGATGTGCTGAGTTTCCGGAAAATCACTGACATGTTGCATTGTCTTTATCAAACTCCGAGTTAGTCCACTGGTACATACTCATGTGATTTGCAGATGAGTAAACAGACTGCTTTATTATCTTGCCAGATACTCATTTTCTGTAAAACTGGCAGAAATGCTTTCTGACACTTGCTGAAAAGCATCTTTAAAGGATTTTTCCACTTCTCCTTTTCATCTTCTTTCTCTCCTGGGACAGTACTCTAAATGATGATCTCGACTCCTCATTGATAGTGATAAATTCATACTTTTTATAGTGAATCCCATCATCCTGAGCTCAATCATTGGCAAAAAACTGCTGTACAACACCTAAGTGCTATTCTTGTGATCTCATGCAATACTATCCTCTCATTTAATCTCATTGGGATTGATTTTTGAGTAAGCAGATGGCTTGGTCTTCTCTAAAAGTCCATGAGGAAATATCTTGCCAGAAATATTTTGTGCTTTGTGACACAAATGTTGTGTTTGTTGTGATTTGAGTGTTTGTAAGAGTATATTCAGATTTTTTGTGACGTTCATTAGGAGGGTTTCATTGCTGATCCTCAGACTCATAAATGGAGACCACAATTCTGTTGCCAGATGCCTTTTAGAGCAATGACTGTTTGGCCGACAGGACGCTGGTTCCACTGGTGCTGTTGCTCAGGCTGGTCAGACACTCTTCTTCAAAAGCTTAATTCTCTGTCTGTTTTGAGGATGTGGATATATCTAGTGCAGCTAGTATGAACTGAAGAAAAATAGCACAAAAAGGCAACTTGGATTAGTAACGTGTGTGGGTTTTTTTGTCCCCCCCCCCCCCCAATGGATTAATCTAAATAGGATGATTCTAAGATGTTATTTTTTATTGCCCAAATCATTACTTTAAAAAAATCAGGAAACAGTAACTGTAAAGAATGTTTCATTCTTTTTGACCTATAACTATTATGATATATTGGATAGTGACTAAGTATATAACTACTTAGTATGGAATTTAACCTTTTATTAAATATGGTTGTTCTTCTTCCAGTGTTTACTAATGTATAGTCTTAATTTTTCCTTTGTTACAAAACAGTGAATGACATTTCTAATTGCCATTTTTTTCCTAAATTTTTTTTCAGCCTATCTTTTATCAGGCTACTTTTGGTTAATTATTGTTGTGTTGCAGTATTTTGGATATTACTGTATTGTGTTCTTGGGACAATGAAGGTCAACCACATACTGTTCTGTATTGGCAAAAGCGCAGCCAGAAGGTCAAGGGAAGCAATGGCTCTCCCCTCTACTTGGCAGCCACGAGTTTGCATCTGGGGAATTACGTCCAGTTTGGGGCTTCCCAGTGCAAGAGAAGGATTTATAAAGAAGAGCAAGTCCAGCAGAGGAACACTGAGATGATTTGGGGGCAAGGGCATAAGTGCAGGGGGAGGCCGAGGAAGCTGGGTTTGCTCAACTGGAAGATGAGGGGACTAAGGGGGATCTGAGTGCTGACTTCAGCTATCTAAAGGAAGGCATTTAGAGGAGATGGATCTTCTTGGCGGTGTGTAGTGAAAACAGAAGACAACAGTCACATGTAGCAGGGAAATTGTGATCAGGTAAAAGGTTAAAAAATATCCACAGTGTAGGTGGTTAAGCACTGGAAGAGATTTCCCAGGTTTCTAAGTTCTTGGAGCCTTTAATAACTAGACTGATCAAGGTGTGGAGCAAACTGATCTTTCTTTGAAATTAGCCCTGCCTGGTGCAGGGGCTTGGACAAGATGACCTCCAAAGGTCTGTTCCAACCTAGAGTTACTTGACGATTCAATGAATATCCATGCGAATGATGGAATTTTGGGGGTTTTATGAGTTGCAGTTGCCTTGCATATACTGAAAAACTAGGAAAGATGACATTTGCCCCTAAAGTCTGCTTACCAAAGGAGGTATTTGTAGCGAAGGGACTAGATCTAATTGATTTTGCTTACCCATGTCCCTCCAGATTTGTTCATGGAACTAGGAGAGATCACACTTTCATTTTACTGATGGACTGGAAAATAAGCCCTCCTGTTTCTGCAACTCCCTATGGCTTCATCAGTTTTGAATAAATTAGTAACTGAATGGAGCTATTTGCATGAACCAAGATAAAAAACATATATAGCCTTGCTGTATTAACAGAACATGCTATAGCTGTCAAAGCTGGTTTATCTATTTAACAAACTACACGTGCTTAGAGAGACAAACATATTATGTGGGTTTTTTAAGAGCTCACTGTAAAGTTTGCACTCTTGCATCACCATACAGAGGATGTTGTTCTTGAGAGTGTTAGTATGTTTTTGCATGCATAAAAATTCATCTGTCTTGGTCTTGTCGCTTTGCCAGGCAGACCAGGTGCATTATGTATGTAGAATAGAAGTATAAAGAATAAAAAGGGTGAAAAGGACTCTTTAGAGGAAAGGGAGCTTAAAAAGACAGGAATTTTGTTCTGAAAATTTCTAGCAGCTAGTGTAGTCAGGCCTTTAAACTATTTAACTTGGGCGGTATTGCTGGATTTTATTATTATATTTTCCTTCTGTTTGTGTAGCTCTTTGCCTTTGGATTGAATGTTTGCTGAGATGGAGGGGAAGTTTTAAACAGGTGCCATGAGCGAAGTTGCACCTCAGCAACCGCCATTTTGTTTTTCAGTTGACTGTGAACTAAATGTAGGGCAACAAAGCTGGGAAACATCCTTGGACAGCATTTGTTCAGCAGTACATCACCTTTGAAAACTGATAGGGCTGATCATCAGCTCAAATTAACTGTTTGTATTTGGGATTGTTTTAATCTGTCCCAAATTTTACCTTTTCACAGCGACTCCCTGGCAGGACTACAGAATATTAAGGAAAGAAATGGGACTTTTGGGGGTGTGTGGAGGGGAGTGAGAGATAGGATTGGAGGAAAAAAATGCTCACGAATTATTTTAGTGTCATCTTCATTCCCCAATTCTTTTCTCTTTTGTCCGTTACCTGGCAATCCTGTTGGTCTCTCTGACTGACCCAAACGAGGGCTTATGTCCTTTCATTTCCATCTTCCACCTTCTTCCCACTTCTGGGTCCGAAACACTCTCTTTCTACGAAATGCTAATCAGAGACTATATATATAGCTCAAACTATATACTATGGCTCAAAATCCTTTCCTCATTACATGCAATTTGGTGGAAATTAGGAGGCATGTATGGTGAGAAATAGTTCCTCAGAAACAAGTATTCATTAGTTTCTGTTTCTTTCTTATTCCATTTGCACCTTGTGTGCTTCAGGGACTGAATCTGGGGGGAGCTGGTGCAAACAGCAGTCCTCACTGTACTAGTTCCTTACATGGACTGTGAGATGGGTCTTTAAAAGCATCGGTGTGTACCTAGAAATGTAATAATGATGGAATCACTTCTTTCTGTCTTAACGTGGATAGAGAACACTGGGTAATATCATAAAGCCCCATCTCATTTCTTTCTAGTCAGGCTATTGCCATATATACTCTTTAGCTACTGGACTTTATTGGGAGGGGGAACCAAACCAACTCCCCCAAAACAGCAAAACAAAACCTCAAACAAACTAACCAACCCCGCCAAACCCTCTAGACACGCCCCCCCCCCCAGGAAAGCCTGACACCAAACCTCTGCGTAGTCATGTTGTGAGTGTCCCCGAGGGTTCACAGGCTGTTGAGAAGAGTGTATAGGAAGAAGGGTTTGGCTATATATTGATGTGTGTGGTCACACTCCTCCCAGCTATGCACGTACATTGTGGACTGTTTCAGCAGCATGTTTTGCCCTCTGGTCCTGGTCAATGATTCGTTCAGTGCTGTTGGTCATAAATGCTCTTTACTGTTGAAAGGTAAAGCTTAACGGTGGATGAAACATCTTAAAGAGAGGACAGGCCAGCCATTTCACCCGGCACTGCTTTAGCAAGGCCTTACATAGTGTTTTTTTGTCTTGGACAATCTGTCCTTTCTATTTCCTCTTAATATAATTAGGAACAGAGTTCTGTTTTGTTTTATCTGCTTTTGAAATATATTCGCTGTTTCTTGTGGAGAAAAGTAAACTGCATTTCCAGGGACAGATCAGACCACAAGCTTAGAAGCAATGCAATTTAGGTTATAAAGCATATAACCAATTTAATGCATTAGTAATAGCAGTATTTTTCCGGTATATAGCTTCACAACAAAATGGGAATAATCACAACTACAATTACATATTTCAGATGCTTCAATGTATGTCTTTTACAAGTGAAATCAAGCAGATGCTATTCTGTAGCAAGAAATGGGTTAGAAACAAGGTATGTGTTATTGGCCTTTGCAGGTGTGTGTGGGGTACAAAGTTAAATTCATTGGCCTTGATTCTGGCTTTAGGGGTCAACAGTGGTGGCAGACACAGCTTTGGTGCTGTGAGATTTGTCTCTAGCTCCACCGTTAGTCTCTTTTTGTATGCAGTGGTGATGGGGGTGGGGGGTAATGTTGTAGCTGAAGGTCAACTGAGAAAGATGCAATCTGCTGGAAATGTTGGCTTATTTGAAAGGCATTTTTATCCCATAATGGCTAAAATGATGGCAACAGATGCAGAGTAGTGGTTTTGAGATGATTTGTATTGATCATGTTTGCTGGTCTCCTATTTTACTGCCTAATAAGTACTGCTGAGTCTTAAGCTGATGATAATGTATAAGGATTGTCAATAGCTTTCATTACCGTTATTTTGAATTTGCATATTAACACACACACATATCATAATTAACCCATTCTTTATGGCTGCTTGCTGTATGTACAAGGGGAGAGGAAATAAAAAAATCTGTATTTTTCATTCTGGTCTGTAAATCTGGACAAAAGTCTTGATGCAGTAGCATATAATCATTAGAAAGGACTGTAGATAGCGGCTTTAGGAACTTAACGTTTTTCTCCTTTGTTGTAACATGTGACCTTTTCATCCCTTTGATCCCTTAAGCTGTGGACTGCGTAACCTTGGATTAGTAGAAACATGAAATGCTGTGCATCATCTAATGACATATTTCTTCTGGCTACATCAAAGAAGGTTAGATAAGATCTGTTGTAGGAAATCTTCTGCGTAGTCTACAGGAGCGAAGGCTGTAGCCAAGGATACTGTGACTTCTTTTTGCAAAGAAGGATAAAACTGAAATGGACTGCCATGCTGGTTTATCTCAAAAAGCTTAGGGAAACCTTGAACGTATTTGAAATAATGTTGACAGTGCAAGAGCAGATCTTCTTAAGTGAAACTTCCTGTCCTACATGCTGACATTGGAAACAGTAGTAGGAAGTTACTGAGTGTTGTTAGGATTTGTAGCTAATTTTAGATTATTGAGAAGCTGCTGTTTAGTTCACTTGTTTTTGATACTGTGGTGTTCAAAATTCTCCTCAAGCAAAGGTGGTGAACAGTATTTTTGTCTTCTATCTGAAACTGAAATAGTAGTAATATTACTTTTCAATATGTGTTGCTGTTGTTTAGCCCTGAGGTTAAATAGGTTTCATTATATCCTGTAATATGAATGGATTGCAGATCTGGCTTCATTCCAGCCTCATCTGTAAAATGGGAGTAATGTTTTTATGGTTTGGAGGTGGTGCAAAACTGGCAAAATAAGTTCAAAGATGCAGTCAGTGAGTCTTCTTTAATCATACATGGTGCTCTTCATCTTTAAATAAAATGACTTCCTCTTTTGAAAGCTTAAAACTGATTACATTTTCTGCTGTAACCTTGCAGAACAGGAATGTGTAGGCATTGTGTAGAAACATTTGGGATGTAATGAATTATTTAAAAATAGTATGTACAGGGGGAGAAAGGCCAGTCACTTCTTATGTAGAATTTCCAAGGTGATTGTAGTTGGTTGGAGTTACTGCGTGTAGGTACAGCACAGGTCACAGCTAGCTTCAATGTCAGGTTGCATCTTCGGTCCTCTGTTAGCAGCGCTTTCCTCCTGCTCCTGGCAGAGGGAAAAGGGACACCTGCATCGAGCAGGCGTCCCAAGGCTTCGTGCAGTGTGACAAACTGACCCGCAGTGAAATGCCTCTCCTTTGGCATTTTGTATTAGTCATACATTGGCCAATATTATTGGTTGCAACAAATCTATGGTGATACTCACATTTAATCGATGTCTTTTAAGAAACCTGTGCAAAAGTGCATTTTTCAGCTGTACCATGTTGTGAATGGTGTTCACGGAGATGTTCAGGTGCCTCACTTGGAAGGTGGGCTTGATGAAATACAGAGGAAATACCAAAGTAATAAAGTAGTTAATATGGGCCAATGGAATTGATGATTTTTTTAGTATTTTCCATGATTATAACTGAATGTAACGGGTATTTTCTTTCTCTTATAAGAGAATGTGTAGTGATTGTAATGAGTAGCAATGAGATGACGTTATGAATGATAAACTTCCTGTGCATAAAGTTGTTTGACAGCTGGCCTGGCCCGAATCAGCATTTTCCTTGGATCTCTCGGAGTGTACTGAAGGGATTCTGTTCCCCTCCACCCCCCTCCCATTCACAATGACTAAATGTCTTATCAGGGATCAGTCTTTGCATCTATTAGGAAGAAAAATAACCAGTGTGGGAAGGAAGTGAGTTTCCTATAGCTGGGCCCTTAGGATAGGAAAAGACCAGAATAGCTTTTAGATGAGAGAGGTATCCTTCAGGATGTAGAGGAGGGGAAAAAAATTGACTCAGAAAAATTCAATCATGCAGCCTAGGATTTTTGTAATAAGTATTTCCAGAGGTAAAGTAGACAGGATAACAGTTAAAGAATTCAGTTTGAAAGTGTTTTTGCAAAGCTCCTTGTGGGAGAATTGAGGACAGACTGCTGTTTTTGCTCTGACATTTTAGGAAGTACAAATCTTTAGCTTTGACATTTCTTATCTTGAAAATCTATTCTTAGTTTAAAGCTAAATAACAAAACTCACATGCACGTGCTGAAGTATTGGTTGTATATTATAGCTAGTGTGTAAAAGTGCCTACTTACTATTTAGTAAGTTTATGTAGGACCTAATCACATTATGAAGTACTTCTAAGCACTTAAGACATTTGGCTTCTTGGTTGTAAATATAAATGGTATTTTTAATCTTCAAGCTAGATCACTGGGAAGAACAAATCAAAATACAACTAAGACTGACTACATTTAAAGCATCTTTCCACTGATACTGGTTGAAATGGTGCAAATGGTTGCAGTAGTTGCTAGTTGTTTAGAGCAAGTTCTTCATCCGTTTTGGCTGGTCAAGGAACTTACAGCTGCTTAATGAATCTGACTTTAGTATTTCAGTTTAGTACAGAATGGAATGAAAAATATTTCATTAAATACATATACCAAGAAAGGAATTCAGGACAGCTAATAGCAACCAATCTCTGAAAATAGTTCTGTAAACAGAAAAGAAAAAACAAAGACTTAAGAATGGGTTTCTTGGATATTTGTAAGATCATGTAGACAAGTTTTGTCTAATGTCCTGAAAAATTGTACTTCTACGACACTTCACGTGATATGAACAGAACAAAACTTTTGGTATAAAATATTTGTATAAAAAAAAAATTTTTTTTAGTGTGAATAAGCTTTTTATTCTTCCGCTCCCTTTTTTTCTAAGTTTTCTCTGTAGCACTGAAAGCCTTTCCTCCTTCAAATTAGCACAGAATCACAATTTGATCATTTCCTTTCTAAGCTTCTACTGTTTGTTTAAACAGATGAAAAAAAGAAAAAGCAAATACAGCTCTTTGCAACAGATGACTCCAGCCGGTGTGTTTAGAGGGAGCTTAGCTGCTGGAGAACTTTCCTGTTCATTAGTGATTTGTTGTAGAACAACTCTGCCTGAAGCACTCACGGTGCTTGCTGGATTTGGTTCGTGGGATTTAACTGGTTTCAAGTTTCTTTGTCATGTACTCTTGTAATCTTAATATAAGTTCTGTGACAAGAACCGTAAAAAACAGATGTTGTGCTGCTAATCAGGAGGGTATAGAGCCTGTTTGGGTGGATGAGACTGAATCAATCAAGCAGTTTTGGAGAGTGGTCAGGGTCTTTGGGTTTGCAAATGTCTACCCTTATTATCCTCATAAAGTTGAAGGAGTGGGATATAGGCTGTGAATATTTGCAGTATTCTGTGAGTATGTTTAAGTACGTGGTCACTGCAAGACTAGGGAGAAATTCCTGGTTACCTTCTTGCATGATGTTTCATTGATCTTGTTAGAGCTGCCCCTTCACTGGTCTTTGACTGGTGTGGTTGCTGTTTCTCATTGTGGCGAATGCCTGCTCAGAGCTAGTTTAGGAGCTTTGCTTTAAAGTGTGCTGTAGAAGTATTTGCCTTGGAAGCTGTGGCCTTCTGAAGGGTAGCACTTAGAGGATGACAGGATAAAGCCCGGGAATCATGCTGTATTGCTCTTAAACATGATACCGTAGTCTGGGTACAGAAACATTCTTCAGCTACTGAGATGAAAACAAGTATAGGAAACATTTCATTTTTCTAAAAAATGCATTGTAGCAAAACTCTTAAACTCTTCCGTAATTTACTTCATTTTGGAGATTTGCGAAGTGATAACGAACAGGACCGAAGGACTGTTGTAAGTCATAGTGATGGAACAGGTTGTTACTGCTCACTGTGCGGTTTGCTGACAGGGCTGGCTAAGATGCCATTCAACTATTACGCATAATTTTCAATATCAGCAGTGTTACTGAAGGCTTTTTGACCATTTTGCTGTCCTAAACAGTCTACCACATAATTTATATCTCGGTCTTTGGACACCAGGAACATTGGAAAATATAATAAAAATAGTGTAAGGTTTCTGAGTAGCACTTTAAAAAATGAAATTCTAAAATGAGTTCCCATTTTTAATTATTAATTAAGAAAACGTGTTTAAATTCATCCAGTGATTTAGGGTTTTTTTTATTTTTTTTTCCCCATGGCAATGAGTAAGTAGCTGCTGTCAGGTTTCCTTCTTGCTTTGTGACTTGGTTGGATGGCTCAATGCATGGCTACTGGCTACAGCAACTTGCTGAGTACCTTCAGAATGCTTTAGTTATGGATTTTACTTTTTCAGTTGACAGTAACTTTTAGTCTGTAGCTGATATATGCTGTGAGGTTCTAAAGTGGCTTGGAAACACTCCGAGTCAATACAAACCGGACAACGAATTCTCCAAAAGAGGAAGAAGCAGAGCTGAGTAAAGCCTGCAGAGTCCAGAGCAGCTGAGTCTTACAAGCTGAGCTCTTCAGTTTGCAGTTGCAGTGAAATGACCTCCACCATTCATGGCTGTTTTTTCTTGCTGGAAATGCTGGGCTAGAATCATGTTTACTACAACAGTGTGTGGTATGTGGCTGATCTAGAAGGTCTCATCTGCTTCGCATACCAGTATGCAACCACAAACTATATGCTCTTAGCTGTTCAGTACATCTCTTATGGGTTTTGGGAGTTGGGAAGGAATCTTTAGCCTCAAAAAATGAGACAGAGGCGGGGGGAAATGTCTCTGCAATGGTCTGTTTCATCAGGAGGTTTTGCTTAGTAAGCATACCTACCATGTTAAATAAGGATGTGGAAAAATATGCACCTATAAATCTCAGTGGCTCTCTGCCATTCTGACTTGGGGAAGAGTTTTATCATGACTCAGCTGCGGTGATTTGATCAGATATTAAGTGTCTGAGCAGGGCACATCAACCTGAAAACATAATGTAAGTAGAAACGTTAAGGCATCTTCTCTATAGTTGTGATAGATTGCTGATGCTTCGGAAGAAGGTGAAGTCTCCCCCCTTCCCATTAATCTAAATTAATATTCCTAGCCTGTTATTAAGAGGCATAGTGGAACATGGAAGGTTGCCACCTTCCTTTAATGCCTTGGGTAGTAGTTTTCATTGCCTTTGAATTCTGATTTGACCCTTCTCTAATTCTCCCCTCTCTTGTGTGCTGGCTGCTTGGGGCTCATATTGCTGAGTATACCTGAAAATCCTCCTCCGTTCCCATTATTAAACCTGTTAATAAGTCCAGGACAGATGAGATACACTTTCATTTCCTGTACAGCTTAGGAGAGGCAAAAAAAGCTCCTTAGTCTTCCTGGTGATCGGTGAAATAGCTTGGCCTGTGTGGAAGAGGTAAAAATAGATGCGACTTTACCCATTTAAATATTTTTGAATGTGATCTGTAGTTCATAGGTGCAGTAAGGCTTAGATACATGGTTGTAGTCTTAAATTGGCACCAATTTCTTTACTATGTTAATTTTATTCAGTACATGGTACATGCTCCATTGTGCACACGAATCTGAAAAAAAAAGCACTTGGATAAGCATCAGAGTATCTCCATATTTAGAGATTTTTTTAAAAAAGGAATTTACAGACAGAATTGTACCTCAAGGTCAGCTGTCAGACAAAGCAAATGGTAAAAACGAAGCATTGACAGATGGCAGAGAAGTGAAAAGTTTGTCTTCATAGCACCAGGTTATTGTCTGCCTTGTGGTGAATGAAACTGCTGTCACTGAATTGTATGAGTGTTGCACCTTACTGTTTCTGGCCTAAACTCTTCCTGGTATATTATAATTTTGCAGATTTGCTCTCAGCATGGACAGAAGGAAGAGTGATTAGAGGCTTTTTTTTTTTTTTTTTTTCTCCTCTTTAACATCAGAATGGGGAGGCCTAGTAGCATACATAATTGGGTAAAGTGAAATATAGCTGGAACAAAAATAGAGTTCTTGTACTCCATCAGCCTTTTCCTGTTACTGTACAAAACCAGAATGTTTAATTCCTTTTTTTGTTCCTGTATCAAATGCTTACAGTATATGCTATTGGTTACCCAGGGCCAAGATTGAATAATCTTTGTACTTGCGTGGGAATATCTCTTCTTGGTTTTTGATTTCCAGCTCCTGCTTCTGTATAAAATGTGATGCCATTGTGATTATCAGGCTGTGTCAATACAGTCACTGATATATGTCAAGATTTGTAAATGGCTGTCAGGTAGATCCAGGAAAAACCACCTGAGTGGAATGACTGCAGAAAACAAGTATTAGAGCTATTTAATGTTGCCATCTGATATCCATAGCGAGCTAGGGCTACTGGTTCTTGGTAATCTCTAGATAAGTAATAAAAGCTCATCTACATTTGACCGAAAGCTGACCATAGAAAGTGTTTGACCAAAACCCGACAATAGAAAGCAGTAGCCTGTGTGAATGCTGGTCAGTACCACTCCTTGGGCTAGAGGTTTTAAAACAAACTAACCTGTGAAAATAGTTCTTAAAAGGGATGGTGAGGAGAAGGAAAGGTTGGAGAGGTGAGGTTGAAGTTCATTAAAACGGTAAAATACTTGGACTCCTCAAATTACATTTAATGGATGCTAAAATCACAGCTTAATTTTAAAATTTCAAAGCACGCTCAAAAGCATCGTACCTCGTACATGTAACCAGGTGCCAACAGCTGTGGTCTCCCAAGTAATAAATTTGTAACTCTTCTGGAAGTGGTCGCTGGTTTTTAATGTGATTTCTAGAAGTTGGGAAGCAATGTGTTTATGCATCGTCTCAACTGAAAGAGATGACAAAAGCTGGGGGATTGCCAGAGTTGGGTAGCTGGTGAAGAGCTGTGCAGGCTTTGGTTGAATCCGGGGTTCTGTGAGATAATAGCACAACAGACCATAAAAATAACCATTTCCAGCTGTGTGTTTTATAAATTAATCTTTTACACTGCCAGATATTTAATCAGAATAAGCAAGCTAGGAAGAAACACTTTTTTTGAAGGTGCTTTAAGACTAAAATGTTTCAGAATATAAGTGTTGAGCTTCAGTGTATTGAAGCTTGGCAAGTCTTAGGCAGTTTTGAAAGTCTGCCTTATTAGAAAGCTACTGTTATGAATACAGATTTTACTAATCAGCTGCATTTTGTTCGTAAAACATCATTTGTTATTTAGTTAGGTAAGCAATGTATTGTATTTAGACACTGCTTAGTTAAAACTTCTTGTAGTTTATCGGAGGGTAAGTACACAAAGCATTGGTCTCTTATTCAAGGCTGTCATTGCTACCCAATCAGTTCCTATCTTACAGATGCTCCTGTTTTCCCCTCTACTTGACTTGCCTCCTTAGTTTAAGGTTTTTTTAATTGCAGGCACAAACATAGAACTTGCATAGTATATACTTTGTCTTCTGAAATTTGGGAATATACATTTTTATTTACCTCAGAATACTAAAGGATATTTTTATGCCAGAGGTGACGTGCAGTATTGAAAAGAATTGCCAGTCCTGTAAAATGTCATTAATTTTTTTGCCCAGTAAGATGATGGCGATTTGGTTGCCCATTGAGATAATTTTCTTCCTGAATAACTGACTTATTTAGTAGAAACTGTGCAAGAATTGCTGACTTCCTAATTCAGTAACTTTTCATTTTTATATGCTCAAGTAAGCAGATTAACAGCTAATCTCAATGCTTAAAAAAAATCAAATGCCCTATCTCGAATTCTAGAGGTCACAGAATCTGTTTAATCATTTCCTAAAATGTAGCTAACCATGATATGCCTTCTGATGGACTGAAGGCTGTTCTTCCTCCAGATCAAGCTAGTTCCTGCAGTGATATACCTCTAGTATTTTGGTTTTTTAATGCCAAAAATAGAAGCAAATCATTGGTTCTTCCAGTGATTAATTTCTTAAAAGTTTCTGGTTTGCTATCGTGTAATATATTCGAATAATGTTTTGGACGAAGCAGCAGTCTGAGCTTTCTGCAGTTCCTTTTCATTTTGCATGATTTGCACAAACAGCTTTGCTAAGTAATTACTTGAAAAATTTGTGTATACTAATTCTTCCTGAAAATATTGAATGGAATATTAATTGGATTGTTTCACTTTGGCACGACTTGAATCCCATGCATTGAGCTTTTCTGAGTACAAGCAGGTTTTCTTTGCAACCGTTTGCGCACAGTTTGCGTGAATTGATGTAGCTTTTGGAGACTGCAAGAATATTTGCCTATAGGGTTTCAAATAAAATTAGTTTTCTACAGCTGTTGGCCTGCTGGTGCCAAGAGTCTGCAGATTAAACTGTTCCTTTCTGTTGTAAAGAAAGATCTGCAAGCATGCTTGTAACCCCCTACTTGCACTCCCCCTGCAAAAAACCCCGCCCTTGATAATGGCCATATCTGAGAATGAAAGCAAAATCTGTTAAATGAAAAATACAAAAATATGATCTTCTCCAAGATCTCCAATTCTCCAAATTATGTTTGATGTTGATGTTGAATGTACAGGTCTTGTTCCCATCAGCTGTCTATATTAAATCATGTAGCAGTTTTTGCTTTGTATTTAGGATGGGAAAATTTGGTTCTGTGAAAACAATTTCATTATTTGGTATGCAGATATCTAATAGGCAGTGCTTAACTTTTGAGCTTTAATCTTAGTTTGGTCAGATTCTGGTGTGCATTGTGTAAACAGGCTCTCAACAGGATTTTAGGATCCCAGAGTAAGAGGCTGGGAAATAATTTATCCTTCCTGCAGACACCACCGGAGTATGTACGCGTAGGTACGCGTGTGGTTCAAGCACAACCTTTTCAACCCTTACAAGCCTGTATGCTCTTTTTTCAAACTACATGTGTGCAAATTAGGGCAGAATAATTAAAATGCATGTACACACGCATGGGCACACACACATTCACTGTCCCCGATGTGTACTTTTACAAATACTTTGGCAACTAAAACCTATGTAGTATTTGAAGCAATTTTAATTTTATTGCTGCGTCCAGGTATACAGACCTGCCTTGTTAGCAGCTAGATGGCTAAGAGAGGTGATGCTAAATTTATGTATTGCAAAAGGAGACTCAAATTGTCTAGTTTCTAATTCCTACTTCTTTCTCTCTTTGTATGGATTATTTTAATACTCTTCATTTAGCAAGTGGGGAAAGCAGCATTACTTAATACAGCTCACCCGCACTAATGAAGTTGGCAACCAAAGAATTTGCATGCTATAATGAGGTGCTTGTGTACAGTAGGTTTTAAAAGAAGAATATATAATGAATTGTAATGGTAAAAAGGTATGGTGGGAACAGATAATGTAGTGAGTGTGCAGTCTGTAAAGACTGCAGAATGTTTTCCCTCTGAGGACAGTACAGTTTCTTCAAAATTTTTAAATTTGCTTTTTTGTAATCTCATTCAGACAGAGAAAAGACTTCTCATTTCTTTGCTGCTTGTCATATGATTAAATACTAATCTGTATTGTATTATACTTTATTACTACAGATTAAACTCTCATGTAAGTCCAAGAAACAGGTTAAATGCCTATTGACTTTATGAATTACTTTAACTATCAGAAAAAAATGGGTTAAACTTTGAATTTGCTTCAGGGAAAAAAATCTTGTGGGGCTCAGAGTTGATGTTAAAGTATTGTAAACAGAGGAAGCAAGCAAGTTCCAGAGGAAGAAGATTGCTCCAGCGGAGGTAGCTCGTTCCAGGTTTAAGCTTGTTGCAGGAGTGACCTGGAGTGTGTCCCAACCGCTATTCATTATAAACCTGAACAATTAGGTTATAATAGTAGGATGAAATGAAGAGCGATATCATATTGTCTGGGAGGATCCCAGCAGAGCTTGGGTGCAAGTCCAAAGGATTTAAGTCTTTGTTACCTGCACTTTGCAGAGAGGGGTTAGTGCTAAACGGGCTTTCTGAAAGGTGGATGTTCTCCAGGCTGGGTTGAGCTGGGCTGCCTGAAAGACTTCTGTATACTCATGTTGTTACCTCCTCGTGGCTTGAGTTTGAGTAAAGCAGAGAGAGAATGAGTTTCAGTGTCTTGTCAATATTTCTGGACTGAGTGGTAACCTTTTTCCTTTGTTTTGTTGTTTAAAAAAAAACAAACAAAAGGGCAGATACCATTGGGAACTGTGACCTGGCTGTATTTACCAGGTCACATTTTTTTCTCTTCATTGGTCTGTAAATTCCTTAGATCAACCTTGTTAGAGCTCACAAGTTACAAGAAGTTACAGAAGTGTCAGACCTTGAAGAGGAGGTAAGGGTTAGAAACACTGCTAATGTCTGGAATGAGAGCACAAGTCTTATGAGGAGCGGCTGAGGGATCTGGGGTTGTTCAGTCTAGAAAAGAGGAGGCTGAGGGGAGACCTTATCGCTCTCTACAACTACCTGAAAGGGGGGTTGTAGTGAGGTGGGTGCTGGTCTCTTCTGTCAGGTGTCTGGAGATAGGACAAGAGGAAATGGCCTCAAGTTGAGGCAAGGGAGATTTAGGTTAGATATTAGGAAGAATTTTTTTACTGAGAGGGTTGTCAAACATTGGAATGGGCTGCCCAGGGAAGTGGCTGATTCACCATCCCTGGAGGTATTCAAAAAGCGAGTGAACAGGGTACTCCAGGGCATGGTTTAGGGGGCATGGTTAATGGTTGGACTCGATGATCTTGAAGGTCTTTTCCAACCGAAATGATTCTAAGAGAAGTTTATGGCAATGATTTTGATGGTAGAGGAAATAAAAATTCTGAAGCCTCGTGTTGATGATGCAGAATTCCCTACAAGTTGGCACAGTTCTCTCTTGTTGAGGGAAATAAATACAGTTTATGCTGATATTTAAATTTCAAAGCATATTGCATGTTACAGGGATGTCTTTTGATCTATATACAGAGTATCTGAAACTCTGAATGCAAATGTTACACTTCTTGCTGTTACTAAATTAATAAGAAGGAATGAACATAAAAGCAATTAGCATCTTCATGTCCCCAGTCTAAATTCAGCTATCCAGAGGAACTGCTTTGCATAAACAATATGAATCAAAACATCTTCCTGTGTGCAGAAGAAGAGCTGTCAGTTAAATCAAAAGATCTAATGCTGAACGTAGTGGTATAGAGGTTTTTGCTCTCTTTGAGGATAATGTAATGAAATACAAGCAGCTGCAAATACATTTAGGACTTCAGTGAAAGCAAATAAACTTACTTGCCTACTTGCAAAACAGTAAAAAAAAAACCTAACAAAACAAAGCCCCCCAAAACAAAAAAACCAAACCAACAAAAAACCTAAACCAAAAAGTCCTTATTCATTACCTTGATATGATCTATTTTTCAAGATATCTTGGGAATTCTGGATGTGCTCTGTAATCTGGTCATGCAAGCATTTCTTGTTGTACAGCTTTACTTATGGACCTGGTCTACCTGGATGCCTAAGAAACGTGGCAATTAATTTTCCTTCTCAGGGTTGCAGTCTGTCTTTCAGACTTCCTTGTGATCACACTCACCTAGTCTGAACTGAATTTACAAGGACAAAGAATTGAAACTACTTACTTCCTCCCTAGAGACCTCCCATACAGTGAGGCTGGTTTTCCCTAATCAAAATCAGGCCTCCTGAATTTAAGCAAATACTGTGATTTCAAAAGTGGATGCTACATGAGTGAAACACTAGACTGTTCAGTCTGTCTTTGGGCCATAAGATGCAAAATATGAGTTCAGGAAAAGGGGCATGAGGTGTAAGCAGCCACAAGGTCAAGTTTGTTAAACAAGTTAATTACATTCTGTTTATGTATGTTCTTTGTAAGCCACTTTCCTTAAAGGAATGTGTTGAGAAAGCTATACCAACTGCAAGCAAGTTGTTGTTTAAAGAAGTAGAGAAGAGCATTTCCTTGCAGGTAAGGCGGAGGTAGAGCAGAGTTATGTTGCCTCTCTGAGAAAAATCCCTCACCACTCAACAAGTTGTCCATCACAACTCTTAGTCCTGGAACTCTGGAAAAAATGAACTGTACATTTTCTCCCATTAAGTGGCCGAGTGGGACTAATATAGTATTTGTACTGTAGAAAGGACAGGCATTACTGAAACTCTGGAAATAACTCCTCCAGTATGATACTTTGTGGTCCCAGGCAGTAATCTTGTCATATTGGGGCGATTGTATAATCATGCATAATAAAGCAAGACAACTTGGGGCTCAGGTAGACACTGCGCTACCTAACAGTCGCTTTCTGTAGCTATTAGTATATAAATTGTTTTGTTAATGTATATAAAATACTTGAAAAATAGAAAGGGATTTTACAATACTGTGTTAATTGACCAGTTAATATAATTCCCACTTAAAGTCTAGCTGTAGCTTAACTTGTTCTTCTAGGAAGCAGTGAAATGTTTCAGCTTCTCAAACCACATAAAGTTGTATTTCCAACAAAATATACATTGCCCTTTTTTAATTTAAAAGTGGTGTTGTTGGTGTTTATTTTCCACTTGTGATGGATTTGATGTGTATATTTATTGTGTGAACAGCTATAGAAACACATAGCAAATTCAGACATACTTTGTTCTTAGTAGCTATTTGGGTGAAATGGGCAGAACTGCATAATATTTAACAAGCCATTGGAGAGGCTTCCATGTGTTGTAAGGCATGTTTGCAGTGTGATGTGCTATGAACTCTTGCATGTGAAGATTGTGTGTGTGTGTGCCAGCAGCGGAGCTGTCTCATTTACTGGGGTACTTGTAGAGTAAGGATAATTCATAATGTAAAGTAGAAACCATTCAAGGTAATGTTACACATCAGGATCATCAGTATCCCTCATCCCTTGCCTTATTTATATGCTTTTACTGCACCTTCCCCTCCCAAAATTACAGATAACCTTGGTGTCCAACAGAGTGCTGGTGACTTAACATTTGTCATCATCCATGTGATTCGTACTGGTGGGTCTCTTATGCTGCTGGCTTTTGCAGAAATGTTTGGTGGTTTTGTGGTGTGGAACATGTTGTTTTATAGCACCTGAGCAGTGGCCAACAGAGTTGTTTCAACTTTAACCAGAGCCGGATTCAAACCAATTACTCCAGAGAATGAATCCTGGCACCTTGTGTTGGTGCTGTTACCGTGATAGACATCAAGAACAGATCCAGGCAGTTCTGCAGCTTCAGAGTTAATATTGTTGCTTTCTTGTGTAGCACTATTGTTGCTGTAGATGCATTCTTGTTCACACTGCCTGCTGAATGGAAGAAAGGTGAGGACTAACTACTTACCTAAGATTAGAGGAAACATTTTCAAGAGAAGCACTCAAAATGTGATTCACCTCCAGCTTGTTTGCCTCTCATAATTTTGAGTGCTCTTCATTAACTGAATGTTGTGTGCTATTTTTCCTGTGTAGACCTCTAGGGAAAATTTGACTTAACTAAGAGAAACATGTTAATACAAATTAAATACTTTTTTTTTTTTTTCCTCCCCCTGGATGACATGCTGTCTGCCAATTGCATAGGGGTGTTAAGTTTTTCCAAATTCTAATCGTTGATTTCTTTTTTTTCTTTAGCAGTGGAAGTGCTTTTCAAGCTGTTCTCAAAAGTTGAGCCCCTGCATTCGCTCCAGAGTAGCTTATACAGTGGTGGCTTTAACTTTTAATCAACTGATAGCTTGTTCTTGCTTTTTGCTCCACCTCTGGCACTTCAGCACTTGCAAGTTTGACAGTGTTTTGGCGGGACTTCAGATGCATATTAGTTCTGTGCGGTCAATAGTCTCTTAGCTGTGTTAAGTTACCTACAATATTGCTAGCTTTCACAGTATCACTGCACATGTTCCTTGCTGTCTTTTCCTTGCTTGCTCTCCCTAGCTCAGGTGATGTACAATGTAAGAATTTGCCTGGAAAATATGAACAAAACTACGAAGTTTATCAAGAAATCCATAATCCAGAAATAAAACATCTGTAGTCTTATTACATGTCTGTCTCATGATGTACTACTGAAGACTTTTATCATTCTGTTTTGATAGTTACTACATCTTAGTTGCTCAGTGATGTCATGAGCAACTAATGTTCTCATTTTTTTTTCTGTCAGGAGTGGCATTCTGGGGGATGTGAGCTAAGGAAAATTGATGCTAACATACTAAAAAACGTTGAAGGGGCTTTTTTTAATGTTCTGAATGCTTACTGATTTTTCTACTGTATTGGATTGATCCATAGAAATTATGATACTAAGTATAAAAAGCAACATATAACCGAAACTATGTGTAACACTGCTGTTGGTATTGTGTGCCGCTTGATTATGAGAGCAAGGAGGAAATAATGTTTGCCCAAGTTTACTGAAGCTATGCCTTCGCTTAGAGAAGGGAAAGTTGAAAATGATCAGTTCTCTCACTGCACTAAGATGACAGAGTTTGAGTAAAATGGGAGAGAGTTTCTCCTGGAAGTACTCATGTAAGTGAACTTCACATGCTGGTGGTGCATGTGAGCCTCCTAAGAGAGGCTGGAAAGGAGAGAGCTTGACAGATGTAGGAGAAGAACCTGCCAGAATGGCCCTACAAGTCTTCAGTATTTCAGCTCTGGATCCCTATTTCCAGTTTTGAGGCATGGATCTCCCAGACAGCTAAAAACCTTCTTTTCTTTGTAATATACCCGTTAAAATGTACACTGGTAGTGTCAAGATTTCCCACTGATTTGCCATTGCAGTAGCCAGCACCAGCCCTGTCCTGCCCATTTGAGGAAATGCTGGAGTTTGAGCAAGGATGAGTGTCATTCCCAAAGTCTCTTGCTTTTGGAAGCTGTTTTTATCCAGGCCAGAGCAGATGGAGTTACGATAACCACCTTGAAGATTCATGGTGCTGAAGGATGTCATTTCTGTTCTTTATTGTGTTAAACTGAGAGCTCAAACTGTGGTACCTGGGGAGACCCAAGAAGTAGAGCAGGAAGAAAGGGAAATCTTTTGTCTGGTCATGAGGATGCTGAACAGTGGTCTCCGCGGTATACCTTGGCATCTGAGACTCAAAGTAAAATTTTTGTATTTTGATGATTCTTCCTTGAAGTGAAACAAAATTTCTTTTTCTCAAGAGCCTCAACAAGAGTTTTGCCTCATGTTTTTATTTTCTCCTTAAACCCAACTGAAGTTGTTAAGCAAGTGAAGCACCTAAGACAGTGCTTATGTTGGAACTGCTCAGTAGCTTAAAGTAGAAAGCCTTGGGGGGTCAGGACTGAAAAGAGGCAGGTAATGTGTATTTCCCCCAGGTGTGGGTGAAAATAGTGGGATGCAACATTTTCTGTGGAGCACCAATCTCTTCTTGGGGGGACAGATACGAAATACAGCTGTTGGAGTGCCTGCTTGTTCCCCTAGTGATTATCTGAGAAACAAATTTTTAATATGCATAACCATATATGACTCTGGGACTGGACTGTAATCTTTTCTCTGAAATATAGGGCTTTATTATTATTGTTTTATGTTAATGGCTTGTGTTCTTTGAAGTGTAGATTTTTTTTGGACATTTGACAATGTGTGGTTTAGGTTCTTGTACACTTACTGGCTAGAAGCTGTTTGGGTAGTTTAAAAAAAAGTGTGAGAAGAGGGAAGTCCTTTCCGCTCCCTCCAGTTTGGCTTCTCTCTGGTTTCTGGAGCAGTGCAGGGAGAAGGAAAAGAAACATTCTTGTTAGTATAGTTTTTAACATTGAACAGCTGCCTTTTAAATTACTATTATTTATTTATTCTTACATGTGCGTTCTGGCGTGACTCGCAAGTGAGAGAGAGTTCATGGGATTCATCCCGTTCCCTCAGGGACATTTGTCTGCATCAGAGAAACATCACGCATTGTGACAGCATTGGCATCCTGTCTTCCACAGAGGCTCAGCGCTGGAACCGATGGGTAATTGTAGATCAGGAGTGAGGCATATTGGCAAAGGCTTCTCCTGCTTATGCAGCACCTGCCTTTGCTGTGCCTTGATCTGTCCCAGGCCCTTAGTCACAATAGCAGTATAGGAACCAAATTCACACTCTGCTTGGCATGAGGGAGAAAAGAATTGAGTAATTATTGCATAGTGCTTGTAAATTCAGCTACAAAACCCCACTGGTGACTTCCAGAGTTAAATCTGTAAGCACCTAACGTGCAATGTGAGTGCCCTGATGAAGACACTGTAAGGATAGCTTAAAAAGCACAGTTGAGCAAATATTCTGATTAAGTTTCTAAACGGCACCCAGGAATCCATTTTCCCTTTAACTTAATATGTCAACATGCTAATGAAATAGTGTTGTAGAGGACAGTGTAGATACTTATTGCAGTATGCGACTTCTTCTCTGAAAGACAGGCTACCCTTGCAGTAAATCGTCATTTGAATTGTTGTATTTTGCAACCACAGCTATGTTTCAGAAGAACTTATGATATTGGCAGTCAGCAAACCGGCAGGTGAGGGGTGAAGAAGTGCTACGATCAGTATGCTGATATTCAACTTGCTTGTGCAAAGCAGGCTTCTATCCAGATTCATGGAGTCTTTTGAAAGAAAAGTCTCAAACTTGTGGAAGGTTTTTTATGTCATTGCAAAATACTAAGCCTGTTTTTCCTTTTTAGAGAATCTTGCTAAAGGCTGTCTTCACTCTGGTTTGCAGCTTCATTCAATCACATTCTGTTTTTGCTCTTTTAAAGGTTTGGTTTCACTGCAGTATAACTTTCAGCATCTGTAAGAACTCTCTGTGGATCGCTGAACAATAGGGGGGAACAAAACCATTGCCAGCTCCGTATGAACTGAAGCCTGTACTTTAAAATCTTCTGGGTCTTAATGCATCCATCTAACTTCGAGGTCCTGATTGATCAGTGCTGGGAATAGCATCAAATTCCAGCTGGTTGTGATGTGCCAGGTCACGATTAAACTGTCTCGTTTGGGATGGGGGAAGGAAAAGGAGATGAATAAATCCATATTTTGCAATTCCTTAAAAAGGCAGGAATCCTGTAACTCTACAGGTGTGGAATAATTTTGGCCACTTATTCCTTAGGGCCTCAGAGCTTTTCTACACTGAAGTCAGCAAGGAATGGTCTTATGGGATCAAGCTGTCAGAGAAGTTGGGGTATGGCACTACCTATGATTTTTGTGTATAAAAACCAAAGTATTCAAAGCTGGTTTAGCAATATTTTGAACTCTTGTCCAAGCTGTGCCCTTGCAAACTGTGCAGTAATATCACAAATAAGTTTTTGTATGTAACTTAGAAAGCAGAAAGATTGCATTTTGTTTCATTTAATTAGGTGAGGAATCCCTTAGTTAGAGAAAAAGGCTGTCCTAAATGAATCCCTCTCAAATATATGAATTGCATTAAGGTCTTGAGTATGTTATTTCAAAAATGTTTCCTCAACAAATTTTTTTTTTCTAAAATACTGAAGTTTGGAGTTATTAGATACGTTAAATGGAGGTGCTGTGTAGTGAAATTTTAGCTCGGCATAAAATAATGCATTTGTTTGAATTTCTCCAAACGCATAAAACTTTTAAAGATGGAACTGCAGATCAGAATTTGAATGTACTGTAATGTTTTAGTGTAGAGGTGTGGTGTAAGTGACTGAATTCACCAACAAAAATAGAGCAAGTTTGTAGGCTTCTAAAATACACTTAATTATAAAGGTGGTCACTTCTTGTGTCAAGTAATAGAAAATAGGAAAAGCTATTATAAAGAAAACGTAGAAAAATTGTTTTCCTTTATATTGATAGGCTTATTTCTGAATTTAATTTTAAAAATCTATGGTCTTCCTTTTCAATCATATCCCAAACTGCTATTTTGAAAGGTGCTGATGAATTGCTAAAACCACAGAGTGGATATTCTGCTGTTGTAATGTTTGTTCCTTAATGTCTTTGATAGGAATATTTAACACAGCTTTCTACTTTCTTATCATAGATAATGTTGCAATCAATTGCCACCTCCGTTTTCTGTCTTTTCTCCCACCTCAACTTTGCTTAACTTTCTGGTCTAAAGATTCATGAAAATAAATCTCTCCTGAAACTTCAAAATAACTAGTCTTTTGACTTTAATGGTAGATCTTGAGAAAGGGACTTAGATGGGCTTTCCCTGAAGTTTAAATTCTCCTCCATCCTTTACAGCAGAATGCTATGATGTTGCACATAAGCAACCAGAAAACCACATCTTTTTGCCCCATTACATTCCAAACTGCTCCTTAAGGAGAAACATTTAAAAACCCAACAACTTTGTTTTTCAAGACAAAACAATGTGCTCAAAAATCTGAACTGTTAGTGACATTTGTATTTTTTCTTAATTCTTATCTGTGACTGAAATGAGGACTGAATGCATGTTTAACATATTATACATATGGCATGTATTAGGCATATATAGTACTGTCAGAGTAAGTTGGGTTTTTTCTCCTTCTTGGGAGAAAATTTCCTGAAAGATTCAATGCACTATATTAGTAATCACTCTTAGACCTAGTATGAGGCATTTCTTACATTCTTAACTTGAACCAATAGGAATATAGATCTGCATTTAAATGTTACAATCTCCAGAGCATTCATTGTAGTTAAGCTAAAATAAATAATATATGAAATATGCCAGTTAATAAACAGTTAATGTACAGGTGTTATTTTAGAAGAGGCCCCATTGCATTGTTCTGTTTGGCAAGGTTATTCCCTTTCCAATTCATCTATCTGTAAACAACAGTCAAATATGAAAGCACTGATTTATTTTAACACACTGAACTGCTGTTCCTGACCTATATTATTCTGGAACATCTGTTGCCCTAAATTTTTAGGTTTTGAAGTAGTCTAAAGCCTACAATATTTAGTCAGGTCTTGTATTGACTTTGTCTGAAATTCCTCTTTGATGCGCATTTTGCTTGAACGATGACTTCAGATTTGACTCTTTAAAAACAAGTCTTTCTTTCATTGTCCCAAGGTTTCAGTCCATTTCCCACCTCTCCTTGTGAATTCAGAGTTTTAGAATTATCTCAGTGTTTTTTGCCTGTTCCTCTTGGTCACTCTGCTCTGGCTCTGTTCATGTGTATCCTTCTACTGTCTTTGGAACAGTTACCACCTGGTTACTCTTACTAGTGCTCTCATATTTTCAGGAGTCTCCTCATTTAGTCACTTGGATATTTTGAAAAACATACTGAGTGATAATTCCTGAAACCTCCAAAAATGTGGAAATATTTTTAAAAAGCATCCTTTTAATTCCTTTTAACCTAAAATCATGTTTTCCCATTTGTTTATATGTGTGTGGCTTGCAGGATTAGCAATGCAATGTATACCTCCTTAAATAAAATAATTACGTGGTGGCTTGCTATTTAGTCATTGCACTTTAGCAAAGTTCCTTTACCTATTGGGAAGATTTGAGTCCTGGGAAGTGTTTTC